>NC_052407.1:12288210-12888210 GCF_009389715.1 Phoenix dactylifera
TAGGAATATAAAATTCTATTTAGCAGGCTTTTTTAGTGAGGATATTTAAAAAGTCGATAAATGTACCCAGGATCGCTGATACCATATAATCCATTTTGTTGTTATTTTCAATGAATAACAAAATGATTAGAAAGCACTAGCTGTTTTAGTCCATGATATATGCCAGATACTGTTTTCTGCAAGTGATTAAATGGTCACGGCATTACCTGCAACGAATAAATCAATGGATGGTCAAGGTGGTTATGATTCTACGATATCCTTCTCAAATTTCTTACTAAGAAAGCTGAGTTCTGTCTGTTAGCATAGTTATTTTGATCACGGATATCTATAAAGTTTCCAACTAGAAGACTAAGGATACTTGCTTCCATCTAATCTCGGCTGCTATTGTGTTTTAGTTGAAAAGCGTACTTGAATAAATAATGTAATCTGTCTTGACCTCTTGGCAAACACTTTCCTATATATTATGCTACATGCCAAACAGAATTCTCTATATGTAATGATGCAGACAAATAATGAGTACATTTGAGAATGCTAGAATAGCTCAATATTGAATACAATGATACTGATTGAGATTTTATGATTGTGTTTAGATATGATCTCCATCTTGTGTTGGAAAGATCCAGTAGGAGGAGACATAAGTGATATCTGGAAAAAGTAGTGCGATAAGTTGCTGGAAAACAGCAAATTTTATAAGAACAAATGGCAACAATTGGATCATAAGGACCAATACTGAATAGATTGGATTAGGTTTGTTGTTTTTAAATATCTCTGTGAAAAATCGATATCTCACTTTCATAAGGAAACTTAATTTGTAAATCCATCTTTACAAATTTATGGTCTGTGAATTTATTATAACTGGTTGCTGTCATTTTCTACTGGCACTATGACAAGGAATTTCTATTGGATTGGGTTTCAGATTTTTTGTTGGATATGGGCTTGAGCTTTCTCGTTTGGTTCCTCTGATTATCTTCCATCTGAAAAGGAAGTTTCTTTGTAAGACTGAAGCTGAGGTGAAAGAGGCATGGGCCCCTGGAGACTTTGGTTATGCTACTAGAGTTCCCAATGACATGCTTATCGTAACGGTTGTCCTCTGTTATTCAGTAATAGCTCCTCTGATCATTCCCTTTGGTGTTGTATATTTTGCCCTTGGTTGGCTTATTGCGCGAAATCAGGTGAGTGAAAACCTGTCATTTACTTTTAGGAAAGAAAAAAAAAATAATAGTAGTAATTTATGATTTTACATTAATAATCTCAAGTTTGTGAAAGAATATTTTATTAAAAAAAGGATGAACTTTTTATGTGTTACCTTTAAAATGGCACACATATCATTTCAATAGCTGATAAAAACCTTTTGAGATTTACTCTATTTCATTGATGCAGTAACTTGCATACACTACTTTGTTTGAATGGGAGTTAATTAAAAGAGACAACTAGAAAGCTAACATGCTAATAATTAATGTAAACTTTCATTGCATGAAATGGGAACGGAATTGACATTATCTAACAAAATATAATTGGCCGCTTCCCTCTATGCAGGCACTGAAAGTTTATGTCCCAAAGTACGAGAGCAATGGGCGAATGTGGCCTCACATGCACTCAAGAATTCTTGCAGCTCTGATCATCTACCAAGTCACCATGTTTGGCTTCTTTGGGTTGAAGAAATTCATTTATGCTCCATTTATGTTGCCCCTGATCATATTATCCTTCATTTTTGCTTTTGTATGCAAAAAACGTTTCTACCTTGCCTTCTACTACACTCCATTGGAGGTTGCATCCCGAGATTTGAAGGAAATCCCGAACCTTGAATCCATATATGCAGGTTACATTCCTCCTTGCTTGAGGCCTGAGAAACTGGAGGATGTTGATCAATTTGAAGATGCCCAATCACATACATCTAGAACTACATCTTTTTAATGCAACATGCATCCTCCTTGCCTCGATTATGTCTTAGCGCAGCATTTATTCATCTGCTAACTCACAGTTGGCGATGATCTTTACTTCCAGGACTGCATATAAAGTAGGTGTTTGCTTGCTCAAGAGTAGAAAAAAGTATAGATGCTGTTGATTGGTTGTACATGTGTGGGTGCTGTGTGTCTGTTGATAGAATTCTTCTGGGATTGTATTCAGCATGCTAACTGTAGTGACTGAGGCCTACTATATTTTGGTTGTTTCTTTTCATCTTTTCGGTTATTGGTAATACTGTGATGTCGTATATAGTTTCTAGTTGCATCTTGTGTACTTGAAGTTGTAGGGGAAAATTACTTGATGGGATGTAATTTGGTCTTTGTGAGAAGTTTGTATGCAGTATATTGTTTTTAGCTACATGCGGTCAGCAGCTTTTCCTGCTTGTCATGTTTCTGGTGGTGGTTCATGTGCACTGATACCATTCCCACCTGGATTCTTCATCACAACTTTGTTACTGGTTTCTCACTTTTCCCCACCATGGTTGAAGTACCTTTACCCTCAGCTTTTCTGAAAACTGATAATTGATAAAATAGAATAGTTTATTAGAAGATATTATACGAGTATCTACAGGATCTAAATTATCAGCAGATTCTCTAAGAATATTGAAAATTCATCCAAGAGTAGCTCCGTCGACAGGTTCTCTAAGAGTATTAAAAATTTGTCCGAGACCGGCTCTGCCGATTAGAACACTTGGGGCTCATTTGGTTCGTGGGAAGCATTTTTCCTTCTAGAAATATAATTTCTAGGAAGCAGATTTCTAGGAAGATGATGCCTAGAAAAGTACTTTTGACATGTTTGGTTGACAATGGGAAAGTGACAGATTTACAAAGTACTTATGTTTGGTTGACCATCCACTTTTCTGGAAAAGTTATGTATAATTCTTATTATACCCTTAATAAAAATTAGGTCTTTAATGCTGAAGGGTTTTTTTTGAGAAAAAATAAAAATGGAGTGATTCCCGCCTCATGAGAAAGTAACTTTTCTATGTTTTTCATGGGAAAGACTTTCCCATGAAATATGGAAAATATGATAATGTGGGAATCATATTTTCATGGAAATATAATTTTTCCGTCTTTCTCCTTTGAAAACTTCAACCAAACAAGAGGCATCTCATTACTTTTTCATTGACCACATTTTCCTCCCTTCTTTTTCCGAACCAAACGAGCCCTTAGAGGAGCTTTAGTGTTAATTGCTAAAATCAATTATATATAGAAACTAACACAATTAGATCGTGTTGGCACGAGGGAAGCAAAAGTGAGCTAGCATATGCTATTGATCAACTTGTTGCAACTAAAAATAAGATATTGTTGAATAAACTCGTCTTGTAAATTAATTACACAATATGTAGCCCAAGGGGTCTAATTAATTCCAAGCCTTAGTGGTGACTAAGTCATGGGCCACTTCTGTAGGGCGAGGGGATATCCTCGGGATCCCTCTGGGGCGGCACCCATCTCCCATACGAATTGCAGGCCATCCCCTTATTAGCCGACTGATGCCAGCACGGCGGTATCCGCAATTCCTCCCTCAACATCCCGGACGCCTTATTCACCAGCGCCACATCCCTCTTAGCATCAACCCGGAACTCTGTGTCCGAGCTAAGATATCCATCCACCAAGTGCAAATAAGTCTCCAAGCTATGGAATCCCGGGATATCTAGTCCCTTCTTCAGATACGGCGAGGATCTCACGTCCAGGCCAAGCTCCAGCCCAACGTGGGTGTAGACCCACTCCAACGTTCCAGTAACGTTCTCAAACTTCTTTATCTTCTCGTTGAACAAAATCCCGGGCATCTTCGGCACCACGTCCTGCTTCACGACCACCCTCAGCGTCTTCACCTCCATTTGTTTCAGCTTCTCCCCGAATGCGATGTTCCCGACGCGAGGCGCCCCGAAGGATATCACGCTCACCGGGAGGTCCGGAACGGCCGACGCCGCCTCGTAGGCGTTGAGAAGAGCCAGCGCGCCGCCGAGGCTGTGGCCGGTGATTGTTAGGCTTACTTGCTCGCCTTTCTCTCTGTAGAAGCTCACCAAACGTTTGATCTCCTCCATGACTTGCTCTGAGGCACTGGACTTGTTGTACCGGGTGGCGTCGCTCTTCGAGGTGTAGATGCTGAGGAATCCATGCTCGACTCTGACGTCGCCATGATCGGAGCCCAGCGGCTCGAGCTTGCCTTGCAAGTCCCCGAACCACTCTGCCGGCGCGATGGTTCCGCGCCATGCGACGACAATGTCTCGACATCCGATTCGATGGGACTCGGTGTCGTCGCTCACTGCGACGTAGCCCATCCAGTTGGAGTCCTTGCTCCAGGTATCAGCATGGATGGAGCGTTCGAGCCAGCGAGGGAGCTCGATGTGGGACATGGCGTAGATGTACTTGGTGACGTCGTAGCCGTTCTTGGCGAGGCCGAGCTTGTCGAAGAGGCGGCGGCGGCAATAGAGGCAGCTGCCGCAGTGTTCGGAGAAGGGGTTGAAGTCGAAGGCATCGTAGGTGGCCTGAGCAAACTCGCCGTACTTGACGATCTCGCGGCGGAGCCAGCGGTGGAGGGGGTTGAGGAGACGGGACCAGTCACCGGGGCCATGGAGCTCGGAGCACAAGGAGGAAACGTCCTCTTTGGGGGATTCCGTTGGGGTCCGGCGATCTGCGGGCAAGGCGACAGCAAGGCTTTCAAGGGAGTTTTCTGGTTTGGGGGTGAGGTGGAGGTGGAGGAGGTTGGATAGCGTCGTTGGGAGGTTGATGGTGGAGTTTGAGCGTTGTTTTTGGTGGGGCAGCTCGGCGGCGGCTGCGGCGGCGTCGGGTGTCCGGTAGGCGGCGCAGGGTGCAAGAAGCGAGCGCCTGGTGATCAAGGGGATGGGAGCGGGGAGGTGGACGGTGGAGGAGGATGCCAAGGCCATCAAGAAAGAATGGTTGGAGGGAGCGAGATACGGAAAACTGTGGGTTGATGGAAGGGTTCTGAAACCTTAAAACCGTTTATATAAAGTGCGGAGATAATGAAGTACAAAGAATGGAAGGTAGGTGGATAGTTTAAAGGTCAGGCTGCAAGCCGGCTTGGAACAATTCCAAGTCAAGAATGTGATGTCAAATGGATCGTATGACTTCGAATTCATGTTGCCTCAGTCAATCTATTCGCGTGTGGAAAATTCTTACTAAGTCCTGATCTTTCTTGAAATCGACTTTTTTTTTTCAATGAATGAGCCCAACATGTGAAATTTTTAATAATAAAATTAAAGAATCTGAAAACAGAGTTCGAACTCTGGATCTCTATTCTGATACCATATTGAAATCACTACTTATCCCAAAAGCTTAAACTTATAGAATAAAATATATTTATTTATATATTTTATATTATTTTACAGTCTTTCAATTCAACCATGTTTCTTGGGGTGGTATGAGATGGAATGAATCAGAACAACCTTGTTGCTTCCTGAGGAAGAATAATCCTAGTTACAACTTCTTCAAGAGCAGTTGGAGAAGAGATGGTGGGTCAAGACAGTGGTTGGTTTGAATGTTGTACGTCAACATGCATCAATCCTTCTCATTCTTAGGAATATTTCCGTGGTGTGTCGTGTGAATAAGAGAATTGGGAGTCCAATGGCAATTTGGCTGCTTATGAGAAGACCATGGAGCCAGAGCTAAACACCAAGAGCGCACGTATTCTTCCCATGGTTCCAGAGACGTTTGGAAATCTTGTAGCCATGTGTTTCGAAAGACGAATAGAGCCATAGACTGGATCGCCTCATTTGTAGCCCAATACTCCGGAGAGTTTATTTAGAGGACATTGACAGTTTAATCCCTTTTTCTTGTATCTTTTACTTTTTTTTGATTTAACAGGATGTATTCACGTTAGAGTTATATGAAATGCTATTTTTACCAAAAAAAAAAAATAATCTTGCAGCCTATGCGCGGACCCTTCCCACACACTTGAAGGAGACCAGGTCGGCAAAACTTTTATCCGAGCTCACATCGAGTGTCGTTAATTAGGTGCAACTAGGGTTGGCTAAAGACGCATAAAAACAGGATTATAGTTTAAGGTGAAGTCAAATGCTTGGTTCGACGTGGTTTTAGTTGACTCACGTGTGGTACATCCATGAAGTAGAACCACAGCCACATGGCCGGAGGGAGATGGAAATGGTTGTGAATTTGTGGCAAAGTAGATTAAGAGTTGGGCTCCTAATAGGTGAATATATTAGATCTAATTGCGTTGTTTGGTTGAGTGTTTGGCGAAAATGGAACTTTCAACTATTGCAAGAAAGGAGTTAACAGATGAGAATCCATGGCATTGTTTCTTAAATGAATGGGAGTAGTCTACTGCTGATAAATCTCCACTGAAAAGCAGAAGGAAGGTTATCATTTGTCATATTTAGGATATATGTTTCATTTGTGTTTAATGGCTGTCATTTTTATTAGTTTCCATAATATACTTGAGAGGAATATCCTCACTAGATTTAAGGTTTGGGGACAATAAAAATACATGTCGAGAAAACTCAAATTTTCAACCGTCCAAGCGTGCAGAGAGTTAGCGTTCCCACTTCACACCTTCATGAGCTGACCGCATTATTTATAAACTATCTAATACCAATTGTTGAAAGCTGGATGGTAGTATGTATACCATCTTCAGAAAAACAGGAAGAAATATGGATGCTAAATTATTGAAAGAGGAGCTATAAAGATCATTCAAGAGACAAGTTGACGAGAATAATTTTCTCCCTTGCAGTTCCTTCTGATGTTTTCAAGCTTACGTAAGATGTGATCAAAACAATCACCAAGAAAGTAAACTGCACATTATTTTTGGATATTCGACGATCTAATAGCACTCCTATTCATCTGTTATATTTTAAAATTTTCTTGTAATAGTTCTTTGGAAAACAGAATGGAAACCAAATAATAAGCATGATATTTCTGTATGACAACATTAAATATGTGAATGAGATTTATACCCGGGAGAAAATGCTGGAATAAGGACAAGTCATTTAATCATTTCAGCTTGTTGTTGTGTGTTCCAACTAGCGCTCAATGGCCCCCTTATCTGCCCTCTCACATTGCACTGCACTTTATAAGCATGTATATAATTAATCGCTTGCTTGAGTTTATCTAATTCAATGGTCCAAGCCAGATCACAAAACCAAGAAGTAAAATTGACCAAAATTCAAATCACACTTTAATTTGGTTAGGAACCAATGGTTTCTTCTTGCATATCCGTCTAGATTGGTGCAAGCACATCCTATAGCCAAGAAGACTGATGTGGCAGAAAACACCTCCAACTTAGCTCTTACTAACAAAAAGAATCAATAAACTGTGTATAGGAACTGGAATCTAGGAGAAGAGTTCGCTTTCCTTATGTGTGTGAATGACACAGTCTGAAGCTGGATAGGAAATGCAAGTCAGGATGTATCCCTTCTCCTTCTGTGAGTCATCAAAGAAGGATCCTTCAGACTGATCAACAGACCCCGATGCTATGCTGAGCTGAGTCCAGAATGTAAGCATCATCTGGGGCTTCCAACTCATGCTCCCTTCCATCCGAGCTGTTGAGCTTCGCTTTGTAGACTGCCATTGCAGTTGTCCTAAAACATTTTGATGACCTCAAGACAAGTGGTTTTGAGATGGTCCCTGTGAAGCCCAGAGAGCTAGGGAGGGCTCTTGGGCAGCACAGAAAGGCCTTGGCTTTTAATGGTGCTCTGGAGTGTGCAAATGTTCTTGGAGAGTGTAATGGCTGACATTTTGAAACCTGAAGAAACAAAACAAGAGAAATGGTGAAGTTGAATTCATGTGAAGATTAAGCACTGAGCAAAACATTCCAAATTTCAAGCAATATCACTTCGAGAAAACCAGGAGGCAGTTAAGTCTCGGGGTAAACGTAATCATATGATCAACAATTGGATCATGTATATGTTCAGCTTGTCAGTCCTCAGACACGGTCACTCCCCATGCTAAGGACACTTATAACTCACAGCAGGACTTCTTATGTCAAACTGATTTACGGAACATGGTGGGGATGGGCTAGAACACAAGGGATAGCAGTAAAATATGATTATCTCGATTATATAATAAATATAATTCGACTCTCGGTACTCTCAAAAATATAATTTAATAACATTAGTACATTATAATTAATATAATACTTATATTGTTATAATGTATATTCCGACAATTTTTATAAAAGATGGCATGCTATAATATTCTATTTATATAATATTTTCTAGCATAACATATAATAATATATTATAAATATAATATATTATGTGATAATATTACTATTATAATATTGCTTAACACCAATATTTTATGATATGAGTATAATAATATTATTTTACTTATATAAAATATATATTAATATAATATGTTCATAACTCTATGAACTATGTAATTATAAAAGACGATAACATAATAATTGCAATAATAGATTATTATCTAATAAAATATCAATATATTTGTAAGACTATATAATACATTTAATAATTACATACACAATATTAATATGGCAATGTAGCTTATAAAAAATACGCTAATATTGCTTTATGAATTATATATTACAATATTATTAAAATATATCTATTCTATATAAGGCATGATGCATTATAATAATATATAATATAATAAAATAACAATGTTATATATTCTCTATGATTCTCATATGTTTGTTTTTTAGAAATTAAAGATGGGAATGTTTTCCCATTCTTAGAATATCAGCTTCTCTATAACGGTTGATCCTAATTCCTATCTAGACGCAAAAAAAATTGAAAAAATTAAGCAAATAATACATATAATATATTAATGCTACTATAGTTATATTATTTTGATTAATATTATTATTAATATTAGTGCCATTATTAATTTTAATACCAATATGAATTATTCGGAGGATGAGATCTGACCGGGTTGGATTTGTCGCCTTCTGGTTCGGGAAAAAAAATCAGAAGGAAGGGCGCCTTGCCGCCAAAATCTAAAATCGAAAGCAAACAATTGGCGAACTCGCGGGAAACAGGGAAATGGAATACCCGGGCCTGGCGTTCAGATTTTACCAAATTTTACGTCCCACCGCCTTTTTTCCTCGTCTTTAATCTCCTTCACGACCCCTAGTTTCCATCTCCCTCTCGCTCGCTCGCTCGCTCTTAGAAGCAGAGGAATCGCCAGGTGGCGAACATGGCGGATTTGGGTCATCTGGAGAAGATGGGCAGAGAGCTCAAGTGCCCCATCTGGTACCAGAAGCCCCGTCACTTCGTTTTTTTTTTTTAATCTCGTTTTTATTTCTTTTCGTTTTTTTACTAGACTTTAGATTTTCTGCATGTTTCTCATTTGAATAACATCACCCAGACGTCAAACTTAATGAAAGCAACGAAGCATATCTTTAGTTTTTTGATGCATTTGATAGTCCCAGTTCAAAAAATTGGATTTTGATATTACTGACATTACGGCTGTCGCATCTCCGAATCTTCTAGGTTTTCTTTAATTTTCGTTCCAGGAACTGCATCTAACGCTGATGGATCTAATTTCCATTTGAATGACCTTTACCCAAATGCCAGGACTCGCGAAACTTCCGAAGAACAAATCTAATTTTCCCTGGATTTGATAGCGTGTTTTTTTTTTCGCTGAAAAAAACGGATTTTGAGATTACCCGTATATTTGTTGCATTTCCTAATCCTCAATATATTCTATATCTGGATCTCTCCAATTTCCCCGTATATTTTTTGCACTTTCCAATCCTCAATATATTCTATATCTGGATCTCTCTAATTTCTACTCCGAGTACTGCAATCAGAGTTCAGGAATCCATTTTTTAAGCTCTGGAATTCTCAATTTGTTGATAGAACTGAATAATAGAATTCCCAAAATCATATTCACTTACTCTCTCTATCATTTATGTTTTGCAGTTGGAGCCTCCTAAGCTCTGCGGTATCACTTCCATGCAACCATGTCTTCTGCAAGTGAGCTTCCATCTATCCTTTTTTCTTTTTTTCCTGTTGTATTAATGTTCTTTAATCCTCGGGTATTTTTGTTTTGGGATAGAAAAGTACTGGGGATTTATGCATCTGTTACTATTTTGACCCAGCTCATGCATTTTGAAATCGATGAAGTCCATGTCCGGCTGCCCGGTCTGCAAAGTTCCATTCCATCATAGAGGTTTGTTTCCTACCATATCTGATTCACAGAGATAAAAGCAACATCTTAGGGAAATATAGTTTGAATAGAAGCTTGAAATGATGCAGCTTACTCTTTTTAGTTGACACCTAGATGGCAAAATCCAATAACTATTCTCAGCGGGGGCATTCTTTTCCTTATACCTTAATGCCTGCAATTGCACTGCTTATAACGCAGAGAGCAGTTGTTATTAGAATAGCCGCTTTATGGGATCCACATCCAAATTTGCAGTTGTTCACCCAGGAAAGCAGTTTATATCCACATCCATAAGAGATGGGATTGCAAAGCTGTTGATAAACAAAGTTCATATTGTCTATGACATGGTTTGTACAATGTAGTAGTATTTGACAAGCTAAGTGCCATCTTTATTTAAACCTACTTGTCGATTTCCAATTCTGCATCACACCTTCCTTCTATATGTAACTAATAGAGACCTCCAAGGATTAGGTTTCTTTCTGAGTCCCTTATGTGCCAAACTAGCAGTCAATTAGTCAACAGATTCTGGAGCATGGTCTCCAGAAAATATGTCAGGACCTCTCTACAGTTAAATTTAGCCATTGATGAGTGCTCTGGTTAAATAGAGATTCCAATAAACTAGATCAATTTGTTCATTTTCTAGAAGATGTATCCCGTTAGTGGTCTAAGCTTCCATCTTTCTTCAATTGAAATCCTGGATCTGTCTATCTTCAATCTGTCCTTGACTTTATTATATTAATTCTTGTCATAAAGGTTATGGTTTTGACTTGGTTGCAGAAGTACGTCCCGCTCCTCACATGGATAACCTGGTAAGCATTTACAAGAGCATGGAAGCTGCAGCAGGGACTAACAATTTTTCCACTCAATTAGCACCTTCAGCCAAGAATTCAGGTGATGACATATCCGGTGGCCAGTTACTTTCCTCTTTTAATTGCGAAATGGGGGAGGGTTGGGGTTCAAGAACTCAGGATGTATGAAAAATTGTTGCTTGTGTGATTTATTGCTTAGAGCTTTAGAGTTCATTGTGATGTGCTGCTTCTTCTTTGAAGGCTGTTCAATTTTGGTTGCTTATATCCCTGTTCTTTTTTTCCTCTGGCATTTAGTACTGTTTATTAGCACTTGCATAAACTCTAGTGTTATTGGGACTGCCTTAAGTTTCATTAAAGTATCACAGATTACTAAATTTTGCCTCTTTTGCCCTCTCTGCACTGGTGCTGACTATTATATTCCTCATTCTGTAAACCATTTCAATAGATGGATTGGCCAGACGCGATGATAACAAAAATTCTGGTTCAGCAGAAACTGCTGTGGCACATCGAGGCAAATCAAAGAGAAAAGGATTATCCAAGAAAATGCAAAAAGAAAATGAGAAATCTGATGCCAGGAATTCTGATTGTCGTCCATCAAAAATGCCTTCTTTCCCTGGCAAGAAACGGATACATGTTACGCCATACCCTGTCTCAGAGACTCCAGTGCGTCCTGAAAAGATTTCTAAATTAGGAGATTCAAGCATTGAGTTGAAAGATAATAAGGAAATGAATAAAAATGAGGAACTAGCTATGGAGGACCAGGGGGATCCTTTGTTTTCACCTTTCTTTTGGCTGAGAGAAGAAGAGGAAGAAGATAATGAAACTGCAGAGAAACTAAGCAGTCAGCAGACGGCAGATACACCTCCACCCCATAATGTTCCTTGTTTTAGTGACATCAAAGACTCTGACCATGAATCTCCCGTTAAAATGACCCCAACTGTAAGTTTTAGTTATTGTGTGGAATGGAAGAACAATGGAAATTTTGAACTTTCATGTTATTAATCTTTTGTGAGGTGAATTGCAGAGCAAACCCAATGCTGCAATAGCTTTTGACAGTGAAATGTTCGAGTGGACCCAAAGAGCCTGCTCTCCAGAACTATGTTCAACATCAATTAAAGAGCTGGTACTACTATTTCATTCAACTTAATTTTTTAATTTACTTCTGCAGGTTTCACATCTTATGCAACTGATTTGATAAACTCATCTTCATCAGTGCTTATCAATGAAATTTCACTGAAATACAGACTGAAGGTAGGCATAGGCTTGATGGAATCCAAGACAAAGAATGTAGGAATGACTTGGAGATCGGGATTGAATCAAGAGATGGAGTCCCCCACAAAAATGTTGGAATTGGAATTGCTGAAACCAGAAAAAGAACCCTTAAGAACAGAAGAAATAACAGTAAACCTCAGAAAAGACATGCGGTATCATCTCTTTCAAGAACCAGATGCAAGGTCTACAACAATGCCAACAAAGAAATTCCTACTGATTCTGAGGAAGTAGCTCAAGATTCAAGCCAGGAAAATGAGGAAACTGATAAAAGGAGTCCAACTTCTGGAAGGAAAATACTGAAACAGTGCAACAATCCTGCTAGCCATTACCAAACAAAACATCTAAAATTTTCAACAGACCAGGTTTATGATTCCGCCACAACTGAAGCATCTGAAAAGCATCTGACTATATATACTAGGTCAAAGTATAAGAATGAAGAGAAGGGAGATCCAGGTATAGTAGGTAAAGCCAGCAAAAGGGACAAGGAGTCCACCATCAAGTCACAGAGAAAGTGCACAAAGAAATTGATAGATGGTTCTGTGGAGTGCATAAAGAAAGCAATAGGTGATTCTGTAGCTAAGATACATGAGGAACTACCCGCCAATTTTATCAATGAAGCAAAAGCTAAAAATCAAAATTGTAAGGAAAAGAGTCTAGAACATGACAAAGGCTCTGGCAATGGTCACCCCAGAAAAGGAAAGAAGAATGAGGAAAAGCAGTTAGGAGAGTCAAATGCACAAAGAAGGATGAAAAATCAGACTTCTGACTTAGCTGCCACAAAGGATGCTGTCCAAATTCCTCCAATGAACATGGCTTTGGGTGAAACAAATAAAGCTGTCATTTATCTCCATGAGGAATCCGAGAGCTTGGCTATCAAAAATTCAACAAAGATTAGGTGCCGCACTCTCGGGGATAGTATTTTGAGGAAATGTGAAAACAATCATATTCAGATTCAATGTGCTTTCTGTCAGTCTACAAATGATACAGAGGTAATCCTATCAGCACATTGTCTAACATGATCTTATATACTTTCTTATTCTTTCATTATTGTTTGTTAGAGGAAGCTTTTATATTTGTAAAGAAAATGACAGGATTCTGGGGAAATGATGCATTATTTCAATGGCAAGCCTGTAACTGCAGATTTTAATGGCGGTGTCACTGTAATACATTCTCACAAGAATTGCACAGAATGGTCAGAATCTTTCTTACTCAAATTAAAGTTCTAGCAGCAGTATTCCGCCCCTATAGCCATTACTAAATGCATGATCTATTCTTTAAATAAAGGGCCCCTGATGTATACTTTGAAGATGATATGGCCATCAACCTTGCAGCAGAGGTAACAAGAAGTAGAAGGATAAAATGCAGTTGTTGTGGCATCAAAGGGGCTGCTCTTGGATGCTTCGAGAAAAGTTGTCGCAAGAGCTTCCACTTCACTTGTGCTAAATTGATTCCAGAATGCCGATGGGACAGTGTAAGTGAAATTAGTAAATTTGCCGTAAATTGAGTTGTTAGATTTGTGATTACAAATATTTTTGACCGTATAATGGTTTACTTTTTTTGATGAAAACCTGAGAAATTATCCTGATGAAAACCTGAAAAATTGCCATAACAGGAAAATTTTGTGATGCTGTGCCCCCTTCATTCATCGGCCAAACTGCCAATCGAAACTTCTGAGCCCCAGAAGCAAATCAGAAAGAGATCTGATCAGAAAGGGTATCCGCATGGATTTGGCTCGTTTAAATTTGGTTATGTAATTGATTAAATTTTTATAACTCAATTTTGTGCCTTTATGACTAACTTGGCTAAGAATTTCCAGAGTATCTCAAATTTCATCAAGAAGTAAACCTGGTAGCGACATGAGCCAGATGTGGACATGGCCTTCTGGATTACCTTGCAAGTGGGTCATCTGTTGCTCTGCTCTTTCTGATGCAGAGAAGGTTGATCCAAACTTCCTTTAGCTATTCTCAGAGGCACCCATAGTACCATATATATTTTTTTCTAACTTGAAAATCTGTTCAGGTTATTGTCTCTGAATTCACAAAGATGACTGGTGTACCCATCACTAAAACTTGGAGACCAACAGTCACTCATGTCATTGCATCAACTGATAAGAATGGGGCATGCAAAAGAACTATTAAGTTCCTGATGGCCATCCTCGATGGAAAATGGATCTTATCAATTGATTGTAAGAGCAATATTCCATCTCTTGCCAAAATCATTTCAGGAGTACTGATGTTGCTAAAATTTTTATCATTGCTTCATCATATTTTTTTTTTATTTTTTTTGTATCTATCTTATAATACAGGGATCAAAGCATGCATGGAGTCTAGGGAACCTGTTGATGAGGAGAAATATGAGATTACAGTTGATGTGCATGGAATAGGCAGGGGCCCCCAATTGGGAAGACTGAGGGCAATTAATAAGGTAATTCTCACCTGCATCTTTTTCATGCTGTTGTTCAATATACAGAAACACTGTCTAGTGTTTTGTTCCTGCCCACCAAATTGTTAATAAATCCAACTCTTTGCTTCTAGTGCTCAACCATCTCCAATATTCTCTGTAAGTGAAACATTAAAAGTTTGTCTTAGACATAACTTTTTATTGGTTACAACTTTGCAAACATTGGCTAAAGATGATAAATGAAATATGATTGTCTTTATGTGGCCTGCATGCCTTTGTTGGTAATAGATTTGTTGCCCAACATGCCTCCATAGGTTATGTAGTAATTTACTTTCTGCCCCTAACTGCAGCAACCAAAGCTCTTCGCTGGAATCAGCTTTTATTTCAGTGGAGACTACACACCATCTTATAAAGGCTATCTGCAAGATCTCGTCATCAAGGCAGGAGGGACAATTCTGCAAAGGAAGCCCATTTCAAGAGACCAAGAAAAATTGTTGGATAACTCCTTGCCTTCCACAATCTTCATAATCTACAGCCTTGAGCATCCAGAGAAAAAGAGATGCAATGATTATGCTTTGGTTTTTAACCGTAGGCGAGCGGAAGCCCAGGCGCTTGCTGATGCTTCTGGAGGCAAAGTGGCAACCAATACATGGATCATAGACTCCATTGCTGCTTGCAAACTGCAACCTCTCACTTGAACATCCAATAATATATAACAATTTTTTTTTGAAATGTTTTCAGCAACAGCTAGCTCCAAGTCGTGTATAAAAGAAATGATGATTTATGTTTGGCAATTAGTATAACAAACGCTTGTTTGATATATAACAGTAGCGTTTGGGCTTTACCTTCAACTATCATTTCTTAAGCATATTAGTTGCTTCCTCCTGCTTGAGTGTGCAGGTAACGCCCACGTATAATTTTTCCCAGGGAGTTCTTCCATTTGTACTCATGCAGGAGTCGTCTTTTATTTTTTTTACTCTTTTCTTTTACTTTTAGCTGCTATGTGCTTCCAAGGTCATAAGATGGGAACTCGGTCCAAAGTTGGTTTGCTTGCTGGTTCTTTTTAGTACAACCATCTTCATTATAGTAACTCTTTTGACGCATTCCAGTTCGGAGATGTAGATACTTCAAGACCGGTTCAAGCAAGACGATCTTGCTCCTGGCCCTGAGAAAAACAAACTCGATGAAGTTTTTATTTGCATGACATCTTGTCTTTACAGGGGGCAAAATGCTTGCTGGATATGTTAAAAGTCTCGATACATGAGCACTTCTGATGCAATGTAGTAAAACTTGCCAGGGCTAGGAGAAGCCTAAAAATTAGGATCAGAAATCGGTACATTTCTAGAGATCACAATTTTCAGTATGTTTTATTACACGACCAAGGCAGCGTTTGCCACCGGTGCCGAAACTCATTCCAAACCACACAAGAAGAAAAAAAATAATTAAATCTTGGTTGGTATATTGGTGCATCAAAATGCGTTGCCGATTGTCTACTACTTGGCCGTCAAAAAAAATTGGATAATCAACCATAAAAGAACGCCAAGCATTCAGAGAAGTGCAAAAACTGTCTAACAAAAGTTTTCGTTCAGTTGCAAGATATGGTGTGACAAGCTGTATTGACTGAGAACTGTCAAAAAACAAAATCAAATATACATACTTTTACAAGATGCGACAACCAGGAGGGAGGCAGGAGATGATGCCAGTCCTCAGCCATCCAACAAAACTTGAAGGCTCGTGGGGCCAGAAATGCTACACCGAAAAAGCATCCATCAACAAAAAATGTTGTGGGGGGTTGATTAATGGGAGAAAAGAGATCAGCTGCTATGAGAACAATATCTTGCGTGGTTATCTAAAGTTACAGCATTGGGCTCGACCCCTCGATAATTTGTCCCACAGACAAATCATTTGCCTTGGAGACTGGTAATGTGCAGTGTAATAGTTCTCCATGCACCCATACTGACAGAACTTCCAACTGTGAGAATACTGAACGGTTGTGGTAGCATTAAACTCTTCAACCCACATTCCCATGCTTACATCTTCCATTTTGAACAACTGCAAACAAGTCGCAAGACGTGTCAGATGTACATAATGGCCGAGGCTTGAAGATACCTTGCAACTAAATAGAATGTGGGGGTTGATTTCTGAGTTATCAGCCTTACTCTTAAGCTTTGATTGGCATGCTGAGACATGATAAACTTTGCAATGTCACCTGAAATTATGTAACCAGGTCCGTTGGCATATGGTGGGTATATCTCTTCTGGCCACTCCTACATCCACCATAAAGTAGAAGTTATAAATATATAAGCCATAACTCAGATGACATAAATATTCATTGGAGACCGGTGAAAAATATATTGCTGTCGAACATATCTATGAAATATTTGAAAATGTCAACAATAGCCAAGTTGAGCCAGTATTCTTATACTGATGTTTGCTTCAGGTTGTATAGATCAAAGCTTCACTCAGCTAACCTAACTCTCACAAGTTAAATTCAAATTCAGACTACTTTTAATAGTTGAGAAGTAATATTTTGATAGTCAAGGATGTCCCTAATTTGGAATAAATCAAATGGCAAAGAATCTCAGTGACAAGCTTTTCAGAAGGAAAAAGAGAGAATTGAATGACTCACTAGCAAATTCTCAGAAATGCTTGGTGCAGACTCCTTACCTCATATGTAACTGCCCATTTTCCACTTCTGAGTGGCCTATGTAAAAGATTCAGATTACCCATATATAGAGATTTATTCTGAGCAATGCTCTCAATTTCTTTCAATACGACATCCACCCTGATAAATGTGTCATCATCAGATTTCATAATATATTCTGCAGTCAAGTTGTGGACCTGCAGGATAAAGATGGCTAACGTCAGATCAACTGCCAAGGACCAATAACATCAACATCACAAATGGCCAAATACATTAGCAGTACACCAAAAAGGAAACAAAACATATGTAACTCACCCCAAATTCACAAATTGCAATTGTTTTAAGAACAACTAACTCATAACGGTCCATGAATGGCAAAATCACGACGTCTCCAAAATATTCAGCTTCCTTCTTCAGCACTGCATTTACCTCCTTCCTTGGACTCTGCACATTGCAAGATAAATGATAAGAGACAAAAAAAATGCTTACATAATAATTTTTTACAAGAATAAACACAAAGCCAAGGAAGGTGCTACACTGGTGCACGCACTCAGAGAAATGCGTTTTTTTCATCTTAATAAGCGGCAGATAGAGAAAATAATCCCTAATCACATACAGTCGGATATTATAGCTAAATGAGGTTGCAGAAAAATGTTTCCTGCACGATGGACAACCACTTGCATAACAGGTGAACAAATTTGCCTGGATAAAAAAGAAATTTCCATTCTAATATCATGAATCTCATCAAAGTAGCACAATTTAGAAGGAAAACCTTCACAAATCCAAGCTAAGTTAATATCCTCACTTTTCACAACAATTCATTAAAATCTTATACATGCACTTCCAGGAATGGAGTCACGAGAGGTGGGGTCCCCAAAAGCCCGCATACACACCTAAAAAATTAAGCATTGCCCCACAACCTCCGTTCTTAATCCTGCACAAGGGCCCAACCCCACCATCCTTTTCTAATCCGGTTTATGGCCCCAGCAAGGATTATTTATCAGTGGTGAGATACAGTCATACAAGAGAACGGACAGTAGATCACTCATGCAGAGTATATACCCTGGATCAATATGGGTTGCTGCATTGAATGTTCCTTTGTTTTTCCTCCCTTGGCTTGCAAGTTAGAAAACTAAGCAGCAAATGAAACTAGGATGGAATTCTAAAAGAAGATATATTGAAGAGAAAGCAAAGGAAATTTTTGGCTAAATTCTTGACAGATTTTCTCTTAGCCGCTACCCCTTCTGCTTCTCTCTTCATCGCTCTAAGGTGAGTCTCCTCTCCATTCTTTTTTGATTAATAATAGCCGGACCTGGCCAAATCTTATTTATTTTTGTTAACTTTTTCTCTTCCATTCCTCTATTTTGCCCATGGTACCTAGTTGAATCTACTTCATTTGCTAATTAATAAAGCTCTTCTTTTGTACTTTTGTTATACATTTTCCATATGTTTTCGGCTTTAAATAATAACTTTGTAAGTTCTGTTGTTATAAACCATTACGTCCTGTTATAACTAACATTAACAATTATTACATCAACAAATTTGATTGAAAATAAAATTAAAAACATAATGTTTATTATCCTAATAACAATTCATGATAAATTTATAGTGACTTATAATGGTTGTAGCCCATGAGAACTATAAAATCATAAAAACAAAACATTGATATAAATATATAATCATTTTTCCTTTTTTCATATATATTTTTTCTTTTCCTCACTATGTATTTGGCTGTCTGCACATCTAACCTGGATTTGTTCCTCTGCACTTTGAAAGGTTTCAATGAAAACCTTAAACTCCTGTTTGCATGAGTTCTTCACACCAGTAAGCATAGATAAATCCTAAATGATTGCCACTATCATGACCCCTCACTACATCACTAATGCTGGTAGAGCCTACATTGCTATAGAACTACCAACACAATTCAGCTTGAGGACACTAGATGACACTACTATTTCAATTTTAAACCAAACTTCTAGCAACTAATATTATGAAAAGGAATCTACTTATGTCCCACAAATAGATGTGGAAGTATACAACTTTAGAAGACCCAACAAAAGATAAACCCTTTTGAGCAATATTAGCCGAACCGTGCCAAACTGGCCGGTTCGGGATGTACCGAATCAAACTGGTTGATTACCGGTATGCCTCAGCCAGTTGATTCAGAATATAAAAAGCTTCGCTCCTCCTTCAAAGCTTTTCGTTTGGCACTACGCCCACTCAATTTCGAAGCTCTACTCTCCAAAGCCCACCATCCTATCGAGTCAACGATGATGCCATACAATGACGACAATGAGGTCTCCAACCAGGTGAATCTCACTCTCTACCCTCTCTCTCTCTCAGTCTCCATCGCTAGATTCAGAGCCCTCAAAGCTCCTTGTGACGACTCAAACCTCTCTCTCTCTCTCAACCTCTCTCTCCCCCCTCCATCTCTCTTCCTCCCTCCATCCCTTCCTCTACCTCTCCCTTCCTCTCCCTCTCTCTCCCTCCCTCCCTCTCCAGTTCTCCCTATTTCAGTACGCCCTACAATAGCATGGTATAAACTTGTACTGTATTCAACAGGTCATCAATCGGTACAAGCACCAATACCGGTTCAGTAGACCTTGCTTTTGAGTTTGTTCTCGGGGACCACATTGAAATCAGTCTACTTGCCACCTGCAATCAATGGAATCCATTCTAGTTGGAGCTTGGTCACTCCATAAATCCACAGTCCAAGATTGAGAGTTGTCCTTTCAAAGAAGAAATTTAAAGAGATAGGATGACAACTGGAGTTGAAAAGGTGTGAGTCCCATGATTGTAGTTATTGAAACATGACTGACCAACACATGATTCATACATTATCTGTAATGATTATTCAAACATGACTCATGAGTCTAAATATATGTTATCCCGTGATAACTAAAGTATCCCCATGTTATTTTCAGAAATACAAATTAACGAGCAGTAAATCCCGTGATAACTAAAGTATCTTAATGTTATGTTCATAAGCACAATTTAATGAACAGTAAATGTTACCAAAAAAAGAGCATTAAAAAATCAAATATAAGATGCAACCACTAATGCTAATAATATAGAATATAGTTTGAAGCTTCAAGACTATATACATAGAGATGGACTACATACCTTACTTTAACTAATTAAAAATGGAGTTAAGGATTCAAAATCAATGGACTATTCAAATCCAAGATCCAAAATTGTGGAGCATGATCCCCACAATAAAAAATTCCCTAGATTCTAAAATTCATATGTTTTTGTGGTCTCTAACCTAATCATCAAGTAGGTGTCAAAATGGATGGTTTTAATAAACATGATACGATGGTTTACTATGATCTAATCATCAAAACCTAGTAGATCCAAATTTACCCAAGTTTCAAGAAGTGTAGATCATGATCCATTTAGTAGATTTTTTAATTTATGTATCTTATCATATATTTTATGATACTAATTCAATTGATATAGTTCATTTTTGTACCGATTTGATGCATAGGTCACAGAACCCCAAAATATATGAATTTTTTGGGTCTAGGCATTTCTTATGGTGTACATCATGTTCAATGATCTAGATCTTAAATTTGGATAGCCTATTAATGATTTTGAAATCATTAACTCCATTCTTAAGGAGTTAACATAAAGTGTGCAGTCCAGTCCAAATGGTATATATATAGTAGATGCCATTAATTATTGAAGAATTTGTTCATGTAATGGATTGAAATACTTCTATAATTTACTAAATAAACTGATGATAACTCCAAAATTGAAAGTCCAAAGACCTTTGACCATTTGTAAATATGGAATTAATTATTCAAGTGGTCAAGTAATTGACTACAAGACCCCATATGTGACATACATTTTAGAACTGAGTGCAATTTATATTTGCTAAAATAAAAAAAAAATTCCCAATGGTCTTGTTTCAAAAATATATGATAAAATTCTAGAGCAATTAGTTACTAGATTGGGTATTGGGAGTGGTCGAAAAGGTTTATGTAGCTATGATTTCAACATGCATGTTGTTGTGGGGAGGGGAGGGGGCCTTGAATTTAGTCCCACATCGGCTAGTAGCGGAAAGGTTCCATGCCTTAAATGGGGGGTGGAAATCCTTTCCTCTCGAGGCGCCTTTTGAAGGGCAAACCCGTGAGGGCACCAGTCTCCCCCCGTCAGCGCTGGACGCGCGGGCCGGAGCGCCCAAAGCGGACAATACCTCGGGAGGAACGTGGTCCTCTTTCTCTGCTAGCTTAATGTGGGCTATGCTGTTGCGCGAGGCTCCGGCCAAAGCGCCGTCCCCGCAACAGATGGCGCGCCAGGAAGGGGCGCCTCCTCCCTCCATTGACTACCCTTCAGGACTGTGGGGGCCCCCGGCGTTAAAAACCGGCAAGGAACCTTCCCGCTGGGGGGGCTATGTTGTGGGGAGGGGAGGGGGCCTTGAATTTAGTCCCACATCGGCTAGTAGCGGAAAGGTTCCATGCCTTAAATGGGGGGTGGAAATCCTTTCCTCTCGAGGCGCCTTTTGAAGGGCAAACCCGTGAGGGCACCAGTCTCCCCCCGTCAGCGCTGGACGCGCGGGCCGGAGCGCCCAAAGCGGACAATACCTCGGGAGGAACGTGGTCCTCTTTCTCTGCTAGCTTAATGTGGGCTATGCTGTTGCGCGAGGCTCCGGCCAAAGCGCCGTCCCCGCAACACATGTCATTATTCATATTTTATATTTATTTTCAGGTGCCAGATTCACATAGTAACAAGCAACTAACAGAAGATGAAGCTTACCAGAGCAACAAAGAAACGGGCAACTACATTTGATGACTGGACAGCAGGATACTGCATCCAGGTTTTCCTGATAGCCATCCGTTCAGCAAAATGATTTGTTGCAGATAGGACACCAATGAAAAGATCAACTGGGTTTTCTGGTAGAGAAGGGGTTTTCCATTTCTCCGACATTTCCAAAACATGCTGAAGTGAAAAACTGGGATGTGATTTTGGAAGAGAAGTAGCATATACTGAATGTATGTCCACATTTCCCTTAATTGCCAAACCAGTTGCATCTTCAAGAGTAAATCCCTGGAAAAATATCCACAACATGTCAAAAGCTATTTATGCAGTGTAAACAATATAACATAGCATCTATCATAAAAAACAATGGTGCTCAAGTCTACAACTAAAAATGCAGAAGGCCGTTTAACATACTCTATAGACCCAGACATTTGTTAAAAATGACCAGTTAATTAAAAAGGTAAACAGATTGACTAATGCCTCTGGCAAAGTAATAAGGCAGATATACAGACCGTGCGGTATGGGAATGAAGTCACATGCCGCCCCCCTACATTAATGTGATATCCTTCAACACCAGCTCGAAGTGTCAAAACAAACATTCTGCCCTCTACAAATGGAAATGGCCATGTCATTTCTGGCTTCTTTGCACGACCTATGAACCGTTTCAACCATGAAGTTGTTTTAGATTCCTTCAAGTCAACAGTATCGCCACGTTCCCATTTCTCACATTTGTTGAATCCATCAACTAGCAAAAAAAAAGAAAGAAAAAATAAGAAAGATTTTAGCCCAAACATGTTAGGCTGAAGACTGAACAGATTCATGTATGCATTATGCTTGATTTTGGAACTCCTTACGACCAAAACAAACCAGGAAACAACAAAACTGGAGATAAATAACAATTAGGAGACCTAATAAATCAAGAGGATTCCTTATGAAATGATTTATATATCATGGAACTGAACGACAAGGCCAAAAAATCACATTACCCAATCTGTAAAAGGATACGAAAGATATCTTAGGATCCTCAATTCAATGATTTTGTGTATGCAAAAAGTGATGATTGAGACAGACCTGAGCATTGGAAAAGGCTGTCAGCCTGGCCAAAATGAATGATGCAGTTGGACGGTGCAAAGAAGTATGAAGAGGCCACTTAAAAGAGCACTACAATTAAAAAATGACTGATCTCACCTGGCAACATTTTTTATGAATTTGGTTTCCATGTAAAGAGAAAAAAGTTCTTAAAGGCATTTTGATAGGCGCCAATTTCAAAATAAACATGCATACAAAAAGGCATTGCATATTACAGCAAATTTTAGAGCCTACGGTGGTGAGCCATGAATTTGGTTCTAACAAGGCACCAGCCTAAGCATGTAGTGAGGAGCGTTCAAGTCTTTAAATTGCAAAATCCTGGCCATCTTGGTCAGTGGCTGATGCTGAATTGAGCTGAGATCTTAATTTACCCAAGCTAAGATGGAAAGTTGGGAAAAATGGGAAAGGAGCAAGATATTCCAAGATCTTGGCCGATGATATAGAAACCTAGATATCAAAATCTTGCCAATGTAGGAAACCTACAATTATCTATCACTTAAGGAATTGGAGTAAATATTCAATAATTAAAAATTAATTTGAGGAGGCACAAAATTGATTAGTAGTTTGAAATTGTATTGGCCAATATATGAGGAATTATCAGTTCATGCATGACAAGATGATAAGTGCTAGTATATTGATGAATATCATATTGTCGAGGGCTGGTTACATATCAAATGCTTGGCTAAGATGCAGTACACATAATGATGTAAACTGGAAGTCAAATTTCTGGCATTCAAACTCTGATATCATTTTTTTAAAAAAAAAAATAAAAAAATACAATATCATAGAACTGATCGAAGCTAATGTAGGTAGGTGAGTTAACAAACACTATAAGCAGCTCTGCATTTGTTTGAAAGAAATAATAGGGAATACATTATTTTTATCATGGTCTGCCGTACCGGTCCAGCCTGAGACCGGTACCGAATCAGCGTGGAATCCGGTACCGGTAGTTTATTGTTGAAGAATTGGTACGGGACCGGTTTAGACTGGTACGTACCGGTCCAGGCTGTCACCGGTACGCCGACCGGTACCGGTACAACGGACCTTGATTTTTATCAATAATGAAAATTATAACCAAGGTCCGCCATATCGGTACCGGTCGGCGTACCGGTGGCGGCCCGGACCGGTACGGTACTGGTCCAGTCCCATACCGGTTCCGGATTCCACGCTGATCCCACGCTGATTCCGTACCGGTTCCATACCAGTTCTCTAACGATAAGCTACCGGTACCGGATTTCATGCTGATCCAGTATCGGTCCCAAGCCGTACCGGCCAGTACGGACCAGTTCGGCAGATCTTGATTATAACTAATGATGCATCAAACATCCCTTAAATGATTAAACAAAATAAGTAAATTTTGTATAAAAACTTTCTCAACATGCGCTCATCTAGTATATCCTCGACCTCAATTGACAGTTACAGATAATTTGCTAAGACATGAATCTCATCGGTGACTAGATGAAGTTACTAAAGAAAGAGATAAATGGTGTAAAAGTTTATATATCACTATTTGCCTAATCTGAAAGCAAATCGAGTTCTCTGATGTTAAGACTTAGCCTGAGCTTCATAAATCAAAACAGAAAACCCTTGTTATGTTACATCACAAAAGTCGCTACAATTGGATCTTCTATTTGGATTCAAGAAAACAGGATGCCTACCCTAGTACATCAAAGCTGACTACCACCGAACAAATGCCCAAATGCCCAGAGCTCTCAAGCGGCACTTGGAAACAAACTACTAACTCATTCACTCAAGTGGCACTTGGAAACCAGGTGATAAAAGATGCAACGTTTATATAACACAAAACAAACTAATCTTACAACAAACTTCCGAAACATGAGTATCAACTACTAGCTCATTCACCCAGGTCTCCACTCAGCAGGGCCAATATATGTTCCAATTATGCACATCTGCATCTCATGAAGCAAGTCACCATTTTACTCCTATATTTTGCTATTTTCAGAATATTGTAGTCAGATAGATAGGTAAGAACATTGACCGATTACTTGATAAAACATAAAGCCGGGGAATAGGGATGGCGACATACCAGATTCCTCACTGCCCTCAGACGGTAACCCATCACACCGCATTGCCTTACCCCATTGCATCCGATAACAGGTGTTATGCTCGATGACTGGCCTTCGGCTCCAATCCCCCTTCAGCCTCGGGTTCACATGCAAGATCTTGGGCGGGTCTTCACCCTCCACTGCCTTGAGCCCCTGCAGCTCCATCATGAACTGCGACACCATCACCCTACCATCCCCCTGCCGGAGCCTCGCAAGTTGGGGCACAAACTCCTCGTGCGCAACATGCGGCGTCCCGATCACAGTGATCGACGAGCCAACCGCGAGCCCGCACGGAAGGAACATCATCCGCTCCGCGTCGGGCCCCACTTCGGCCCGGCTCATCAACACCGAGGACGGGCACGACTCGGGCTTTCCCTCGAGCACCGTGGTGGAGTTCAACTTCGCCCCAGCCTTGTTTTTCTCCACCTCCTCCCAAGCCTTGAGCCCCAGGGCCCAGGCCTCATGCGCCGTCTTCTCCAGATCGGAGAAGTTCCCGCTCCGCGTCCGGTTCCATCTCCGCCCGTACCGCCGCAGCATCTCGCCGGTGATCCGGCCGTAATGCCGGCGGAAAGGCCGGAGCGGGCCGGCGCGGAGCACCAGCGGGTCGTTGTGGGGCATCTGCGGCGTATCGCGGCTCCGAGCGTCCTCCAGCTTCCGGTGGAAAGCATCCCCATGGTAGATAGATCCCAAGAAATGCTGGCCGACGTCACCGCCGGCGAAGCTGCGGTCGCCGCTGAGCACGGTGGCCATCTCCAGGAAGTGGCGGAACTTGAACGAGATGAAGAGCAGGTAGAGCACAGCGGCGGCGAGCAGGGCGTGCGAGAGCTTCCACCGCCGACCCCCGAGGGCTTCCACGCTCTTGGACCTCTTCATAAAGACCAAAAAAAAAAAAAAAAAAAAGTTGGAACCAAAACCCTAGTGCCGCCAAGATCCACCGCAAGGGTTTGGAACAAAAAACCCTAGAATTGGACCAAAAACCCTAGACGGGGATCGAGGCGAGCTCCGCCCTCGGCCCCGCCGCGATCGGAGAGAAACTCTTATGGATCGCTTCGAGCGAAAGAGAGAGAGAGGTGGGGAGAACAATAAAAAGGAGAACCTCGTCATAAAACGGAAAAAACGGAGGAATAAGGAGTCGTTTCTCCCCAATTAATAATACTTAAATCAAGAGTTTAAATTAATAATTACATGCTAATAAACGTCGTTTTCTTTTCTTTCTTCGAAAGAAGTAGAGAGATGAAACCGAAATATTTTTCTTTTTGCTTTTTTTCCTTTCAGTTCTTTCCACTGTTAGAAGAGTCGACTATTTTGAGTACATATTCTCTCTTCAGCTTTAATGATGGGTTGGCGCCTGGAGCGGCAGTTCCAGTTTTAGGACTTCTTTAATTAAAGGTTAAAGGTTTTATTAATGGCTGCCTCTCGCTGGATCTGCTGCAGTTGGACGACGACGTGGTAACGGGGGCCGAGGAAAACGGGGAACGTAGTATTCCCGAATAGAAGATTGAAACGTGGCGTTTGTCGTTTGGCGGTTGCGGCTGACAGCGACGGACAGCCGGACCCCCGAGCACGACGGTGACGGGATACAGACCAAGCAATGAGGTGGCATTCGCTCATTCGGTAAAAAAATGCTGGGCCCCACCAGCTCGGCGGTGCAGGTGGATGGCGTGGGATTATTGTTTAACAAATAGAAAAAAAAGAATTCGCGGTGAGCTTGGACGTGGTCGCCAGCGAGACACGTACGAACCATTTCTGGTTTTGGATTGGAGCCATCAAAACAATGTGGCTGCTTTTGGGAGTATCCTTCTCTAATGTCAAATTGCATTTTCTCATTTTGCACAAATATGCATTTTTCCATGCTAGGGATAAAATTGGATCAGATAATATTCATTCAGATTTATTTTTTAGCTAAATCTATTTAGATAAAAATTTGAGTTTTTTACAAATATCCATATCTATATCTATAAAAAAAAATAAATATAGATAGATGATGATCCAATCCTAATCCAAATATCCAATTTTATTTTTAGCACTCAAACTTAAAAAAAAGTAAATAACTATACTAATATGCTATTAACTTGACTTATCATCCACTTAATTATATCTTTAATTCCACAATAATAAAATTTAATTATCTGACTTATATCGATATTTATCTCCATACTTCGAGTATCTGAATTATATCCATATCTATTTAAAATAAATATAAATATAAATTTTTACATTCGACTAACATCAATATATATATTTATATTTATTAATTAAAATATATACAAGTATTGGGTGCATATCCAATCTGGTTTTAGCCCTACCGACAAACTGTAAAAAAACATCCCTCTTAGGATTTCCATAGGCACCAGCACATTGGTGCAACAGTGGCTTAGAGTGGAGGCACGGCATTTAAAGTCATCCCCATGCAACCATGCTCCCCCTATTTGAGTAGTCCTTCCACCCAGCTCCATCATTAGTCAAGTATAAAGGCTGCTAGTGGTTTCAAAGACCCAGCAAAAATGTAGCACCTTCACTTCCACCCTTCCATCTCCTCTCATTCTGCCATTGATGCCTTCAACATTGAGCTTTCATCCAACTCTTAACCCATTCCTAGAAATAGATGTAGCAGTTTACTCCGCCTCATAGGATACCTTGTCCAACTCAAACCTAATAGGATGGGTTTTACCTAACTTGCAGTGGATCCGGGTTTTACCTAATCCGCAATGGATCCCCATCTGTATAAATATAACTCTTCACAAATTTCTTCTTCTTCAAGAGGAAAAAATATTTATATGTAAAAAATAATTTTTATAATATTATGCAATCCGATCCATCCAACTCGCTCATCTAACTCTACCTGCCTCGCATCGAGGCAAGTGGAGAACGGGTATGAACAAAAGCAAGTTTGTTTTGGTTCAGAAAGAGCAGATGACACATTGCTACAATAATTAACCAACTCATGGAGATCAGATGAGTTCACCAAAGAACTTACAGATAATTAGAATACTTCAATTATTCTGGGACAACTTGTCCGAGTTCATCGAGAGATTGTGACAATGGTAGTGGCTTGGACAGACTGGGATACTCATCAATGCTCAAGCCACTTGGTCCATAGCCTTTTCAAGGAACCAAGAATCCTGTAATATTTCATTCACTATGACAAGCAAGATGAAAGATTTCCATTGCGAGGCCATACAGAATCCACCCAAGCTCCTGCCGTGTATCAAACAACAACAAATTGCACAGCTGTGTCCTCTCATTTGATTCAAGAAACATGTGGAAAAGCTCTTGCATAGCATTTATACCACAAGAACTGCAACATGCTCACACTGTTGGCATCAAGAGTTGATCAATTTATTTTTGTCGAAATCTGCAATCCTGCGATCAGATTTACCATGACTCTTTCTTCCTGGCGCCTTCGCTCTAATATGATTAAAATCTGCAAGCAAATTAAGTGCATTTCAGGTTATTCTAAAATCTAAAGCTCATAGCTGAACAATACAAAGGACAAAAGAAAACAAACCCCATCTAATGATGACTTATTATAGATCATGTACAGAAGTACAATGTGAGCACACCCTAGGGTTGCAACTAACATCTGTGTGCATGTGCAGCCACTAAAATGACCCATTCACTAAAAAACTTGCTTCTAACTTCTCAGGCGCAAACTGCATGTCTGCTAGTGTTACAATAAAAGCAGAGAACATGGATGTCATCATACCGCAAGCTAGGGGTGTAAACAAGCTGAACATGGAGCGAGCAAGTCCTAGCTCAAGCTCAGGTCAGTTTGTAATCAATCCAAGCTCGAGCCAGCTCATCTAACTTCTTGAACTTGAGTTGTTCATGAACAGCTTGTTTAAAAGAAATGGAAAGAGCATAAGGTATTTCAAGGCCTTTATTTATATAGTTTTAGACTAAGAATTTTAATTATATTTTAATATTATAATTGCAATTCATTTTATTTTACATTACCTATGTTAGTTTATCATAGATAATAAAAATTAGTTTTATATAGACAATATAAATTAAAAAAATAATATAATATATAAATTATTTATATATATTTATACGTCGAGCCAAACAGAGCTGAGCTAAGCAGGTTAAGCCCAGATCCAGCTCGCCTCGTTAACTAACTAGGCGAGCCAAACTTCGATCCAAACTCAAGCTGACCTGTGAATAGCTTAAATTTTAAAAACTCCGCAAGCAAGCTTAGCTCTGAATGTCTTTTGTGGGTGAGAGGCTGAGAGTTGTTCTGATCAGGCACTTCTCGTGTGTGCTGTTTGGCTGATCCCCTTCTATGTCAATATCAATTGACTGGATTTGGATATGATTTATGTGACAGGCCAGATTCCTGAGGCAGTCCCAAATTAGAATAAAGGATGCCTTTTATGTTTATCCAAGCTCAATAAAGTTTCAGTGGCCACATTGTAGGATCATTGGATTTGCATTGTTTACTTTCTAGCTGGCCCATATCAGAAAAATTAATATCCTTGTAATTAGGCATCCGTTTTCAAACAGAAAAGTTTTACAGCCTAAGCATTGATCATAAAGTTCTCTGTATCTCATTCTTATTACTCTTATTTAACTTTCATTGTAACAATTAGCACAATCATTTCCATCAAGTTTTCTCCTAGCAATATATGGCTTAATGCATCTGTCTGCTGTTCATTCATTTGGACCACAATTTTTATAACGATCTTCTCATGTTCACGCCTTACAATCCCCATCCATGTTATTTTAGACTTTCAGTGTAACTTTTTGACCACCATATTATCCATATCGCACCTTCTATCATGCTGATTTGGATCTATGTTGCACATCATCTTGGTGGCGCAATTCCTAACCTTCAAGTGGTGTAAGTTTTGTTCCTCCTATAAATTATTCATGTTCCATCAACATAAACCACAAGATAAAATCCTCATATTTATCATGCTTAGTTGATCTGAGAGGATCACTAGACTTGATGTGGAACAATTTGGTCACTATAGGGAGCACTAGACAGGACTCATGAGCAAGATTTGCCATATCGAGAAGTCGAATCACGCGCTAAACTTCCAAAGACCATAATGTGCCTATATGATGTTTGATTGAGTTGCTCTTTTTGATAATTTTTCAATCTATACGACGTGGCACCCCCGCAAGGGTGTAATGCATTGAACAATCAAGGTCAAATTCCACTATTTGGGCTCCAAAATAGACCAGTCAAAGTAAAAATTTTCTTTTTGGAAAAGACTTTAATCAGACATATCTCTCGATCTAAGAAGAATAAGGCGAAGCAGCTGAAGACAAAGTCGATGTCGAAGTCAAGATCTCCCAACTATAAAATTTTAGATTTTTCATAATTATTTTCAATGGTCATGTCTATTTCAACAAAGCTCCATCTTTTTTAACTATAGGAGGAATTTGACCTAAATTGTGAAAGGATGGATCTCACTACTATAAATAAAGACTAAGTAACACAAGTTTAAATTCATTAATAAAAGAAAAAAGGACCAAATTCATTAATAAAGAAAAGTTGGATAACTAGTCAGACCAGTTAGAATCCATTTCACTATCTATGGATACACGTGCCTAGTAGTTTTTACTCGCCTCAAGCTTTCTAGCCATACTCTTATCTGATGGAATTAGTATATGAGAAATAATGATATCTCTAATCTGATATGGAGAAAATTCAAGAACTTAATTAAGAAGTAATTCTATCCAATCGACCATAAGGAAGATTGGCAGACTAACTAGCAGTACCTGCATTGAAATATTATCAATTAATCCCGTCCTACACCACCACTAAGTTTCACAAGCAAGCAATCTCACTCGTGATCTCCATTGATGATTATGCAATCTTCGTGAAGTATGTTGAAGGTCTTCATGTGAGTATCGAACAAAACTAAAGCTCTTTAAAGTTGAAGACTTTAGTGAAGCTAGCACGAAGGTCACGAAAATTGAGGAGAATAAATGGTGCAAAAAGTGTGATAAGTTCAAGAAAGGTTGTGGAAAACTAAGCCAAAATGATGAGTAGAGTATGAAATAAGACAACAAGACTCAAAAAAATATTGCAACCATCGTGGGATCAATGGATTAAACGTTTCTTCGTCTCCAATTTTGATTTAGTAAGAGCTAAATCCTCTAAAGAAGAGCCTTGATCTAGAAGAATCACCATACTCAATGTGAACCACTTTGACCACTAAAAGGAGTCAAGGAGGATTGGATAGGCCCAGGTGCGAGATCCACTATATTGGAAAGAAGAATCGCATATCAAACTTTCGAAGGCCAAACTTGCCCATAGGTTGTCCCATTGAGGTGCTCTTTTTTTTGAAATCGGATAACTTTTTGAGTTCTATAATATGGCGCCTCCCCCTCCACACAAGGCATGGTGCACCAAATGATCAGAGTCAAATAGAATCATCTTAGCCCTAAAATAGACCGATCAAAGCAAAAACTTTCTTTTAAGAAAAATTTGACCGAATATACCTCCTAATCGAAGAAGAATTTGGCGGAGCGGCTAAAGACAGTCAACGTAGAAGTTGAAATCTACCTCTTGTAGAAATTTAACTTGTTTATGATTATTTCTACTAGTCATCTTTATTTCGAGAAAGGTGATCTTTTTTAACTAGAAGAGGAATCAGACCCAAAGGGTAAAAGGGCATACCTCACTAATATAAATAAAGACTATGTAACTCAGTTTTGAGTTCATTAATGAAAGAAAAGAGGATTGAGATTCTACTTTTACCAATTTTTCTACCTTTTCTAAATTATCTTAAGAGATTCGACTTGAACAGGTTGGAAAAATTACTTCCTCCTCCTCGATTGGATCACTAGTATATGTACTTGAACCTTTTTTGTCATGCTTAATTCGTACAACTTTTACACAACATGCCATGAGCACTTCTGTGAGACAAGTACATAACTGGGCTGGTCAATGTTTAAGGGGGGAAGGATGTGAGACCCTAAAACTAGGCTCGGTCCATTGACCGGCCCAGCCCCAATTTTGGCCTCACGTGCGTCGCACGTGAGGGCACGTGATGAGGGGGGAGCCATCCCGAAGAAGCCGGCTCCACTGTTTTTAGGGCTTCATTCTCCTCTTTGAGACCACCGGAAGAAAAGGCCGCCAGACCCCAACGTGCAGCCGCCCGAGAGAGAGAGAGAGAGAGAGAGAGAGAGAAGGAGCCATCGAAGCCGGATTTCTTTTTCGGGTGGTCTTCTTCCTCTGTTCGCCGCTGGAAGGAAGCCGCCGGATCTTCGCCGGAGCTGTGGTAAGGATTCCTAGCTTCACCTTTTTGTTATACCATTTGATAAAAAAAAGAAGAAGAAGAAGAGAGAAGGAAAAGGAGGGGGAGGCACCCGTGGCAGTCGGCATGCCTTCGGCCACAGGCGCCACCGGCCCTCAGTGGCGGCCACCTTGAGGACCGAAGAGCACCCCCATCCCTTGTTCCTCTTGTCTGTTTAGTGAAAACAGGAAGGAATAGTGGAAGGAGAAAGAAAGAAGAAGAGAGGGAAGAAGGAGAAGGTTGATCGTCGCGGGCTTTTCCTCTTCTTCCGTGCGCATACCTCCTCCACGGGAAGAAGGAGAGAGCCGGCCGACGCGGGCGCCGCTGGCCTCGACTTGACCTCTCCCGAGCTCGCGGACTTCCATTCGCGGGAGAAAGAGAAGGAAGAAGAAAGAAAAGGGGGGAAGGAGAAGAAGTCGGGAGAAGGTCCTGGAGAAGGAGAGAAGAAAAAGAAAAGAGAAGGAAAGAAAAGAAAAGAAAAAGAAAAGAAAAGAAAAAGAAAGAAAAGAAAGAAAGAAAGAAAAAGAAAAGAAAGAAAAAAAAATATAATAAAATAAAGGGAGGAGGGTGGTTTACGGGTATGAACCCGAACCCGAACCTGGGGTGCTAGACATTTCTGCAGGGTCGGCCCTCGGAGAATGTTAAAATTTAAGTTTTTTATGTATATTGTGATAAATTTTAAAAGAAAAATATGATTTTTGGATATTAGGTTTTGCGAGAAATTTGTGAGATTAATTGGATTTACTGTGGATCGCGTTCAATGTAAGTAATGAACTGCCTTCTCTAGACTTTTCATTTATCTAATATTATTTTTGCATCGAATAAATTGTTAATGAATTTATATGTGATTTACGAATTTTACGAGATGATGATTTGAATGAAAAATAGATATGTGAATTGGAATAATATTTTTTTTTTGATATATTCACTGTTCTTGCATCGTATACACATATTTAGATCGGATTATGATATATCTATTATGTACCAAAAGAATTTTGATGTGTATTAGATTTGGAACTCTCAGCTTGACTATGTTCTGGACCCTGCCAATTAGAGGTTATGCATTGGCAATTCTGGCCCCTCCGCAGGGTATAAGTGCGGTATTCTGGCCCACTCCGTAGAGTATAAGTGCGGTTCTGTTTCTGGCCTAGCCACAGGATATAAGTGTGGTCATAGTTAAAGGCTGTTGAGATTTGTTTCAAATCAGATTATGGTTATGTATATGGATATTTGAAAGATACGGATTTCAATGAATTTGTGTTTGAAAAAAAATGATTATGTTATTATGTTGATTCATCGTAATTTGTGTTTATATTTTATATTATTATATGAATTGACTAGTTAAGGTGTTTATTACTTACTGGGTTGTCTAGCTCATTATATAATTTCTTGTTATTTTACAGATTCCGAGAACTAACCTATCGTGGTTTTAAAATGGGAGAGCGACTAGAAGAAGTGAAGCACAAGTTATCTTAGACTAGGATTTATTTACATTGATGTTTTATCTTAGACTATTGTTAGACATTGTAAGGTTTTGTTATTTAAAGAAATAAGCTTTTGCATGCTAGTAGTTTATTGTTCCGCTGCATATTTAAGAACTGGGAGACTTTATAATTTGTGTCAGTCAATGAAATAAGACTGCATTTATTTAGCTGAATTATTTTAGTTATATATTTGAGATATTTGGTTAAGATGCCTTGTATGCTCGTGGGGAGAGTTTTCTATGGGTGTGCGACGGTTGGCACAGACCCCCGGCTTGCAATCTCAGGCCGGAGGCGTGACAACTTAAGTGGTATCGAGCATAAATGGATAAATTCTAAGATAAGAAAATCTGACATGACATAAGTGTAGGTGGGTAGACACTAGGAACATTGGGACGTTAGTTTATGATGAGTGTAACAACCATCCTATATACTTGTAATTAATTAGTAAGCTTATTATTGGCATGCTGCTATCTGATAGATATAGGTTAGGATGCCCCCACGTCGGGTGAGAAAGACTACTCGCGGAGCTACTGATAAGGCAACAAACCCGCAAAATGGCAGCACACCTTAACAAGTTGGTAATATCCCTCAGCAGGAGAGGGTTGTGAGCCCTCAAACGGGACAGGAACCGGGCCTAGGCCAGGTTATGCAGACCATAGTGGGCCTTATGCAGATGCAATAACAAGTGCAACAGCAGTTGCTCCAACAACAAGCGCAGTTGCCCCATACAGCCACAGCAAGAACGAGGGGAACAGTGTGAACAGCGTAGCAATATAGCTGAATTAAGAGGCTGGCTCCTCCAGCTTTCAAAGGGACTACAGAACCGTTGGAAGCAGACAATTGGCTTATAGAGATGGAAAAAGCATTTGCTGTCTTGAGATGCCAGGATGATGAAAAAATTTTGTTTGCATCATACATGATGCAAGGTGAGGCATTCAACTGGTGGCGGATGTTGGAACATAAATATGAGCAGGATAGGAAGCCACTTACTTGGGAAAGATTTCGAGGAACATTTTATGATAAGTATTTTCCTCGGAGTGTAAGGACACAGAAAGAGCAAAAGTTTATTCATCTAAAGCAAAAAAATATGTCTGTTGCAAAATATGAAGCTAAATTTACTGAGCTAGCCAAATTTGTTCCAAAGTTAGTCGAGGATGACCTAGATCGAGCGCATAAATTTGAGATGGGACTAAAGACTGTAATTAGAAAACAAATGGTACCTTATGAATTGATTACCTATGCAGCTGTGGTAAATAAGGCTTTAATAATTGAAAGGGAAGTTAATGATGAACGGTTGGAAAGGGAAAGAAATCAAAAGAAGAGGAACAGGTCAAATGAATTTCAGGGGCAGAGCAATGAAAACGCCGAAAGTTCAAACAAGAAATCAATGAGTGACAACCCTAAATAGATGAATAGCAATAAATATTCCAGATGTGGTAAGGCTCATGCTGACAAGAATTGCCATTGGAACACCGGTGCCTGTTTTAGATGCGGTAAGATAGGTCATAAAATTGCAGACTGCCCACAAAGAAACGAGAATAGATCTACTCAGGCAATGGAAGGAAGCCAGGGGCCAAAGACTCAAGGAAAAATATTTGCACTTATACAGCAAGATGTACAGGCTTCTGATGTGTTAATGACAGGTATTAATCTAGTCCCAATATTTATTTCTATTTATTGTCTAGCCATGCCCACTGCTCTTTGTTAGACAGCTTATTATGCTGCTAGAAAAATTAAATAGTTACATGACACTTTTTCCTGATTAATTGTCAAAAGAAGAATATGAGCTTTTGAATTTTGAAAGTGTTCACATGGATTAAAACATAATAATGAATGTACCAATAAGCAAGTAATTCAAAAAAAAAAATCTAGACTTGACATGGGTATGCTAAGGTTTAAATCAGAGTGTGCAGAGGAAGTGTGGTGAAAGAAATTATTTGACATTGGTCAGACAAGACGACTTTGATTTGAAGAGTGTTATGACTTAATTTGGAAGAAGTATTCTCTACCCTTGAACTGCATGTATAAAAATTTCGTCCACGAAATTTTTTTAAGGGGGAAAGGATATGAGACCCTGAAACTGGATTGATCAATGTTTAAGGGGGGAAGGATGTGAGACCCTAAAACTGGGCCCGGTCCATTGACCGGCCCAGCCCCAATTTCGGCCTCACGTGCGTCGCACGTGAGGGCGCGTGATGAGGGGGGAGCCATCCCGAAGAAGCCGGCTCCATTGTTTTTAGGGCTTCATTCTCCTCTTTGAGACCACCGGAAGAAAAGGCCGCTAGAGAGAGAGAGAGAGAAGGAGCCGTCGAAGCCGGATTTCTTTTTCGGGTGGTCTTCTTCCTCTGTTCGCCGCTAGAAGGAAGCCGCCAGATCTTCGCCGGAGCTGTGGTAAGGATTCCTAGCTTCACCTTTTTGTTATACCATTTGATAAAAAAAAGAAGAAGAAGAAGAGAGAAGGAAAAGGAGGGGGAGGCACCCGTGGCAGTCGGCATGCCTTCGGCCACAGGCGCCACCGGCCCTCAGTGGCGGCCACCTTGAGGACCGAAGAGCACCCCCATCCCTTGTTCCTCTTGTCTGTTTAGTGAAAACAGGAAGGAATAGTGGAAGGAGAAAGAAAGAAGAAGAGAGGGAAGAAGGAGAAGGTTGATCGTCGCGGGCTTTCCTCTTCTCCCGTGCGCATACCTCCTCCACGGGAAGAAGGAGAGAGCCGGCCGACGCGGGCGCCGCTGGCCTCGACTTGACCTCTCCCGAGCTCGCGGACCTCCATTCGCGGGAGAAAGAGAAGGAAGAAGAAAGAAAAGGGGGGAAGGAGAAGAAGTCGGGAGAAAAGAAAAGAAAGAAAGAAAAAGAAAAGAAAGAAAGAAAGAAAAAAAATATAATAAAATAAAGGGAGGAGGGTGGTTTACGGGTATGAACCCGAACCCGAACCTGGGGTGCTAGACACTTCTGCAGGGTCGGCCCTGGGAGAGCGACTAGAAGAAGTGAAGCACAAGTTATCTTAGACTAGGATTTATTTACATTGATATTTTATCTTAGACTATTGTTAGACATTGTAAGGTTTTGTTATTTAAAGAAATAAGCTTTTGCATGCTAGTAGTTTATTGTTCCGCTGCATATTTAAGAACTGAGAGACTTTATAATTTGTGTCAGTCAATGAAATAAAATTGCATTTATTTAGCTAAATTATTTTAGTTATATATTTGAGATATTTGATTAAGATGCCTTGTATGCTCGTGGGGAGAGTTTCCTACGGGTGTGCGGCAGTTGGCGCAGACCTCCGGCTCGCAATCTCGGGCCGGGGGCATGACAACTTCACTTATTTTGCTTGCTCCAATATAGTTACATATTTGTTCATCGATACCTTCATGATTATAGTAATAGTATTTTTGGATGTCTTAGCCACCAATTTTGGCTCGTCCATGATTTCATATATTATTCGATGATTTACCAATATCTGGGTAATAGTAGCTGACACAAAATTGGAGTTTAATGTGAATTCAAAATCAAGGGCGAAGCTAGAAATTCTATGTGGGGAGGTGAAGTATTAAAACTTTACAGTATTTATTTCATCTTAAATTAATAATAATAATTACATCATTAATTAAAAAATATAAATTATGTTTATATTAATAATTATAAAAATACCTATATTTACATATTGAAGTTTTAGATTTCCTGAAATTATTATTAAAAAGGCAAAAGAGTACTTAAATCATGGGTAATTCAGAGATAAGCATGAATTTATGTGGAGAAGCATCATAATCTGCCAAATGTTAATGGTAAATTTTTGCGAGGGGTTTAAAAATTTGAAGAAGAGGGAGGGAATCAAGTTGGGCAAGTTTGCGAGATGTTTAAAATCACATATTCGATATGACTTAGATTTTCTTTTTATATGCAAAAAATCTCTATCGGACAAGAAGGCTTGGATGAGTGAGAATCTAGACGAGAACACAAAATCTATTACAATTAGCAAGTGATAAATTACTTTAAACAGAAAATACGGGTGAATGAGGGGTTCCATATGGACCACGTCTCATGAGGATATTTTTCCCCATTACGTAAGTCTTGGGGATATGTTTTGTGATTGTAGTTGTCTTTCTTTCCTGATTGGGTTACGTATCACAGTAGCTCCATGAGTGCATAGAATCCACATATCGGGAGGCAGGAGCGGATGGAGTTCAAATCCACGGGGCAAGGAGTGAGACTTGAAGGTTTCTAAATACTACCTAGTGGACTACCTAATGGATTTCATGGGACTCGGGGGAGAGGGAGGCATAGCCACCCCCCCCCCCTCCCCCCTTGCGACACTATGGCCATGCCCCTGTTTAAAATCATTCTGCAAAACTGCACACCTTATAACCTCAAGTTAGTTTTGTTGATTTCAAGTTATTATCCCTAAAGATTCTCCCCATAAATCTGAATTCCCATTGAACTCCAATTTTGTGTCAGTTATGATTACATCATCTTTAAATAACATAAAATGGCACCTTCTCTTGAGACTCATGGTTCATCGATAACAAGCATGGAGAAATATAAGTTCAGATCAGACATTACTCTAGGCAAACTACAGTTTTCAGTTGACAAAAATGTGCAACATTAGGTAATGGAGCAACAAATAAGGAATTAACAAATATGCCATTATTTCCCTCGAAGCTCCTAAAGATTTTTTTTTTTCCTTTGATTTTATGTTTCATAATGTAAAATAAAAGCAGTTACATTCTTGTATTAGTGTATCTGAGATAATTCGGCAGTCTCAGATACTTCAAGGCTCCTAAAAAAGAAGTTATGTGGCCACCCCAAATCAGCAGAAAGCACTTACATAGAATATGCTGGCAGAAATCAAGTTAAAACTTGTCTTCTACTCACCAGTCATAGACGGTTTCTGTCAGCAGCATGTTACAAACATCATTCTTCTTCATCAAAGTCCATAAGGAAATCAGTCAAGTTCTCTGAATCATCTATAGCATCTTCTAGTGTCATTGGACCTTCCTTCTTTGGTTTTTCCTGCAAAAGGTGGAAATTTGAGAAATAAAATTTTTTATGCTTGATTTACATAATGGGAGAAACCATTGAAACAAATGAACAAATAATGTCAAAGAGAGTTACACGATAACATCTGATGCCATAAATTATATATATTTGCAAAGTTTTTTAACTTTAACAGATTATTATTGTAATAGGAAACACTTGAACGGTTGTATCTGGTTATCTGATTAATTCATTATATGTTAAATATGGAAGAGATGCTTGTTACTTTTCTTCTACATAATTAATGCATATCAGATATTGGGCACCATATGTTTCCTGCCTGTGAATAAATAAGGAGATGAAAGAAACTTGCACAAGCTATGAATATTAATGGGAAGAAGAAGCACTGATGGCTCAAATGCACACAAAACAAGACTTTGACATCCTAAAACTGGAATACCACAATTATTGTTTTTCTACCTGCATACATAATATTGAATGCTTGGAATCCAGGTGTACCTTTGACTTACGAAGCTGAGTAGTAGTTTTCAAAACGCTCCAGTTGCGGGTAATTTTCTCCTCCTCTTGTTGTTCGTCCTCACCATCTTCCTCATCCTATTTCAAAAAAAGAAAGAAAGAAAAAAAAAGAAAAAAAGAAAAAAGGGAATGTTCGCATAAAAATGAGCTGCCAGTAAAGAATATGGTAATGCTTATCTGTTTCAGTATATTATCCATAAATTGTAGATGTCTGAAAAACTACTCCAAAAACAAAAGTCTTGTATCCTTACCTTCCTCCGAGACAGAAAATATGGGTGGAAAGAAGGAAATACATGATAACAATATTGAAAAGAGAGGTAAAATTTTCACAAGTTTGACTCACATCATCCTCTCCTATGTCAACTGCACTTGCCATAGCTTCATCCACATCAGTGATCTGCATAAGTAACCACGACAGTGAGATGTAAAGTTTATGAAGAAAGTGCAAAACTGATAGTAATTAGATGCTGCAATTCTTACAAATAAAAATGTGCCTAACATCTTTAACAAATTTTTGAATTTACCTGAACTCTGTACCAAAAGATTAATTACCTCAAGTTCTTGAGTCTTCTCTTTGGCCAAAATTTTCTCAAGCTCCTCCCTTGGTATCATTTTTCCTTGCTGAGATATAGAAAGTCAGTAAACACAAACATCTGAAAACATGTTGACATATCTGAAGCCAGATAGTTCCTTCATGTGGTTTAGGACGAACAATAACATCCAAACAGATAGGTTTGAACTTGATATTTAGTCATGAAACAGAAAATGGATAAATTAATATAAAGATCCCAGCTTACAGAAGTCAGTGCAAGCCCTTAATCAATGCAGAGTCAGTACAAGTACAAACGCTTAAACAGTGCACTTAGTGGCATAACATACAGCCAAAATATGGTGTACAGGTAGGTACGCATTATTTCTCAAATAGTCAATAATGGCAAAGAAGCAGGTTGACCAGATCATTGCTAATTTGCCTGCCACAGATGTCATAACAGAGGAAGGCAAGATAATCATTCCTAGATCAGTTAAAGAGACTCAACTTGTACTTGGCTGGGGCTAAAGAAAAAGGGTGTAACCAATAAAAAGTTTAAAATTAATTTGTCATCAACTACAAATTATCAGAGCTTGTAGGTAAATATTTAAACTACTTTGGTTTCAGATATATTGGCTTTGAAGTGTTTTCTGACAATGCAGCAATGAAAGTCACTGTCAGTTGCAACATTTGCCACCAGGCAAGAAGAAAGCGATTTATTTAGACAAGAATGAGCAACGATAGATAAATGCAATGCAACATCCCTAAAATTGGGATGAATATCAAGGCAACAAAACCATACTGATATAAATGTTTAAGAATCTAGGAAACAACGGAAGAGTGAACAAAAACAAAGAAGAAAAAGAAAGAAAAATAAGATTCGGAGTTCCCATAATTTTTGTAATGCCCTATCAATATAATATGGTTCTGGAACAGCTTGGCTTATATTAGAGGGGTTTATCTCCTCTTTAAGTTTGCAAAATATTATTTCAGCTTTATATGCTTGATTAAAGAAAACCCATGGTGCTGGTGATAAACCATTATTTTATTTGTGCATGTATGAGCAATGCACAATTTAAAATGCTGGCCGTGTTGATCAGCATATAACATGCCAGGTCAGAATTGGCACTTGGCGTAGGACAGCATGGCATATATTTAACTCTTTTCTCATATGATTAATTATAGAAAGATTTTTTGCATTCAGTATGGTGTGGCACATTGCAGCATCACAAGTACCATGCTGATCAGTGACTGGTATGCCCACCAGCACCAATACTTAAAATCTTAATATACATGCCCAAATACAGAGTTACACATACATTTAAATATGCAATTCTATATACATATATGTGTACCTATATACGTACAAATGTATGTATGAATATGTGTGTGTGTTTATGGATATGTGTTGCACTTGCACGAGAGTGCATATACATCTAGGCATGTGTTGTATGCATATGTGCATAAATATAATACATACATTATGGATGCACGCATTTGCGCATGCAGATATGCATGTATGTGAATGTACAATACTTTCCAAATAGTGTGAGACCGTGAGACTGCGACCTCTTCTAATACACTGCACTTCAATGAACATTGTCCTCTTGAAAGTCGAAACTCCTTTCCAAATAATGTTAGAAAATATACAGTATAAAAAAAGAGCATATTAAAAAGTTCCACGGTGAAAATGTATTTAAAATCATAATCAAGGTTCACTGTCTCAATACTGGACCCCATATTGCTAACTCAGCACAAAGGTTAGTTTGGCGTACTAAGACTCAGTATGCCCCCTGTACTGAGTCTCGGTTCGGTACTTGTACGGGGCAGTATGCACCGGTATGGCGAACCTTGATCATAGTTATTATGAAGTATCCTTCCTCTTGAATTTACCTCGTACATGCAGATTCCTAGTACTAGCACTACTTTGATCAGGCAACACTTTAACCAGCCAGCTCCTATCTCCTGTTTCTTCTCAAGCGATCCATGAATTCAAAAAGACCAATTCTTTCTATCTCCCCCCCCCCCCTCTCCCCCCTGATGTGCACCACAGTGAAAACATCTCGAAATGTAAGTGATGAATTCTAAGTCTATTTCTAGCAATGACTAACAAATTAATCTTCTTTTCATCTTCGGTTGCTTATTAATTGTCCCTCCTACTCTATTTTTTCCTTCATTTTTTTTTGCTGAAATATATATATTCTTCATTGGTTTTCCCAAAATCACCTATCTTCTCAATGCATCCACAAAATCTGACCTATATCTAAGAAGCACAGAAAATTCAAATTGCATGCTGTGTCTACATCCGATACCTATATGATACTGGTACCTGTTGGATACAGTCAACTAGGATACATGTCAGATAGTTATTTTTAGCTATCCATTTTTTTATGAAAATGGGTTATTGATACTTGATGCATAGTGTAGTTCCCCAATATCTCTATGAATGACAGGGTGGGCCTTTTTTCAAATGATGTTGATCTTTTAAAGATAGATAGTAAAGCCTATGATTCGAGTGATCAGTGATGACTAATGTAGTTTGTGGATGTTTATGTTATCTTATCAGGTACAGCCTATATTTTTTTGTGATAATCTATTATATTTTGTTGATGCTTGTTCATACATGTAAATAATATATAAACATATATCTCCTATCCTGGCTATCTTGTATCCCGTCTCTAAAAAATGGTCATATTGGCATATCTGCACTGTCATATCCTAATCTGGAAGGTTTCTACAGAAAAAACATAGGATTAGGTTAGCAATGCATGGGTAACACTGGGGAGAGCACTAGAAAAAATTCCCAGCCTTTTCTGTGCAACATGGCATATGTTGCAGATTCACACAATTAAAAAGCCTAAACTGAATTGGCTTCTGAAACGTTGCTTCATGAAATGCATTTCTGGAAATAAATATGACCATGGTAAGCATACGCTATTGTAACTCTTTCTGATCATTTTAAGAACATGCTAGGCAGGTTTTGTTATTTGCAGCTAATAAATTTGCATCTTTTCTGAAATCATGCTTTTGCTATCATATATGTTTCAAGGAAATAATGAAAAGGAGACAAGATTATAGATGCCTTGAGCATTGAATGAAACACATAGAACTGATTTCATCACACAAAATTGTAGAGGGTCAATGAGCTGTTACACATCATTAGGTAGATGTTCGCTTTATCATCAAAAGATACATACTGTACGCTATATCTTGAAAAAAAAAATAAGAACAAGAGAAATGGTGTCTACCTCTATTAGATAGGCCAACATGTCGTGTGTTGGCTCATGGAAATCCGGACCTCTATAGTCGATGATCTCATCAGGGTCTTGAACATAATTCACAGTTGGGTAAACAGGATCACCCCCCCATACTGCAAAAGGACATTGGATAATTTAACATTAAGGCTTACTATCTATTCAATAAAGCTAAAAGGATACAAGAGTAAAAGATAAGATTAAAAAAATAAAAAAAAATTCTTAGTTTCTAACTGTGTTTAGCTTCTGGAATCTCGTATATTAAAACCAATAGAGTAGCGAAAAGGTGCATATATTTAGCATAAAGATGTTATAGGTTGAATAAAGCAGCAAGAAATTCTACACCCCATCGAACATGTTATGACAAACTGTGTACTTTGAATTGCAAAAAGAAGTCAGTCACAGCATGGTTACTAAATGAAGCATTAGCAACAACTTGAGTTCTACCATGTAGATCATTGAACAAAATTGAATGGAGGATAAATCTATTGCAAGTAAATAACATAAAACACCTGTATTGGCATTTTAGGGGCCTGTTTGGATTTCTAGGTCAATTATCTGCCAAAATATCCCACATATGGTCATGGGCGAGAATAGGTAGGCGGGGGATTTTTAACGAAGTTGGGGAAGGCCTAACATCAGCTTTAGAGCAAAACAATTAAAGATTATAATTTTCTAACAAAAGATTAATTAATCTTAAAAAAGATATGGTTTAAGCCTAGAAGCTAGAAAGCAAGAAAATTAATTTTGAAAACTAAAGGCTAGGAAAACTAGATCTATGAGCTAAGGGATACCTAGTAGCTTCTTTGCCCTCCTACCAAAGGGCTTATATTTACAAGGACGCCACCAAATTGACACCTCAAAGCACGACATGATCAAGGATTCCATTAACACACTTGCCTCGAACCTAGAAGCCACCAGGGCTTGCACTGAATCTACCATACAAGAAAGAGGAGAAAAGTAGCACCCAAGATAGAAATTTTCATGAACTTATGAAAACAAGGGTACCTAAGGGGTATTCTGAGGATCTGGAACATCTACGAGGGGTAATGATGTCTACATACCCTCAAAGTCTTAGCAAAACTCAATAATAGCTCCTAATACATTGCTACTAAGTAATCTTGCGGAAAGGGCACTTTTAGAAGAAAGTTTCTTCCAACAGTGAACTAACTGCCATGAGAAGGGTTCAGATGGTACCTATTCTGCCATCGGAAAAGCCTATGGTGAATAGTCTATCGTTAGATCCTTCCATGTTGTTCTATGACCCAGACTAGGATCCTAATCCTTTAGATGATAAGCCTGGATCTTCGAACAGTGTACAGCGCGCCATCGAACCTAGATAGTTAATCCAAACATCCAAACTGGCATTTTGAGACTATCTTCAGAGAACATTTTCATAGAATATCTTGAATCGAAGGAACAGACTCCACTAAGAGTATATAACTTAGAAACTTATGATGAACCTTAGTAAAGTTTGCATTTAGGTCCATTGTGCATATATAACAACAAGCATGTATGCCTACATCTAGACAAACACATGGGGGGAGGGGCGGGAGGGGGGGGGACCTACCAGTGCACCTAAGTACATACCCTACTGTTGCAAAATACAGTATGAGCCATGTTGATCATCAATCAACACTTCTAATCACGATCTACAGCTACAACACCCTACTGACCTAAAATTTGAATATTTTGGAAATGCACGATGTTCCATATAAATCAGAAATTGCACTATTGAACATGATCTAAGAATTTTAAGAAAACACATGGATCAATATCCAGTGAAAACTGGGCATTACTGAACTATAAATCATATTAAGTCATTGTATCTTGCCATAGAATCAGATAATTTGATACCCACATGATGAAAAAGTAAAAAAACCTTAATAACATTTGCTTTTGATTCTCAAGAAATCTGTATATTGTTCATCAATATTCAGATAATTTTGTACCCACACGACGAATAGGTCAAGATCCTTAAAAACATCTGATTTTGAATTTCAGGCAATATATATATTGTTCACCAACGTGTCTCCAAGCATTTTCTAGATATAGGTCCATACTATATTCTATTGTCAAATTCAATTATAAGTTGGACTAAAAATAGACTTAATTTTACTAAATTTTCTGCCACTAATCAATTAATTTTTTAGGGGATAAAAATAACAGAACTACAGAAAAAAGTAGCTGATAAATAGTTGGTGGTGAAAATTCAATAATTTGCTGACCCTATTAATGTGTGATATATTTAATGCTGGAATGCATATATATCAACAGTTTAGATTCATCCATCTTACTGGCAAAGCCTGAACCAAAGAAAAATTAATATAAATTTGTTCCCCATCTAACATATGCTTTGGTATCACTAAAAGTTGAATAACAAATATATCAAAGAGAGGAAAAAACATTTGGTAATATCTTATGGAACTGGAGAAATGTCATACTCTCTTTGATTTGATCTTCTCGCATCCTCATAGCTAAAGGATCCCGCTTTATACGAATATCAGTGCCCATCATAATGCGATACTCTTCAGCAGTTTGGTGCTGGAACATTGTGATGAGTTGAGTGTTCTCATCTTCTCCAGTTTCTTCAAAGTGCTTCTCCGCAGCTTTGCGTGAAGTATCCCTCTTTCTATATGCTTTAACCCATTCAGAATAGTATGCTAATGGTCCTATCTCTTCCAGTCTCCTCTGCTCTGCTTGTAGCCTGAATTTTTTTTGGCATATCAGTTAACAGAGCCAACAAAGAATAGTTTTATATGAAAAAGTCTCATTTTTAATATTTGGAATCCCGACACAAGTTTGCCCATGATATGCAATTTTTTTATGAAGAATAACACAGAAAAAATAACAGATGAATTGATTGTGCAATACTTCCTTTACGGGATTGCTGGGATGAATATTTTGTTCAACTGGTAAAAGTAAAAGAAAAGAAAAAGGGGAGCAAAAGCAAAAAAAACCCAGAAAACAAGCACATGGTGTGACGCCCACCAACAGAAATAAAAAAATTCATAGCATGACCAGAAATGGACAACACCTTGGATAGGCAGAAAGCCATGATGATCCCTCGGACAATATTATATAGTATTTCAATATACCTGCTTCAATCTGAAGGCAAGATTTCAAGTATTGCCAATCAGTAATACATACCATGCAAGAGATTTACTGGTGGAATACGCTCCCCAGGAATCTTGGGGCTCATGAAAACCTAGTATGGTTGGCACTGCTTCATCTTGTAGGATATCAAGTATGAAGCAACACAGTTATCATATAGCAAGACATACTGCAAAGTATACTGACACAGTTAACATATACCAATTCAAATTTTCTAAAATTTTTTGTTAACATTGTTTTTTAAAAAAAATTGTTATCGTATTTTTTGTAGTTAATGCTATGAATCCTCACCATTGCTTATCCAAAACAGAAATGTGTATGTGAGGGAATCCAACAATTTTAATGTGCTTATGAGAATCTAACATATAATTTGAACATCATGAACATGTATTCATCATTTCAAACCATTTCAAACTGTTTGATATAAGGTAAACAAAAATGTTTTACAAATGCACCTACCCATATCATTAGATCATCCTTTGTCAAGGCCGTTATCCTTATATGCTGAATGCTGTTGTGTGCCATTAGGCATATGTTGTACAAGCTGATTTCTAACTGTAATCAAGCATGATATACTCAACCATGTCCAAATTAATGCACTGTAACTGATAATCCAATTGAAACATAATACATAAAGCTTACTCATTAAATCATAGAAGTGTTCCTTGACAAAGTGGAGAGGTGGGGAGGTTTGCTTTTGAAAAAAATTCCAAGGCAGTTCTTTTGTTCAGAAAAGAAATCAGCACAAGAATTATTAGAGTGATGACTGTGAGGGAGAAAAGGGAAGGGGGGATGAGCTGCTTCGTCAGTTTTTCTTTTCTCATTTTGCTTAATTTCCTTGCAATAAAAAATTAAAAACACTCTCTTAGTTTTTTCATCTCATCTGTAGCCAATAGAGTCAGGAAAATGCCTCTATGTAGCTGGCAAATAAGATTCTGAAACATATTCAACAAGTTTCAAATGTTTTCACAGATATCAGTAAATGGCAGCCAATTTAACGTTGACAGCAACAACACACAGACAATGCAACAATCATTTGCAAGTATAGCTTTAATATTAAAATCTTGGAAGTTTGCTAGTTATTTTACCTTTCCTCTTTGAATACATGTCTTCTTGCCTTTGCAAGAGCAGCTTCAGTTCTTGTAGGATAGTCTCCATAAAGCTTTATTTGCCCAGTCTCTGCCATTGCCTTTGCAAACACCTGCATTCATGATATATGACAAATGCGGTATATGAAAAAAAGAACTATCAAATATATCCGACAAATGACTTAGGTCCAGAGCACCTTATGAGCTCTACCATAAAATGGTACCATTCCCATGTGATATATATTGTGCCAAAATGATACAGATCTTATTTATCTTCGAATACATAAACCATGCTAGACTAACCGTGTCAACATCTGGACGCCTTCTTTGCCACCTTGACCATTGCTCCTCATCGGGCTTTCTCCAATTCCACCACAAATCTTGACTTGTTTGAGGCTCTTCTATGGGCTTGCTTGAAGCTGGATCAATAAAGGGATGTGGTCGCCCCATTTCTTTGTCCAACTCATAAGGACTGAGATTCTTTTCCTCTGGTTCTGTCTGATAAATAACATATTCCTTGGATGGGTTTTTAGGTTCATCAGAAACATCATCAGAAGTCTCAAGCACAGGTGGTGGGTCAGTCACATCACTACTCATTTCTGAAGTTTCGGAAGCAGCAGCCTGCCCCTTATACTTCTTCCTCCTGCTTCCAGGACTTTTTCCATATGAAGGCTTCCCTTTCGACTTGCCAAGTGGTTCAGGAGCCCTGGCTGCCCTCACCCGGCTAGCAGTTCCTTCAGGCCAGTACTCCCTCCCAGGTATACTGGCCCGGGCACCAGATGCTGGCTCAAGCTGCCCGGATGTGGAATCAAAGTAACAATGGTATGGCGGCGGTTCGATGGAAGATGGATCAAATTTTCCATCCTTTCTTGCACACCTTATACAAGGTAATAGTCTGGACTTCCTTTGGGAGTATCTATATGACCGAACAAGAATTCGCAGCTTGCTTGAATGAAATACACCTACAAATGGTGTCTGGAAATTTCAAATTGTACAAACAAAGATAACACATTACCTATCAGTAAGATGATATTATCAATAGTGGTCAAGCAATTAGGTATATGCATACTTCAACGAATTCCATTCCTTTAAAGGAAGAATATTAGGTACACCACAAGCTAGGAGGTTCCGGTTTCAAAATTACAAAATTAAAATTTGAGACTGAAACTATTTTGTAAAAAAGGGGTGCAACGTAGGTAAAAATTTGCTACACCTGGAACTTTTGAGAATGAGATTTTCCAATAAGCGCACCACTTGCTGCTGCTAAACCCCCCATGGATCCCTCTGCCCAACAAATACAAGCATTCATCAATTCAGTGGATTATGTGAAGAATAAAAAAGGGAACTTTTATTGATTCTTTCAAGTCCAGCGCACCTTGAAACAGAAATGCATTTGAAAAAGACGTCATCTTTCCTTTCCTTGAATTCTCGCTTGTTGAATAAAAACTCTTCAAGTCTAATATCTACCTATCTGCAATAGGTTAACAGTAAGACTAGGGTTCCTCTCCAACAGCATCTTCTAAATTCAAATTTAAAGAAAATTTCAGCTCCTTTCCATTCTTCCTTCACCAAACTGTATACAAATCCAATACTAATCAAAAGACTAATCTATCTACAAAAAAAAAGGCAACATACTGGAACATATCAAAAGCCTCGATAAAATTCAAGATATTAAGAGGAATCTGGTAGAGTCTAGCTGATTAGTACACGATGCGAGAGAAAAGCTACAAAAGCAACAAGATTAGGAGACCTGACGAGGTACAAGATCAGGGTTCTAGGGTTTGTGAAAGTACCCCCGAGAGAAAGCGGTCTTGAACTGAGCTCCGTGTTCTTCTTCTCCCCAAGGTCCAGACTCCAGAGACTAGTAGGAGCAGGCTCCTTGGTGATAACGAGAGGTTGAGGGGTTTATCCGGAAGCGCTTATCGTGCAGGGTCGCGCACGGTTCATCTGGTGCGTCGCTGGAATAGGATAAGAATTTGGACAGGGACTCGCAAACAAAAACAAGAACACCACCGCCAACAGCAACAATTCGGCAATTTCAAAAAAAATCTTAAAAATTTATCAACAATTTTGAAAGAATTCACATGACAAAGAAAATAAAAATACTAAAATTTAAAATATAAGCATTTGAAAATTTATAAATTTATTTAATTAAAAAAAAAGTATAGGAGAGGTAAAAATAACAAATAAAGTAGTAAAAGAAATTCTTAAGCAATAATATATGGTATCCCTAATTTATAACGCATAAAACTTTTTTAATTCATCCAAAATAATTTGTGAATAAATTATAAATTTTGTACATGATTCGGGAATAATTGACTATTTTGAATCAATCTATTTTTCGAGAATAATTTAGAGAACCATTCAATCATGAGAAAAATTGAGAATAATTTGATATTTTTTAAATTATTTGGAGAATATTTGTTCCGAAGAAGGTAGAAGTAATCGATGGTTGGGCTGCATAGATGCACGAGTATGCTGCCGATGTCTAAATTAGAATAGATGGATGGTTGTGGTTTTCGCTGCGTTGATCTACAAAGACTTTTACTATTAAGTACTACTATTTCGAAGAAGGAAGTAGTAAATACGATATTGCATAACTTGGCTAAAGATTATAAACCTAACGATAAGTAAGGATAACATAAGATAACTCAAAAATTAAAGAAAAATACTATCATTGATTGACAAAGACCTACTCACAGAATTATAATTTAGCATTTATACATCCTACTTTTTAATCATCATAAAGCTATCTATCTCTAGTATTGACATCTATCATTTCCAGTTATTATCATTTCATCTACTTTCTCCTGATAGTTGTCGCGGCCAATTCTAACGATTTGTCTCCACTTTCTATTTCTTAATCCTTTAGTAACTACATCATGTTTTGCTCTTGAGCCTTCAACCTTATCAAGTCGGTGACTTAGTTGTATAATAGTATAGAGCATGATCAGCTTTTAAATCAACACTTGGACTTTCAGGTAGGTCGTGTCCATAATCAACCTATACTTCATAACTTATTGTCAATGAACATTACACCTGCACCCATGTTCATAATACGGATTTAATAGCTGATGGACTCTTCGAATTTGTCAAGGCTCCATTTCTACCTTATTTAAGACATGGTTCAATATGTCCCTTCAAATCTCTAGGTTACAGTTGGTAAGTGCCATCTATCCCATTTCAAGAGGCTACCCTCAGTGATGCAGGCAACTTCTGCACTATCTAAGAAATTTGTCATTAATTGAAATAATAACTGCATGTATACCTGGGTAGCACACGCTCAGCCCCTATGAATAAGCCTTAGTATTCTTGCTTTGTCATCATCCTCTCTCACATCTTCCTCCTTTAATAATCTTGTTTCCTCATTGCCCATGATCCTGATCAAGACAAACCTAGAATCGATAATGCTACAAACTAAACATAGGTTGGAGCAGCTTCAACATCTCAGTCAATCTATTCTTGCCTAGATTCCTATTCCTGATCCTTTCAATTATTTCAACCTGCTGACTTTAATTCTCAAACTACCTGGCCAAGAATTTAACTAGTAGCATGATCCATGAATAAATTCCATATTTAGAGCTTCATGGTCAACATCTCAAACTTACAACCATTGCAACTGATGGAACATCAAATCGGCCTAGAGATCTTTGAAACAAGGAGAATTCTTGGCCATCTACTAATGGAGCCCGCTCCAACCAACATAACCCTGGTCAACGAGAAAGATGAAGAAAATGCCAAATGATACAACCTTGATCAACAAGAAGACAAAGCAAATGCAATCTTAGGAGAATCATTAAGTTTTTTCATTTTTTGTTTTGTTCTCCTCTTGTCGGCCTATGTACTTTTATTTTTGTTACTTATACCTATTTAGCTATACAATCATTTCTTATAAGAAAAAATACTAAGATACCCTCTCAACCTAGGACTAGTTTCACTTAGTACCTCTTGAGTTCAAAATATTTCAAAGTAATTCGTGGACTTAGTTAAGTTCAATCAATATAATCCTGAGCCCCATCCGACATCCAATGCTATTAAGATGCTACCATAAAGAACAATTTTTTTCTCATCGAAATGACTTATTGGTCGACAAATACCCTCTCTTCTCTCTTATCCCCCCCACCTCCTCCTCCTCTTCCAACACCTCTTGCTCCTCCTCTCTATACCCCGTTGTTGTCCTCGTCCCTCCACTCTATCCCTCCTCTCTATCTAACATGTTCCCACCCGAGTCCCATCCACTCCCTCCGCCTCCTCTTACAACACCTCATCCTCATCCTTTGTACACCTTGCCATCGTCCTCCTTCCTCCTCCATCTAATATGGTCTCGAGCCTTAGCACTTCCACCAGCTCCTGCTCTTCTAACACCTCCTCCCAAAACCTCACCGTCATCATTCTTTCTCTCTATCTAACCTGATTCTGAGACTACCCATCCCCACCACCTCCGTTTCCAACACCTCATTCTCTCTAAGCCATCCTGCTACCCTTATCTCTCCTCTTCATGTAAACCACACTTCGTAAGGGTTTTTTAGCACATGAAGTTTCATGTAACCATCACATGATGGAATCTTGTGAGCTCAGGTGGACGAAAATGGACGGTAGGATCATATTGAACCACTTAACTAACTTTAGGAACTACTTTAAATTTTTTTTAAACTGGAAGTGTACTGAGTAAAGCTGGCCCTAAATTTAGGAGATGTCTAAGTAATTTTTTCTTTCTTTTATTAAAGGTCACAAATTTTATTCAACTAAAAGAATTTTGATTTTGGCCCTTTTCTTGCATCTCCAACAATGTTCCTTAGTCTTTTTTAAATACTTTCCATTTATAGCTCGGTCATGCACTTATCCGTTAATGCTCATTAACGGAGAAGACCTTCTCCGTTAATGCACTTCTCCGTTAATGCTTATTAAAGTATTTTGTTTTCCAATCTAAGTTCTCAATTCCAAAGGATTTAGACCAAACCTTCTTGTTCCACAACCAACCAACTTTGAGTTTCTAAGTATATAATCGGCCTAATACTGTTAATCTTAACTCATCCAACTATCCCAATTAGGATATTATTGCTTGAGTGTAAGCTTGATCTAATAGTTCAAATTGATGAGTTACTTGGTATGATCAAACTGCTATTCAAGTATAATATAGCACATTGCCCATAGGTCAATGAGATGGTGCAGCTCTGATGGCCGATCTATTTGAGGTTATGTACCCCACAGCACCTTCGAGAAAACTTTTTCTCATACTCTTGACCTATCTCCAATAAACTTGCATATATAGGTTGTTAGAATTTTATCAAGCAATTTGACCGGCTAATTACCTTGGATTCAATATAAATTGGGTAACTTGTTGGGTTTGTCCCACCAAATCGGAATGGCAACCTAGCCTAAATGCATTGGCCAAGTCAATTGGGTTGGGCTCATCATCCAAACATGGGCCTTCATGGGCCATGTCATATAGGCCATGTTTAGATGCCAGAAAGTCTTCCTAGGCCGTTTAACATTGTTCTCCAATGGTTCTCCGTGGCTGCCCCTTCCCTCTTTCTCCACTGCATTGGGTGCTTATTCCATGGAGGCATTTTCAAGCAAGCTTGTAACGAGTGCAACTTAATGGGCTTTCCGCAATGAACAATAAGTGCTACTTCTTGGACCTAGACTCAGCACTAGAATTTTATACATGAAAAGATGATCACCATGAAAGTATCTTGTATATTTAGGTCTCCTTATGGTGAGCTTGTGATTGTATGACATGGAATTTTCTTATAAAATTCTTTGCCATTTTTCTCTTCACCATACATCTTATCCCTCAGTTGCTGAGATGCACTTTCGGCACTTATTGTGCAGGATTTGGGATATGAGATGCACCAGAAAATGCAGGATGGGGCTATTGTGGAGTTTAATAACCAAAGATTGTAATTACTAATTACTAATATATGGTAATTGCCAATATTCAGTACAAAATTTTAGCTTAGATATAGTTTGTTCCAGTCCCATTAAGAATGCAAAAGGCACAAGACCTGCTCTACTTCAACCTGCAACCTATGTTTCAGCAACCATGGGCCAGGTCTAGGCCTGAAACTCTTAGTCCTGAACTAAAATTGGGCTAATATTGGACTAACTTCTTTAACCTGCTAACCCACACCAAAATCTTATGCCATTACCTTGTCATGTTAATTGAATACTTAAATGTGTGCATTTATTTATAAAATAGTTAAATAAGCACCAGTTAAAAAAATACCAAGTAACCAGCATTGTCATAAAACTTAGAAGGCAGTCCTGCTTGGCCTATATCTAAATCATAGAAACAAATAATTGGCCCTGCCCGTGTTGTGCCCAATTTTATAGTACCATCAAAATTCAATTGATTGGTAACCTGTACATCTGCAGGGATCATAACTGGTTAATATGAGCCTCCTAGAATTTTATTTGAGTGATAAGATTAGTGTAACAATTGAAGAAGAAGAGGAGTAAAGATACATATTAACCTTCCAACCTAAGAATTAGCACTCAAGCGAATTCCCAGTGTAGTAACATCCTCATAACTACCTTTTTTTTCTTCAAATTTTCAGGCCGAAATCATGACTACCTAATCTATCGTGCAATTAACATGATTTCGTTTCCTAAGAAGCAGCAGTCTCCTGGCCGATCGACCGGTCATGCCATTTCAGTTAGCCTTGGGTCAAAAGGCTGCAGCTGAATCCATGTCGTGGTGTCGCTAATTGTATCACGGCATGGTTCATTACAGTCTAATTCAATTTAAAAGCAGGCTAACCCTAGATTGAATCATGTAATGTGAAACATCAACATACCCAAAAAATAAAAAAAATAGATAATAAATTAATTTCAGAAGAAATGTGCTCATCTTATCAACTATACTCTTTGGGGAGCCATCTCCAATGTCCTTGGTGCAATCTATGCTAAGGTGGCCTGGGGCCCAGCACCATCTTTTTTGTTTGACGAGGCAGCACAAGCAGATCCCCGATTCCCATTTTCAAACTAGAAATAATGCAAAAAGTTTGCAGTGACAATGAGAATCCAAAACCCTTACACACCTGGGGGCCCTCCTTGCCCATCACCCTCTCTCTCTCTCTCTCTCTCTCTCTCTCTCTCTCACTCTCTCTTTTTTGTGAGAAGCACGCTGTTTGTTTCTTGCTGGGATCTTTCGACATCTTTGAGAGGTCTGCCCCATTTTATCTTTACATAAATGCTGTCGGTGTGTTATAATAACGCGCCATATTTGGTTGGAAAAAATTGGACGGTAAGATAAGAATAGAAATAAGCGATCATCATTCCAACCATTTGGTAGGAAGAAGTTCTATTTCCATTTCAATTTTAGAGAAGAATCAGAATGCCCCAATTACTCAAAATCCAACCTCTACTTTCTTTTAGTATTTAAACTCTATTTCGATTTTGATTTTGCTTCGGGTCGCGTACCAAATACGTCGAAGGATAAGAACATTTCGGCTCCGATCGCGAAACACCTTAGGGCTCGTTTGGTTCACGGGAAGCATTTTTCCTCATAGAAATATGATTTTTGAGAAGCAAATTTCTGAAAAGAGAATGCTTGAAAAAGTACTTTTGGCATGTTTGGTTGACCATGAGAAATTGACAGATTTCCAAAGTGGTGATCCTAAAAAAGTTATGTGTAATTCCTATTATATCCTTAATAAAAATTAGGCCTTTAATACTTTGGATCAAATAAGGATCTTTGAACGGTTTTTTTTGAAAAAAAATAAAAATGTTTCAATTTCCGGATTACGAAAAGGTAACTTTCCCATTTTTATTGTGAAAAGACTTTTCCATAAAACGTGCAAATCATATTCCCACGGAAATACAATTTTTCTATCTCTCTCCTTTGAAAACTCCAATCAAACAAGCTCTTTACTTTTCCGTTGACTATACTTTCTTTTCTTCTTTTTCTGCGAACCAAACGGGCCCTTAATAATTTAAGATTATAACTTTTAATGCTGCAGACTCATCTAAGGCATCATATATATATATATATATATATATATATATATATATATATATATATATATATATATATATATCACCAAAACATAGAAGAAAAAGAATTGTTCAAAACACAAAGCATTAAGCAAAATTTCTATACCATCTCTTTTTAAACAATCTTTGCTTGGCAAATCTTTAGCTAAGAATTTAGCTACGAAGAAGATGAACTGGTCCAAGAGAGACAAGATGATGAACTAAATGTGCTTGGTTACAGTCAAGACAGAGCCAAAATAATGACTTACATGTGCTCATGAAGTGGTCCAATGAAAACTGTCTTTTTTTTTGCTTTTTTTCTTTTGAAGTGAAGACCCTTTGTCCCATCAAGGCAAGAGACATTGCTTGTTAATATGCCTACACAAATATGTTGAGAACAAGTTGAACAATGGTCAAACATTGCAGTAGGATGCTTTGATAATAACTACTTCTTGTACCTTAGTATGGGAAAGACTAATCAATTCTTAATCATCACTAGTTGCCCTCTTTGGACCATTCTTTGTTCTCTAATTATGTATTGCATTATGGTGCATCCCTAAAATGGGGTTCGCATGCGTAAGGTTATTCATATCGGTCTTAGCTATAAAAAAATTGCCTAAGCTTGGCTGGACCACTATTTCCTAGTATTGTTGATCTGCTTTTCTTAACATCATTTCACATCAGACAACACTAATCATAGTGTTAAATTTTATACATTATCTGTTATTAAGCGTGTTCATCATTCTGAATTTTCTATTGCTTTATCTCTCTAAGACAGTGAAACCAAAAAAAATAAAGAATAAAGACTAGAGGATGTCCAAACTTGGTAGAGCATTGCCAAAGTCATAAAGCCATTATAAGAGCTCTCTTGTTGGGATGGATAACCTTCAAGAATCTGGACAGAAGTAGCTATAGCAATAGGAGTGAAATCCGCCTTTTTTTCTGGTTACTTTTCTTTCTTTAAAAGCTTTTTTTTTATAGCTTATCCTCCTTGCCTTGTTCTCGACAAGTTTAACTCAACTGAAAACCAGAAAGTTTGCCTGATAAGACTTGTCATAAAGAATCTAATTCCATGATCAACTTGGAAAATTTTTATGCTGGAGTGGATAAAGGTTTGGATATTATGCAATGGAGCCTAGAAAAATCAATCTCTATGACTGTAAGGATCCATACAAACGCGTGTTTAGTCGCACGTCGGCTATATATTGAGTAGATTTTGAGTACTTATGTAGGGCCAAGAAGCTTAAATAATATCTTCGAGCTAAGTTTTTTTGAGTACGGTCCTTAGTTGTTACAAATGGTATCATAGCGGATTCGGCTCAAGCTTATATGAATATGGAGACACTGCAACATAGATTGGGGCTGACCACATACCAATCATGGTGTCTGGATTGTGCTACTTGAGAATGGATTTAGACCCTTAACTTGATGAGGATGCCGGAACTTAAACAGGAAAAGTATGTGAGGATCTGTATGATATATGTTTAGTCCCACATCAGCTATACATTGGACAGATCTTGGATATTTATACAGAGCCAATGAATTCAAATATTACCTTCCAGCTATTTTTTTTAAGGTGAGATCATGGGTTATTACAATGACCTTTCAAGTAGATAGAAAAGAAAGAATATTTAAAACAAAATCTGTAAAAAGTGGAGGAAAATCTGAAAATAGGTTGACATATGATGTCTGCATGGTGGAGAATTTGGAAGACTCGAAGCAAAGCTATCTTTCAAGCCTCCTCTTTTCTAGTTATGGATGCTTTTGAAGAGATCGATTTTGTTGGTAGAATTGATGTTTACTATTTTCAAGAAGTTCTTAAACGATGTTTGATGATGGTTTACATCCATTATACGATGGAAATTAAGTTTTTGCTCCACACTTCCCTGCAATACCAGCAGACTTTGAGACTTGTGTGGTGATCCATGATAACACTTTGCTGTATTACAGAGCATGTGATGGTAAACAAGAAAATGAAAGTATTGAACAAAGGCCCAATTAACAAATTTAATTTTTGCTTCTAAGCAAACCTAAGCTATGTTCTTCAATTATTTAAGTCTCTATGCTTTTAATCGATTTTCCTAACCAATACTCATGGTATTACATCATTTTCTTGGTAAATGATAAGCACGCAACTTATCAATAATGCATGTTGAAGGGGCAAAAGAGATAGGAAGGTTGCACTAAAAGTCTTGGCTTCCAATAGTCTCCATGGTTAATAACTCATAGTGGCGTCAACATTTGAATCACACAGTATAGCCACTCATTTGATATCTGGTATTTAGACTTTGGTACACTTTGTGCACATGAATATTGCAGAGATGATTGTGGTTTCAAGACATCAATACCAAACTTGTATCCAAAATCATTACGGCACGTAGATAACGACAGATATCAAATATCTCCAACCTAAAATGCAAACTTAACGAACCAAAATTTTCTTTAGAAAAGTATTGCCTCCTAACACTACAAGAATAAATGAGCAGTCATGCTATTCTAGCTTATAGAAAGAGTAATCATATCCAGGCTCGAACATGAGGACACTTCTGCTTTGACGCTTCCTATGTGTAGCATTTCCACCCATCAAATGGCAATGAGCAATAGAAGACTAGGATAGCTGCTACAAACTCTGATGAGAACTAAGTATTGCATTAAAGGGTCACTTGTAGAGCCACTTTACTGAGTCCAACAAATGCAAAACCCTAATTAGCCGCATCGAGGTGCTCCAAATTTCGCATGGCATCAACAGGTTGAGATTTTTATTGGGTTAACACCTATATGATATGTGCAGGTGAGGGATTGACAAAGCTATAGTCCATATCACCTTTATGTGGTGTGAAATTTAAGAAAAATTTCTATCTGAACATGATATGACTATAATAAATAGATGAATATGGATAGAGGCAAAATGAATCCAGAGCCCGTTTTGGATGCTTTACTAGATAGCACTATAGGATGGCGAATAGAATTAAGAATCATAAACCACAATTAGCCTACTTTAGTTGAAAGACTACCCATGGGCAGGCAATTGAGATATGCAACATCCCTGTTATCTTCTTCTTCTTCTTCTTCTTCTTCTTGAGCAAAAACCGCTACCGTAGAAATGAGGTTCTAAGTCTCAAGGAGTGACATGTGATGAAGATGTTCCAAATCTAATATTAAAAAGAATCTCAGATAGTTTTGTTTTAAAAAAAGAAAAAACAAGAAAGAGTCTTCTATTTTACATTAAAGGCTCAATTTTTTTCTAGCAAAAGAATTGAGTCTTCACTACATATTAGATTTTCTATTGTTAGCAAAATCATGGGCATCTTTCTCCAGATTTTTTTTTAAGGTAATAGTTAGGGAGTCCTAAACGGTTATATTATTTATGTAGTAAAGAAGAAGGTTTTACATGCAGAAGCATGGATTAGAAGCCTTGAAGCCTGACAAGGACAATGGAGGGTTCAGCAGAATGACAACAGTATACAGAACCCAAGGGTTTGGATTAAAATTACATGGAGGTTTATATAGGTGCAGAAGATAATGTGGGAGATAAGTGTAGAAATAGATTTCAACTATGAGCTGTTTCCGATGGAGGTCGAATTCTTGAACAAGAACAACATTTGCTGAAGAACCAACCTGAATCCATCTCAAATTCTCTCTCTAGAATTGCAAACCAGTTGTTCAGACTAAATCTCAAATGTAACAAAAAAAATGGCTCGATATCGGCATTCATGTAAGGTAGCAATATAAAATCAGCATTTAACACACTGCTAGCTACAAGCCATAAGAAGAGAATTAGAACCTGTGTACTCTATTCACTAGTAGCCTATGCATTATTACCTAACTTTTCCACTTTTTTTTTCCCTTCAGACGTTATTGCTATTTCATTAAAATATAGATTTTTTTTTAAAAAAAAGCTGCCCATCATTATCTTTACATAGATTGTAAGTAGAAAATTTTTCATGCCTATCATCTAATATGGAACAGTCCAATCTCATACTACGTATAAATACCTGCTTCATCTTAAATTGCAGGAGGAGAAATGACAATCCCTGCCATTTGGCATCAGGGATTGGTGTGATACCTGGTAGATAGATCATGGTATAAAGCATCGATCTCCTCATGACGCATCATGATTGAGCTTTTTGCAGAACCAGGCATTTTTTCTTATTCTCATCGAAATCTATCATTCACCTTTTCCCTACTAACATCTATTAATTAGATTTTTTTTTGGTAGTCAAAAGAACAAGGAGCTATAAAAGTAAATCGGCAAAACTCAAATGCCTTGTTGGTAAAGGGTAATTATAGCTCTTGTTACGTCATTGTCGATGAAATTTTGTAGGGCATTTGATTTAAGTACTACTTGAGACAGTGTTAGCCATAGCTGATATAGAGCTGGAATTTGGTGGAAACCATATTTTTCTCAGACTTGTGAAGAGTCAACAAACACATGGTTCCATTAATAAGGTAGATAGCTTGGATGAATTTCTGGTATAGGACTCAACATGGAACCACAGGACTCCAATAGCAGATGCCAAGCCATAATTTGCTTCTGTAAACAGATATGTGTTATAAATGTTAGAACAGATCCATGGGTTCTCCTCCCTGCATGGAGCAACTCCATCACCCCAAAAATTGTCCATTAATTACAATTCATGTGCATGGCAACTACAAAACAAGGGAAAGAAAATGAAATAACCAAGCCTCCGGTGTCGAATTTCAAACCCTAGATGTTCCATTAGCCAAGATTATTTATACCTATTCTGAAGTGAACTTAGCTCTAAGTTAAGTAGATCTCTTAAGAAATTATTGTATAAATTTAAGGCCATCCATCCGTTGTTCGCGTGTGTGCGTGTATGTGTGCATATGTATATGTATATATATATATATTGTGTGTGTGCGTGTGTGTGTATGTATCATCATCATTCTTGAACCTAAACATCTATGATTGAATATGAAACTGAAAAATCACGGGCTAGCTTGTAGATTTGTACGACATCGTATTATAATGCCATCGGGAATCTACCATTGTATCCCGGTCATGTCTAGGTAAAAATCCATTACATTGAAATGCTTCATCATAGAGTAGCCAATTCTTGGCATTTTGAGTCCCTTAGGGCATCCAAGAAAGCCTTACATGATGGATATGTTTTTGGATTTGTCCATGTTTGACAAACAATCAATACCGATACATATGCATGGATGGATATGCACGAGCCAATGTGCTTCCTTGTGGGTCACATTAATGCATACTTGAGCAAGGGAGAACTCACACTTCGCTCTAAATGGAAAGAGAGTTACAAGCTGGAATGATAAACTTAACAGCCAAGCAAGGAAGACAAAGCCAATGGGGACCATGGGAGCAAGATGACGAACACAAAACCTCATGCATCACATGGTTTGGAGAGAGAAAAGCGAGTAGGAACTTGCTACGCATCATTATTGCACTGAACTTTTGTCAAAGTATGGATGAAGTGAGGTCGATGTCATGTTGAATTGTGGACAACAAAGAAATGGGAAGTTCTTGAGATTAAAATCTTGCAGAGCTTGGAAATGAAACTGGGTCCTGAGTTAGGTGGCTAATATTCTATGAGGTGAAAATCTCAAAAAGCAATACCTTGGTAACTCCAAAAAATCGCTCAAAAAAAGTTCACCCAACCGTCGTCCACCATTCATATTTGCCACGCACCGCAAACCGGGGCTGCAGCAACCACGACATACTAATAGGGAACTACCCCTACAACTAGGCATCTCATCACGATATCATAAAATATCGAAAAAAATAATCAATTAAATAAACCTAAAATTTAAATAACTAAAATTCAAACCTAATGTATCGCAAAATTTCAACCAATATCTAATAGCTTTACATCATACTTTTACAACACCCTAATAAAAAGATCAGAACTCTACTTCTAATTACTCTCCTGTAAGATATTCCTATGCCATCTTAGTTCTCAGGATATGTAGAAACAATAAGATATGAACTAATGAGCTAGACAGCCTAATAAGCAATGAATATATATTTTAACTAGATTAATTAGGCAATAAAATAAAATAATAATCTACAGAAAATAAGTATATGGAATACATCAATTCAAAACCAAAATCTAGATATGCAGCATCATAAAGATATCATACATGCCAAATTTGATCATTCTCAAAATCCAAGTTTCATTTATAAATCCACTTTCTCTCAAAACATCAAGTTCTTTTCGTCAACTATAAGCTATGACCATATTTTCACTACGGCATAGTCATGATACCGTGCATTTTCTTGCGGTGTGCTGCGCATCATGTTGTGGTATAATTTTTTAGGATGGCGCATCTTCTTATAGGATGCCATGCATCTTCTTGTGGCATGAACTCTTTAGGACTAATCCAATGCCAACATACTACATCGGCGAGGTCCTCAACATAATCAGGCTAAGTCCTTAGCATAGCTAGGTCGAAAGTCAATAAACATCTTGAATCAAAACTCTTTTCACAAATCATATTTTATATTTCAGTTCGATAAGAATACATATAATCATGTAGTATCAAAATCAATCCAGCGTGATCCATAAGAATATCAATACTTTCAAAAATGCGTCATCATAATATTTGAAAAATAAGATATATTTAATAATAAAATATTATACATCAAATTATGCATCATGAAATACTATAATCTAGAATTAATTAATATCATAATCTTACAATTTGCGGATAAATCTAGAAAAGTAAAGCATTACTTCCCCCACAATTATACTGATAGATCCAAATTATTTCAGAAATTCCTTCTTCAAAATCCTCAATTATAGATCATATTGCGGTATCCTACTAGTGGACGTCTTCTTATCCAGACAATTATACCTCTATACAGAATCGAGTCCAATAATTAGAAAGGATACAAATAATTATAGAAAGATAGGATTGACGGATAGTAGCATCCAACGGTCCCACTAGCCTATTTATGAAATCTAATTGACTGCAGAAAAAAGGTAAGACCAAGGCAATCATAACATACATGGGTTAATAGTGATGGAGTCCACTAGTGCCTAATGAGAGATAGGGTGAGGGCACGATATGTTGTTCGGCCACTAAGACGGTTCAGGATCCCTCCCTAGGATCGACCCATGCTTCTGAGGGTTCAACTGGTGGGGCCCATGAGTTATGCAGAGAAGATATAGAAAGATAGAGAAAAAGAGAGAAACTAAGAGGGTGGAACAAGGTTGACTAGGCGGCAATGCTCGATGGTCTGGGTTGGTCCGATCATGATAGCTTCATTCGATCAAGATCAAACTAGGGTACAATTAGCTCCATAGAGGCCGAGGCTGACCAAATCTAGTGGTGTCTGACAAGAACCAAGGTAGAGACCAGTACGCCGTTCGGCGATCAGGGGTCAATTCAATCAAGCAACTTCATCTAATTAGGGTCATTTAAGATACAAGGACTCAATTAAGATTAATAAAGACTAGATCTTGAGATGCTCGACAAAGGCACGGGTAGAGCTGACATGCTACCTGACTAACAAGGTGGTTCAAAGCTCCTTAACAGGGGTTAAGTTAGGTTCAAAACAAAAGGGCTTAGGACTTCCTTCTTTAGATCTACAATGCAGATAAAAGAGAGAAAGAAAAAGAAGACGGGGCTTTTTTCTTTTCTTTTCTTCTTCTTTCTTCTTTTTCTTTATTTTTCTCTTACTTTCTAGGTTTATTGGCAAGAAAAAGGGTGCCTCATGCCCGATCCTCTCTAGGATAGAGGAGAATGCAGGTGGTGGTTGTGGCCGATGGTGGTGGGGCTTCACTCACCGCCAAAAGATTGGTGACCAAGCACGGTGGGAGCATGGCAGCGAGATGATGGATGGACGATGCTCAAACAAGGAGAAAAACAGGGAAAGAAGAAAAAAATTGGACTTGGCCATCGAACTGAGCCTCATCACAAATTTTTGATAGCTGGTGCTTTGAGCTAGCCATAGAACATGAAGGAGAGGTTGCTGAAAAAGGGATAATGGTGGCTGGCTTAAAAAAATAGAGGAATAAAGGCTTGTGATTGACGGAATAGGGGTCATGTTTCTATATGATTTTCAGTGATTTCTACTGGAATCCGATCTGCAACGGTAGCATACAAAGAGGGGGCATGCTAGGGAAGGAAATATGTGAGATGGGGCCTCCATACTTGATATTCAGCAAGGCTTTGCGATGACCACTATGCCGGTGGTGAACAATAGCAAAATCCCAAAGGAAGAAGTAGAACTAGGAGGAGGAGGAGGTTTTGACTTTATAGGGAAAGGTACTGTAGGTTAAATAGACGATGAGGTCACCGAAGGTTGATGGTCTTTATCTCCACCTTCGTTCAAGACTCTTCCTTCCCAATTCACCAAGGAAGGTGGGCCACTTGGGCCCTATTCCATACAAGGCAATATCTACGTGCCATGATCAAAACTAGGGCATACCCAAAAAATCATGGTTCTATACCATGCCGATCAAGCAAACCAAGCCTAGTTCATTCTGGGCTAGGTGTTAGAGTCTTTCCCCTAAAAAATAATTTCATCTTCGAAATTTCTTACCAAAAATTTTCAAACTTTAGGGTTTCACTATCATGGTCACATTTTCAAGTTTCTAAGTATTTTACTTATCTATGTGATTTCATCATTATGTCTTATCATAAGAATAAGGTCTAGTACTTTGAGACTTGATTCTTCTTGTAGATGATCTAAATCAAACTCATCCCTTATAAATGAAAATGAATGTCTTAATTCTAAATAAGAATATCAAGTTTCTTTGTTAAATTATCTACTACTCTTGATTGATAGATCTATCACAAGATTAGATCATAAACGACTCCAATCCATCTCTAGTAGAATATTTTTCAAGATCGATAGATAACCTCAAACTCTTTCAATCAGATAGAGAGATGATATATTGATTGAAGGAGTGCAAGCTTCGGAATTTAGGAGGAAAGAAATGTACAGCAAAATATTTCAAATCCAAGATTGAGAATTGATGGTCCACTAACTATAGACTCAAGATACAAAAAGTTTTCTTAGCACGACATAAGATAGGAGAAGCTACAAGTGAAAATCACACAACAACATTGTCCTTTCCTTTAGTCTATAAGGAAAATCAAATTAGATCATCTACCATAAACTTTTCAAATCTGAAGGCTAATATTACTAACCAACATAGAATAATCCAAACCACCATACTTCCGATGTGCACTCTGATTTAAACCACCAAAATTTCTAGGATTCACTAAATAATTTTCTACCAAAATACTACTCTATACTATAAACGGAAAAGATCCAAAATTTTAAATTTCAAGTAAAGCCATAGATTAACTTTTGATTCTCGTCCCTAATATGTTTTGAGCACATCCATCTTGATTAGACCTCGAGCCAATTTCTACATTTAAAACCATCATATGAGCTAACTACTGCAACATTAATTAAATCTTGATTCTTTTATCAGTTCAATTAGATGATTTTAAATCAACTCCCATGGGTAAAATCAATTAGATTTTTTTTTCGATGCTCCACCAAGTTAGAGGCCTTAAGTCAACACAAACAAGTAAAATCAGCTTAATTATTTTTCTCAAAATTTCTTCATAGAGAACCATAGCATCTATCAAAAACCTACTACAATAATTATGTAAGCCTCTAAAATCAAATTCTCCATGCAATACTAGATTTCACTAGTGGCCTCAACAATAATGCTAAAGAACTCTAGATTAGCTCATAAATCCAAAATTTAAATTAAAGTTTCACACACACCTCTTAGTCTCAGACAGGTATAAATAAGATCTATTATTTAATCTATAGATGGTAATTAAAATTATCAAAGATTCCACCAAGATGAATACTCTACAACTTATAAATAAAATCAATTCCTTCAATTGAAAAATAGATCTTTTTGCAATGCCACCAAATGCAATTTCCTTCTACATACCAGTTTTAAACATACCAATATAAACCTCAAAACATATTCCAATCAGATCATAAAAATCTTTTTTAGCTCAAATGTCAAACAACTTTTTATGAACAAACCCTAATTTTCCACTAAACAAATTAACTTAAAAACTAGAAACAATATTATGGTATACCCCTATATTAAATTTGAGCTTGTAAATTCACTTAAGTAACTAATGAACACATAATCACACCACATGATGGTATTCCATGGCTGATCCTCTTGCAATTAATTTAGGTCAAAATCTTCATAACTTAATCAATTGATTGTCCAACCTTCCATCATGTGTCAAACTCTAGAAATCTTTTTTATCATAATTCTCCGATGATCTTTTCATACATAATCATAAAAGCTTAATAGATAAATCATGCAGATAACTTATACTGCAGTTAATAAAGATTTATATCCCAATGCTCCTAGTGTCTACCCATCTACACTCATCCTATATCTGACTTTATATCATATAATTCATCCACTAACGCTTCGATACCATATTAATTATTATGCCCTAGACTTGAGATCATGAACCGATGTTGCGGCAACTGCTGCATACTAAAAGTGAACTCTCTCTACAAGCATGCTAAGTATATCATCATGATAACATAAAGTAAATATTGGAATAAATAATCGATCAAATAAGCCTAAATTTAAATAACTAAAATTCCAACTTAATGTATCATAAAATTCCAACCAATATCCAATAGTTTTACATCATACTTTTATAACATCCTAATAAAAAGACTGGAACTCTGCTTCTAATTTCTCTCCCATAAGATATTCCTGTGCCATCTTAGTTCTCAGGATATGTAAAAATAGTAAATCATGAAATAATGAATTAGACAGCCTAGTAAGTAATGAACACTTTAACTAAATAGAGGAAAGGAGCTTATGATCGACGGAGTAGGGATCATGTTTCCATATGATTTTTGGTGATTTCTATTGGAATCCAACTGGCAATGGTAGCATACAAAGATGGGGCATGACAGGAAAGAAAGTAGGTGGGATGGGGGCTCTGCACCTCGTCTCTAGTGAGGCTTCACGATGGGCATTGTGCTGGTGGTGAACAATGGCAAAATCCCAGAGGAAGAATTAGGGGGAAGAGGTTTTAGCCTTATAAGGAACGGTGGTGTAGATTAAATAGGCGGTGAGGCCACCAGAGGTTGAGATTGAGGAGGAGACAGTCTTCATCTTCGCCTCTATTCAGGACTTTTCCTTCCCCAATTCACTGAGGAAGGTGGGCCACGTAAGCCTGTCCCGTACCAAGCCACATCCATGGGCCATGATCCAAAGTAGGCCACGCTCAAAAGAAATCCAAGTTCCATACCAAGCCGGTCAAGTGAACTAGGTTCATTCATTCTAGGCTAGGTATTACAACATTGCTCCATTATGCGATACAATTCACAATGCAAATCCAAAGGGACCAACCTAGATACAACAAGCAGGTGAGTGATTTTTGTTGTTACATTTTGAGTTACTAAAATATTTTTGAGTCCTAAATTTCCTTAGAGAAAGTAAAAATAGATATATTAATTCCTAAAATTTTGATGATATTAGGAAACAATTTTAAGACAGTCAACATGCAATTCGATTTAGAAGTAAGAACTGTTGCTTAGCTATGCAGCCCAAGACCAGAGGTGAATTGGGTTTTTCAAAAATTTTACATAAATGCAGCGAAATTAAATGCTTGATAGAAGAATATAAATTTAAGCAACCGACTAATAAGTAAATAAGATGAAAATAAAAGCAAATAGATCAAGCAATGCAAACACAAAAGATTTAGAGTAGTTTGATGTCTACCCTACACCTATGTCCACTCCATAAGACTTTTTTTAGAAAATTTTACCATAATCTATAACCCAGATTACAACACAGTTGTTTTTTGAGTTCACAACCAAACCTAGTTAATTTTTTCAGATGATAAACCAAAATCTTTAATCTATTAGTTTTTGGATTCATAATGAATCCAGTTGATTTTTCCAAGAAATCAACCAAAATTTACACCAATTATTTTTTGGGTTCATAATCAACCCAATTGATTTTTTAGGCAATCAGCCAAAGCCTTCACAATCCAATTTTAAGTTTGGATGGACCTTTTCTTCAAGTTTCAATCTCTAAAACTTGTTACAGCAAAGAATAGAAAGAATTAATTGCTGACACGATGAATATAGCTCCAAGATAATAAATACAAGGCAATAAATGGACCTAAACTTTGTTGGTTGACTTGTTGGCTTTTGAAGGCGCTTCACCAACTTTCTAATGTTGAAGATGTGATCTTTTAGCTCGCAATAAAAGCTTTTGAATGATATTCTCTTTAAAGCTCTTTCTTTTTGCTTTCTTTTTCTAGCTCTAGTAGATTTGTTTTTGTAATACTTGAGCTCTTCTTTTTCTTTTGTGTTCTCATCCATTAATACTCTTTAGAGATGGTTGGAACACTTTTCTAGTTGTCAGACAGTTAATAGAGCCATTGTGAGATGAAAACAGCCTTTTTAAATCACAAAAAAATTAGTCATTATTGTTGTCGGGTGCAGAGGGTCGATTCGTCGTTTTTTGGGATCGATTCTAGATTTTCAGGAGGCGACTCGTGATCTTTAAGAGTCATCTTGAGCTTTTTTGTATTTCTATTGCACTCTATCTTTCTTCTATGACACTTGTGGAGTCGACTCAAGAGATGACTGGGGTCGACTCTTCAACGGACTAAGTGTCAATGCTTTCTATTTTTCTACTGTGGCTGTTCTAGGGTCGACTTGTTTGTTTCTGGGTTGACTCTAGTTTGACTGGAGTCAGTTTGTGAATTCTATAGGCCGAGTCGCCAATGCGATGATTTTTCTAGTATTCTATTTTTTCTCTGTGGCCATTCAAGGGTCAACTCGCTTTTCTCTGGGATCGACTCTTGTTAAGCTGGAGTTGACTCATGTACTTTATGGGTTGACTCGTTACTACATTAAATTTCTTCGTTTTCTATCTATCTTCTGAGACTATTCTAGGATCGACTTGTGATCTGCTGAAGTCGTCTCATGAAGGCATATTAGTTAGCACAGTCTACCGGAGTCGACTTGTTGTAAGCTTGGGGTTGACTTTTGAGCTAGCTCGGAGTGAATTTTTTCTATCTTTGCAAGTGAGCTTCCAAGGAATATTTCCAGGGCCTTTTGGAGTTCAGCTTCTTGATGTGGAGCTTCAGGTAGATGATCTTTATTTTAAGAGTAATTGAAGGATTTTTTTTTTACTTTTTGAAATGAATCAATTAAACTCAAAGCAATAGATTAGTCAACTTTTGGATTGGGTCAAGGTCACACATCACTATATTCTTTTGCTAATATGAATAGTGAGAATATGAATCACCAATTATATCTTTTATTTTACATAATGACCTCTAATGAAATTTAAGGCTGGATTATAAAAATTATTAGAATTGATGTGATATGATATATTGAGAGGCCTCTTGGGCCAGTACACTATTATTATTTTGGACTTATATATGTTCCAAAAACAGTAGCTTTAAATAGACAGAGCATGATTCCATCATGATTTTTTTTCTAGAGAATGTTAGTAATTATATTTTTATTTTATTTTTATTTTTCTTTATCATTAATTCAATGGTGAATAATATAAATAATTTCATAACCTTAATTTCTATTGATATTAGAAGTTGGCATGTATGATGCACGTTCAAACTACTATGAATAATCAAGTTTCAGGTTTTCTTTCCAATCCAATAAAATAATATTTTATTATTCTAATAAATACACTTCTAATTGTAGGATGTGCACTTCTATTATTTTTCTATGTTATAAAAAGTATCGACGAGCATAATATATTTTTTAAGGCTAGCAAACATTAGATTTAATAAATAATTCATGAGAAAACTTGGAGTCATATTATGAATACATTTAATGAATTTCCATTCAATTTTTAATATTAAATTTATAATTGATTCTATGATCGATTTCATCATTAATATATTTTTTAGTATGTGTCAAATAATCTGTTACGTATAAATATTATGTTCATACAAAAGAATACCAAATGTGGACAAAATTAATAAAATATAATTATTTTTATGGTGATATGCTTTACAAGTTCGCTTACAAACATCTAACTATGCATGAAAACACGTATTGAATTAAATCGAACTTATTCTCATTCATTGCATTTTTATGTTCACTTGGTTTTATAAATTATTTAAAAAATTAACTTTCTCTCAACCAAGGATACATATAATAAATTAATTTATAAATTATTTTATACATTAAAATAATTATTATTATGAAAAAAATAAATATTTAGCTGCTTTTATTGGCCTTCATTGTCAAGTTTTCTGGTGCTGCCATAGCACTCATGATTTGACCATTAGATTCCAGAGTCTGGGGGTAGAATTATGTGATAAGAACTAAAAGAATGCTATATTTATTCGAGACAGCAGAGCTAAGCTGAGCCACTCCTTTTCTAGCATGACTTTATGCAGGTTAGTGCTCACCAAACATCAGCCACTAATGACAATTTCGACCTTTCAAAACTTCTCCTAGCATTATACCTACTAGAACACGGCACATGTGGTGCACGTGTGAAAAGGGTTAAAAAACATTAAGGCTGGAAAGCATTATAGATGCACTACTGCAAAATAGATGGACTGGAAACTGCAACCATTCATGATATTTTATGTAAGAAATCATCATAATAGTTACCACTATCATTGATTATCATTCTTTTTTTCTTTGGACAATCAACTGTTACTAATTTTAAATATACTATATTTTATAGTTTAACAACCCATGGAGTCGGCATGGAACTCGGTCGAGTCAATTTAATTTGATAAAATTTCGAGCCAATACAACAAGAGACTCAGCTTGCGTAAAATTTAAGCTTCAAATAAGTCTTAACTTGGTTAACTCGCCAGATGCTCGAAACTTGGTTCGAGTCGTTTGACATAATCGAGTTTTAGAAATTAAATACAATCCATTTCAATACTATCTTTCTTCATATGGTTACCAAAAGCAAGTTATTGGAAGTCATTAGTATGTGAATATAAGAATATATAAATGGAACATGAAGGGTTAGGGCTTCTATTTGTCGCCCATCTCAAATTCTATTACTCTAAATATTCTCATCCATCCTCACAACTCCAGCATTTCTAATTCTCACCATACCTGGTTGAGGGGTTCCGATGGCCGTCCCTCCTAGTTCTTACGATGAAAATATGCAAATAATAAATAATATCATGTCAAATAAGCATTTATGTCTTTTAATTTTTATTCTAATATTAAACCATTATATTGGTTATACGATAAAAATAGGTTATAGATTTAGAACTCTATGTGCCCATGTACATAAATAACTATATTTATATTTATATAGTTATTTATGTACCCATGTACATAAATAACTATATTTATATTTTAGAACTCTATGTACCCCATGTACTCGGCTAATTTTCAAGTTAAGTCGGTATTTGAATTTTTAACCATATTATATCTTATTGATATTGATAGTTTTTGGAACCGACTATAACCAACATAGCAGCCTGATCAATAGGAGCTTGTCATATAGCCACAAGTCGGCCAATTAGAACATGCTTGCAGCCGACCCCAAAAGTGGGTGAAGAGTCCTTCAAATTTCAAACTCTTCCTCTAGCAAACGACAACTCGACCATGATCGTAACCAGTTTCTTTAACTACGCAACATACTAGCGATCCGTGCAAACGAGATAGGCAGAATAGATGTGCGGATATGATCCTTGGGTGAGACACACAATATGTTATTAAAACAGCCAATGAACTTGCTTTATTTGCTCGGCGACAGACACTAGCCCTCACTTATATAAACCTTGCCTGAAGGGTTCTCCAGATAACGTATCAATGTGCTCTTTCAACCAGATTATGCTGCCATTTTGCCACTCTCATTACACTTCCGTTATTTTCCAAGAAATGGTATGACTTAAGTATCAAAGGATCTTCGTCGTACACCCTCCAATAAGTGAATTTTCTTTGTATGTTTTGTTTCGGATCAGACCTAGCATTGGAGCCATTGTCCGAGCACAGTCCTCTTAATCCATTTCATTTTGGATGCGTATAGCGACTGTTGTGGGGGGGTTTCCAAATTTAGTCTCACATTGACCGTTCAGCGGAAAGGTCTGTGCCTTAAATGGGGGGCTCAATAACCCTTTCCTCAGGAGGCGCCTTTTGTGGGGCAAAACCGTGAGGCGCCGTGAGGAGGGCTCCGGGTACGCTCGACCTCCGAATCGGATCCAAAGCGGACAATACCTCCTGGGGGACACTTTCCTTTCGCTGCGCGGATCGGTTGGGACTGTGCTGGTGACGGGGTGCAAATCCCGCATCTGATGGCGCGCCAGGTAGGGGCCCCTAACCCTGCACAGGACCTTCCCGTCGGGGGGCTGTGTTGTGGGGGGGGTTTCCAAATTTAGTCCCACATCGACCGTTCAGCGGAAAGGTCTGTGCCTTAAATGGGGGCTCAATAACCCTTTCCTCAGGAGGCGCCTTTTGTGGGGCAAAACCGTGAGGCGCCGTGAGGAGGGCTCCGGGTACGCTCGACCCCCGAATCAGATCTAAAGCGGACAATACCTCCTGGGGGACACTTTCCTTTCGCTGCGCGGATCGGTTGGGATTGTGCTGGTGATGGGGTGCAAATCCCGCATCAGCGACCATCAAGCTAACTTCTCAAATCGAAATAGCAAGCAAGCTGACTTTTCCGCCAACCTTATCGGCTCGGCACCTAAAGATATTAGATCACCACATGTTAATTTGATGTACATGATTATAGATATATTTGTGAATTTTGAGAGTTTATACCGCTAAACAATCATGGAAACAACAGATAGAGTTGCCGCAAAAATACCCACTTAAAAACGGAAAATGTGGGCACATATACGAATGCGAAAGCTTGTGTTCAATACCACCCTTTCCCCCACCCTTCTCTCTCCCTCTCTCTCTCTCTCTCCAACATAACTCTTTACTAATTTAGTCAGCTTACTTTAAACATATTAATGAAATATCCGAGCTAATATTGTTTTAAATATTCTACCATCAGCAATATTCTGCTGTAATGTGGAATAGTTTCAGGCCATGCACGTTGAACAAGGATAAACTATCAACTAAAACCAATCCTGTAGTCAACCCTGCATCTCCATTATTAGTGCATGAATTGGTGCAATCCAACGCTAGTTTACAGCTTCGCCACCACCATCCTTCCTGCTTCCCGGAAGCTGCCAAACCTAATCCCCTCTCGGCCCCATTTCATGCCCTTCGTCATCACTAGCCGCCCAATCTAGAATCGACCGCCCCGATCTCTTCTCGCTTCGCAGCCCCAAACCAACCCCGCCACCCCCAGCCCAGCCCCCTGTCATTGCCGACTCGTCCGGTCAGCCGTACGAGGAGTCGGCGTCAAGGCCGCCCGCGAAAGAACTATATATCCTGCCCGTCTCGCCGAGTTACTGCCGAATTTTTAATCCCTGCCGTCCGTTTGCCCGGGCCATCAGATAGAGGCCACGTGCCCGGCTTAATGACGCGTCCTGGGGTCGCTCGCTCCTCCCGTACGCTGACAGCTACCTCATAAAGCCGCACGATGGTATGTGTCCCATCCCATCGCGGGCCCCGCCCTCCATTGATCCCATAATCGAACGGCCCGTATTCACCCATCAGGCCCTGGTACCCGATTTCGGTGCCCATAATCCCCTGGGGATTAAAATAATAATAAAGAATTAAGCGGCGCGGGCTTCCACGGCGAGGTGAAAAAACATCGCACGCCCCCGCGGTAAAAAAACTCGATTTTACTGCTTTTGAGGAGGACGCGAAACCGATCTCGGCCGTCCGTTTATTCACCGCGGTTTCATGGACGGTGGATAAGAAGGCGGGTATAACGGACGTGGTCCCGTGGATTACTTTGTACGGACCTCTTTTTTGAAAGGGACGATACCTCGTACGATGGATTGTCTCAAAGACGCATTGCCCCCTGCATGTAGTGGAAAATTACTAAAATATCTTCCCAGCCCGTTTGGGCGACACCTCGTACAAGGATTAGATCTGTCGGTCTATGCAGCTTTATGCTTCTAAACTGCATGTTCTACTCTCAATCTAAATCTCATCTATGGATCTACTGATTTTAAAAAAAAATGTGAAGTTCTTGTTTTGTTCAACGAAATTTGATTAAAAGGGTGTTAGGTTGATATAAGTCCTACCTAAATAAACTGCATACTCTATGAATCCAATAGCGTTCGCACATATCCTGCATGCATATTTGAGCTGATGGGTTATTTTTGAGAAGCTTGGCTCGGCAATGGATGAGTGGTTGTAGGAGCCTAACATATTGATATGATTTAGTAATGGATCGGCCTTAGATTAAGTTAACTTAAGCGGGAAAATTCAATTGCCAAAGATTTGAAAGAATAGACGGTTGGAGATAAAGCAAAAAGGGTACACAAGGCGTCACGACCCACAATATATAACTGTTAGGGTGGGGGGAGAAGAGCATGATGATATAAAATACAATTTGCAAATGAGAAAGAGGTTTTTTTTCGATAATACTAAAATATATTTTTATCTTTTATTTATTTTGCTTTGCTTTAGTTTTACACGAGTTCTAGACAAAATTTTCTTTTTCTACAAAATTTTTGAAGTTTCGAGACTCGATCTGAACTCCTTCGAGTTCGGGCCAGAGGCCGATGGCACACAGCACAAACCCCTCGCTCCACCATGAGCTTGCTACCTAGGTTTCGGCCTGAAACTAAGGAAAACAAGTTTCCTGGCATATTCAGTGGGACTAGCATATGGAGTGTCGCCAAAGAAGAAGGGTGGCTCCCAGCCTTCCATCATGATGCAACCCAAAAATCATGTTGGAGATTCTTCCACTCTAAAGGAGCAACAGGTATCCCAAAGTGAACAGGCGGAAAACTCTCTGTTTTTACAGCAACCTTATACCATTAATGGTAGAACCCAACACAAGATACTTCCTTAAGGGAACTTTGCTTAGCCAAAATGCTAGCTACTGATTACGGGATCGTTCCGATAGATTTTGGGTAGATGTGTGATACAGTCGCCTAGTTCAAATACTATTGGGCTAGAGTCAGAAGGACCTTTTGGAAGCGTTGACAAGCTAGTTTGCTATGTTCCTGAGAATATTAGTTAACAAAAGAATTCTTTTTCCCAAATATCCAAGCAAATTGACAAGCTGATTGAAGTGCCGGCCGACCAAAATCAATCCTTGCAATTATCTTGTAATACATCCTCGAGTATGTAAGTATTTGAAAACAATCCTCAAACTGTTTGTAGATTACCTGCTCAGGATCTACAGTACAACAATGTGAAGATTTTAGAACAGCCCGACCTTCAAAAACTTATGTCATATGATAAATGGAATGCTAAGTATTATGTAGGGGAACCTTCAGAAACAAAGCTATATATACAGAGCTATGGAGCCTATGTTAGAATGCAGGTCCTAGGACATGAAGTTGCCTTAGCTAGTCATAGGCCAAATGTGTTGTTAGTGGAGATCTAGTCGGTTGACAAGAGAATACGATAGGCCTGCAGTTGAAGTTGTTATTGATGCCGAGGGGTAGCCGATCAAGTCACCCGAAATCGGCATGGCCACAAGTGCTGGGGCCAAGGTGCTCCTTTGTCTAATACCTCGATCGGTGCTAGTTTCGAGGGTCAATTTACCTCGGTAAATAATGTAACCCCTCATACTAATACCTGGTAGTCCAATGCAACAAGCAGGTTCAGCAGTAAACCTAATGCATTTGGGGAACCTGATTGTAAATGATGGGGGCAATTTAGATACCCATCAACAAAATTTCGCCTCAAGGAACGCATCTTTCCGGTTCTACATCAAGCATGGAAGGGGAGTCAAAATCAGAATGATACGGATGGCTTCGATGCATATTGGAATCCATTATTTCAACCATATCCGTGTGGCCTATCGCAGCAATATGTGCTCCATCAAAATCAGAACGATTGGGGACGGCCACCGCCAAATTTGGCTTAGTCGGCAGATTTAATTAGAGAACAACTTGGCTTCACATATCAGCCTGTTAATAGGCTGATTTATAGGAACCTATACCCAGATATATTTACTATATATATATACACACACACACACACATGCTATATAAATATCATGTGGGGCTGCGTTGGGCTACCAAGCTCAATCACTGGTCGAAGCCATATTTTGAATTGGGCTGGAAGTCTGGTGATCCGAGCTTAGGCCATTGTATAAACAAATCGACATAGTATTTTTATGACACGGGCTGTGTTGAGTGCGTAATGGGCCGGCCCTGTGCGTGTATCCCTACGGTAGATTGCTACCAAGGGTATTTTCGTCAAAGAAATAGCCTTTGCTGTCGAATGGAGGATATTTTATGTAAATTTAGGTAAAAGTGAAGGAGATATTGGTAATTGGGGAGAGGAAAAAAAAGATATATCTCTCACCCTATCATCATCATGTATAAAAGGCGTGACGAAAAAAAAAATCGAAAGAAAGGAAGGAAAAAAGTAACAATAATGGCGGTTTTTTTACTGAGTGATTGGAGCTCGGGAGGGGAGAAGGGGCGAAGAAGCCACAGAGCGAGCTCCCTCGCTTTCTCTCTGAGCTCTCTCTTGATCGATTGGTTTTGATCCGGCGCTCGAGAAAGCGTTCTTTGATGCTGAATTGCTATCGAGAATGCTCGGTCCGTGGCGATTCGTGGCGTTGGAGATGGGGATCTGGGGCATCTAGGGTTTAAGATGAGGTCTCTGTGAGCGAGGAGCTCGGTCGGAGGTCTTCGGAGCTCGTGATTTGGTTTTTCGTAAAAAGAGCTGGGTTTCGTGGTCGGAGGCTTTGTTTTGGAGCTTTTATTGGAGGTTTGGAGAGGCTCGGGTTCGGAATCGAGGGGTTTGTGGAGGGTGGAGCTCGTTGTAGTGCTTCTCGAGCTAAAGGTATTACTTTGAGCTGTTAGGGGAGTTTCTGAGGGGAGATCTGGTGGGTTTCTTTGGTGTTTCTGGTCAAATGCTTGAGTTTTCCTTTGAGCTTGGGTGGTGAAAGCTGGAATTTTTTTGAGGAAGTGCCGAACTGGGTGAAAGCTTGGGATTTGCTGAGCGTTCGGAGCTCTCAAGAGAGATTTCTTGGCTGGTTTTTTGTCGGGATTTGCTTGCTTGGATTACTTGGGTGAGAGGTATTTGGCTACCACTTTGTTCGTTTTTCTGGTGCTTTTTGAGATTCCGGCTGAGGAATTCTGTGGTTCTTTAGTTGGAAGTATTAATACGAAGGATTTGGTTGGAGTTTCCTGTTCGGAGGCTTGGAAACGCCATCCGGTCCATAATCTTGGGTCAAGTCCATCGGCTTTTGTTAACAAGAATCAGAAATTTTGGTGGATTTCTTTGGTTTTGAGCTTGGGATTTGTAGGGTTTTATGCGCGGTAACTTCCTCGTAACGAAGACGATGGATTGGAAGCTGTAGGACTTCGAAGTTGAAGGCGTGGACCTGATGAGAGTGGAAGCGAGCGTTTCTTGTAGCGGACCTGGCTTTGGATGAAGAACTTGGCGGATTTTCAAGCGGCTTTTGTCACCAAATGGAGGTTTTGATGCCATCTGTTGGGTCCTCTTATTTTGTTGTGTGGGCTTTAGCTGGGTGGAAAAACAAGAGCGTCCCACTGGGGTGAAGAAATCAAAGTTTTGAATATACCCACCTTGGAAGAGGAAATTTTTATGGTGGTATGATAACAGCTAATCGAGAGGAAGCCAACAGCAGAGATTCATAGTCACATGGAGTGTCTTCCCTTCAAGATTTCATTTGTTTGTTGAAGATAGGAGGCACCTGTGGTCCTCAGGTGTCGTTCCCTTTAGGTTAAGCCTATTCATAGTTTCAGGATGAGGCTCTCGACATCAGGACTTCCGCAACAGACACAGGAAGGTGAGTTTTTTGCATGCTTCTTTCTGGTCTAGCTGGAACCTGGTATGATAACTGATGAACGTTTATAGGTTTTGCATTTGTTTTACTGTTTGCGGAAAAAACAGAGTTCAGCTTTTAAGTATTCTTTTTAAATAAATATTTTGAGAATTAAGTAGTCATTGGCATAGTTATGTGGCTTTGGCAGGAAAATTCTTTTCAATGCTCCAATTTCCCTTGCTGCAGTTGCTTGCATGAAGATATTTTTTTTATCTTAAATAAGTCATGGTTTGGAGTTTTGTAAAATGCAAGGACTACCTTTCTTGCTGTCTTAGGTTCTCTCTATTTCTTGCTATATCTTTTTTACTTTAATTTGGTTCTTAAATGCTGAACAAGATAGAGCAGAAGACCACTGTGCTTACATATGGAGTTTACCAGCTTCTTTCAGTTATTTTTCTTGTTTGATAAATCTTCAGTGTTTCTGGTTACTCGGAAGGTGCTGGATCTCATTCTTAATTTTGGAAGAACTTGCATCCAATAAATGCCTATGTTTGCATGGCTATTTACATGACTGTTACAGGATATAAAGAGATATCACCTTTGAAAAATAGACCCTGAGCAAACCGTGTTCAGTTATGCATCATAATGAATGCTTGCTTTTCTTCCATTATGCTTCTTCTTAAGTTTGCCTTCTCTGTTAAAATTTACAGGGGAGCAAAAGTGTCTGAATTCGGAGCTATGGCATGCATGTGCTGGACCACTTGTGTCTTTACCTGCTGTTGGAAGTCGTGTAGTGTACTTTCCACAGGGCCACAGCGAGCAGGTCAGTTTATACAAATACTGTAAACCTGAAACACTCTGAACTTACACTGCCGTGGATGATTTATGTCTGAATAAATTTCATACTAAGTTAGTTTTGCATGATTTCTAGTATGTGTTTTCCAGATGCAGTCTTCAGGGTGTTTTTCCTACTTTAATTGTATAATTGTAATTGTCAATAGTTTGGCGAGTATTCATGCTTTGCTTCCATTTTAAGGAAAACAGTATTACATATGGGTCAAGTGGATGAGTGTTTTAAATAATTATTGTGATGTTCGACTTTGCTAGACCATGCACAATCTTACTTGATTAAGACCTTATACTGGTGTCATATAGTATATTTGGTTTTCCTCCTGTCCTCAGAGAATTCAAATCAACAATGCCTGATTTTACCTCTGCAGGTAGCTGCATCTACCAACAAGGAAATTGATGCTCAGATCCCAAATTATCCAAACTTACCTCCGCAGTTGATTTGTCAGCTTCATAATTTGACTATGCATGTAAGTTTCACCCAGACAGTCATTGTTTGATTTAGCATGCCTATAAATTCAGTTGTCTAATGAGTGAATTCCCACTCAAAATTCACATTTCAGGCAGATGCAGAGACAGATGAAGTTTATGCCCAAATGACATTGCAACCATTGAGCCCGGTAATCAACAGCACTTTGTGCTTCTTATCTCAATTTGATTATCTGATGATTGACTTCCATAGACTATATATATTGGACATAATTACGTCCACAGGAAGAGCAAAAAGATCCGTATCTTCCCGCTGAATTGGGTACTCCAAGCAAGCAGCCAACCAACTATTTCTGCAAGACCCTGACTGCAAGTGACACCAGTACTCATGGTGGATTCTCTGTTCCTCGCCGGGCAGCTGAAAAAGTCTTCCCTCCATTGGTGAGAAAACTTTACCTGATCAAATGAACTTTTTCTGTTTTCCATTGAAGTGATTTGTATATTACATATAAAGATATTCTTGTAAGCTTATCTTTTGCTTTGTACATTTGTTTTTATTCCCTCAGGATTTTTCCCAGCAGCCTCCTGCACAAGAATTGATTGCAAGGGACATTCATGATAATGAGTGGAAATTTCGTCACATTTTTCGCGGTAAGTTTTTGTTGATGCTAGTATGGTTAGCGTGTTTGTCTCCCTTCTTTTTAATATTTAATACCTGAACTGCTGGTCTATTACGCCGGACCAAAATCACTGCAGTCTTTCATGGTGTTCTTGCTTTTAATTATTTTTACCAGAAGATATAGCAAAGATGTCAAACAGTTGTTCTGACTTAATTTTTTTATTTAGTCATATATATTAGGAATAAGAGAATGCTACTTGTGAGTTAAATATATTGATCCTTCTCACACAGAACAATGAGGGATAGGATGGCTGCATGTCGAAGTGGACATGCACTTTGAGAGTGCTTTCGTTCCCCGCGTCTCTGCAAATAAGAATTATCAAAGATACTATGATAGCAATGAATGCGATGTATCTATCTATGAATTAAATAGTAAATATAGTTCATGTTGAAATAATTAGCTGGATGAACGTAAATGTACTGAGGTTGGCAGGTGGTATATTTGATAGATAATGATAGCAATGAACCCAGGTGAAATTCAGAGTTGCACCAACAAACAAAGCATAAATATTTTCCAGAATGCTGGAGGAATTTCTCTCACATTAAAGTAAAAGTCAGCAATTTATCTGATCTAATTGTTTGCCCTTGGAGTTACTAAACATAGTTGAATGAGATCCATTTATGGAAATTCTTCAGTGGAAGTTGATCCAGTGGCTGCTGTGCTTTGGCCATTGGGGATATTATGCCACTTGTATTGGTAAGGATCTTGGAAGGAGCCACACATCAGGTTATCATACTTGCAGGAATTAACAATTGATCTCAAAAGATGGTAATGAACTCTGAGAAGGTACTAAATGAATTACCTGTTGATCTCTTCTTTGGTGTTGGTTGGCTGTCTTAGTTTTGTAAACGTGTTTAGTGTCCTTTCACATTACCTATGGGGCATCAATTGTCTCTCAGATTGAGGGAATTATGCAGGTTCTTTCAAAATATAATATGTTGACATTAAGAGTAATTAAATCTGTACCTTCACCAAAAAGGGATAGGTAATGGATGCTTATTTTAATTCAGTCAATCTTTGGTCCTCAAGCACAACGAACTTTCCCCCAGGAAAAAATTGTGTGTGATAAGCTAGCTTTTAAGCGACTGATGATAAGTGAATTCCACAGAACCATTCTTTTTTGTATTTTTTTTAAAATTTTTTTAATGCACCTGGCTAAAACTTGGAGCTATTTATGCAATTGATGGCTTCAGATCCAACCATTCTCATTTTTGATAAAACTACTTAAATTTTTCTTTGCTATATTCATGTAATCTTTCTAGTCTTGGAAGATCTACTACTCCTTTTCTATAGCATTTGTCGGGAGTTAAAAACTGTGTAAGATTTGATCATCCTTTGCTTTCAAACTGATTCTTGAATATGTATCATTTTTTTTTATCTGATATATTCACAAAACATTTTCACTATTAAGGACTGATCATGTGCTTTCACCAGAAGAGCCGTTTGTGTAGTTGTCCCACATAACACGGTAGGCGATCTAATTTTGCATCTTGTCACATGAATCATGATTTATATTTCCAGTGTTTGTGGTGCTAAGTTCAGAAGAGGCGCTGACCTCATTCTCTTTAAATGAATTGTGTTGCTTACTTTTTTAAATAATTTGCTCAGACGTAGCTTGTTTTCCCATATAAAGTCTGAACCATGTAGATGTTCCATATATGTTGGGATATCGGCATCGTTTTTGTAGTGTTTGATCCATGAAGCATTTCTGATATGTATTAATTTTTGATAAACCTTAGAGTTGGCTTTATGGATCAAGATATGATTACCAAGGTTTGAGAAAATTTTAGAGCTAGCTTTCAATTTGACATCACTCTCTATATGGTGTCAAGTCCCTAGTAGGGATTGCGTGAACAAGGTCTATGAAGAAACTAGTTGTGGCTAATTAATGGTTAAGTAAAACAAAAGTTCATAATAATCCACATGGCTTAAGAGGTTTAATGTAGCTCACATCATATGGACTTTGGCTATATGTTTGGCTTCATAATTCTGGCAAGCTTGCTTATTCTAAAAATGTTTATGAAGGATTATATATTAATTTTATTATAGGTCATTGATTGACATGCGGGCTAGTGTGTTTAACATGATAAACTTTTTCACTAAATGCAATTGTGATGCAGGTCAGCCAAAGAGGCATCTTCTGACAACAGGATGGAGTGTTTTCGTAAGTGCAAAACGACTGATTGCAGGTGATTCAGTCCTTTTTATCTGGTATGATGATTTCATATCTTATTTCTTTTACAATATTGGTGTGTGCTTTGATAAACTTTTCACTCATTTTGCTAATTTTGGATTATATTGCTTCTATCAGGAATGAAAATAATCAGTTGCTTCTGGGTATTCGACGTGCTAATCGACCACAAACAGTAATGCCTTCATCAGTATTATCAAGTGATAGCATGCATATTGGACTTCTTGCCGCAGCAGCCCATGCTGCTGCTACAAATAGCCGTTTTACTATATTTTATAATCCGAGGTAATGATAGCATATATTGTTGGAATGTGTATCATCCATTATTTCCGAGGTATGCTGACTTGAATCACTTGCTTCCAGGGCAAGTCCTTCAGAATTTGTCATACCATTAGCAAAGTATGTTAAAGCAGTTTATCACACTCGTGTTTCTGTGGGGATGCGTTTTAGAATGCTTTTTGAGACAGAGGAGTCTAGTGTTCGCCGGTAAGTCTTTCTCCCTTGGAAGTATCATTTTCTGAGTATTTCCTTTCATAAACTTGAAAATTTCTACTATGTCCATGTATGTGTATAAGTAAATACAAAAACTATTCAATTAGAGGCTGTTGCTTGGTGCAATGGCAAAAGGCTTGGGCTGACAAGCGCAATGGTGCGGGTTCAAGTCCTAGGGCAGCCACTATGTGCAAAAAAAAAAAAAAGCCAAAGGTTATGCCCAGCATTTTAAAAACCATCAAAACGGGACAGTATGAGTGGGTACTGTACCATTCTGGTAGATGTGGTAGATAGCTCCAGTACATAGTATGTTGGCATGGGATGCAGTCGTGTACCATGTATCAGTACTTGGTATTATGCCGGTTCTTCAGAAAAAAGGTATGCCCTGCCAGTTTTGAAAACCTTGGTTAGGTTTATCTCTGGTCCACCCCTCCCAGGACCTCGGATTGCTAGGACCATAATTGGTAACCCTTATATAGTTACAAATATTCATCTATTTTTCTCATAGTATTACCATTTCTTATGTCGTACTTGGTCATGTCGTCCTATAAATGTTACCTATGTTATTTTCAGTTACATGGGCACAATCACAGGGATCAGCGATCTGGATCCTGTGCGTTGGCCAAACTCACATTGGCGGTCTGTAAAGGTATTATTTATCATGCAAGTACTTTTCGCTTATACGCTGTATAGGAACTTGGATACTTGCATTATGAGGTTTCAAATTCGACATTTTATCTTTCTTTTTTGGGTGTATTTGGAATATGTCCAACAATTTCTGAACACATCACATATGAATGTCATAATTCTGCTTTTGCTGGTTTAGGTTGGTTGGGATGAGTCAATTGCTGGGGAAAGGCAGCCGAGGGTTTCCCTTTGGGAGATTGAGCCTCTAACAACATTTCCGATGTATCCATCTGCTTTCCCTCTTAGACTTAAACGTCCATGGCCATCAGGACTGCCCTCTTTGCATGGTATGCTTTATGTTTGCATTTTGAAAATTTGTACTTAGTTAATATTCTCTACTATTTAATGAGCGCACTTTTCTACTGGAATTTTCTTTTGTTACCGGACTTCACTTTTGTAGCTGGACTTTAAGAGCACCTTTTCTACTGGAATTTTCTTTTGTTACCAGACTGCCCTTTTGCAGCTGGACTTTGTGCCGATTTGCCTTCTGTAGGTGGACTTTTGTATTCCCAATGCCACTGGAGGAGAAAAAGGGCTCTGTGTGCATATCTTTTTTTCATTCCATTCGGCAAACCACTCACTGTGTGGCTCCCATGCCTCCCTCTATACCCCTCTACCCAACCCCCTATGCACCCTGAAAAAATCATGTGCAACACATCTTGTTCTAGTATATAAAATTCAAATTTACCGCACATCTGCAGGTTGCAAGGATGATGATGTTCGTCTGAGTTCTCCACTTATGTGGCTTCGGGATGGAGACCGCGGGATGCCATCTTTGAACTTTCAGGGACTTGGAGTGACACCGTGGATACAACCAAGACTTAATGCTTCAATGCTAGGTCTCCAGCCTGATATGTACCAAGCAGTGGCTGCAGCAGCACTGCAGGAGATGAGGACTGTGGATCCTCCAAAGCAGACAACACCAGCAATTCTACATTTCCAGCAACCTCAAAGCTTAACTAGCAGATCCACTCCTCTATTAGCAAGTCAGATTCTACATCAAATGCAACCTAACTCTCAGCAGGCCCTCATTCAGACCATTCAAGAAAGCCATGGTCAAAATCAAACTCAGTCTCAGTTTCTTCAACATCAGTTGCAGCATTGCAACTCATTTGGTGACCGGCAGCAGCTGCAGCCAGCACTGCTTCAGCAAAAGCAGCAGCATCAACCACAGCAGCAGCAGCACCAACAGTTGCAACAACAGCAGCAGCAGCAGTTGCAGCAGCAGCAGCAGCAGCAGTTGCAGCAGCATCAACAGTCACACCAGCAACAAATACATCAGCAGAAGCAGCAGCATCAGCAGCCACAGCAGCAGCAAATACATCATCAGCAGCAGCAGCATTTGCCGCAGCAGCAGCATCAACAGTCACAACAGCAGCAAATACATCAGCAGTTGCGCCAGCAGCATCAACAGTCACGACAGCCGCAACACCAGCAAATCCAACAGACACACTTGTCTAATCATCAGCAAGTTCCTAATGCCGTCTCGAGCCTGTCGCAGCTTGCCTCTACTTCTCAGTCCCTGTCTTCATCCTTGCAAACAATATCTTCATTTTGCCGTCAGCAAAACTTTCCAGACATCAATATTAACCCAGCATCTACATCTGATGTCTCCCCTCTGCATAATATTTTGCGCTCATCATTTTCTCCTGAAGAAACACCAAACATTCTTAATTTGCCAAGAACCAGCTCATTAAGCACTTCAGTCACATGGCCATCCAAGCGATTAGCGGTTGAATCCGTGCTTCCTGCTGAATCTCAGGGTCTGCAGTCCCAGGTTGCGCAATTAGGCCAACAATCAAACATCTCTCAGCAGTCTGTCACTTTACCACCATTTCCTGGGAGAGATTACTCTCTTGACCAGGAATGCAACACAGATGCTCAAAACAATCTGCTTTTCGGTGCCCATATAGATTCTTCGTCTCTCTTAATGCAGAATGGGATGCCAAACCTCAGGAGTGTTGGCAGTGGCACTGATTCCACGGCCATGCCATTTCTGACTGCTGCAGGAACAGATTTCCCATTGAACCAGGCATTAACGAGTTCAAATTGTATTGAGGAACCTGGATTCTTGCAACCTCCTGAAAATGTGGGCCATATGAACCCACAAAATGGAACCTTTGTTAAGGTGACAAATTATCTCCACCCATCTATGGTCATTGTTTTGATTTATTTTTTATCAGGATCTTATTTATCAAAATACTTCTGAATTGGTAGTTGTAACTTTATTTTGTTTTATGAAGCTACTTGGGTTTTCTTCTAAATGCTAGTGCAAAAATTTATAATGCTATAAAGAAATATTGTACAATGGAAACATCTGAGTCTAACATACCTTCCAGATTGTTATGTGCACCTTTGGCTCCTCATTATCTTGGTAGTGTAAAACAATGTGCTTATTACATTTTATCACCATTCTCATTCCATGGTACTTATGTCACTGATACATTGGCCTGATTTATTATTTTATGATGGTAGGCTGTGGTGAGAGATATTTGTTGCTTCAAAGGCTTTCATGTATTTCTTTGTTTTTGCAAGATGTATAGTTAATAGTATTAGCAATATCTCTTACTCGAACTAAAGTCTGCAGAAGCAATTTATGATGATAAAATAAAACAGATAATGCAATCAAGTTTCCTAGGTGCATGTAAACTGGTAGAATGACTGTGTAGGCAACCTGAGCGTACTGGTTTCATTGTCTGCGATGCATTGTCCTCTTTACTGATGGGCTTCGCTTGTATTGATAGGTTTACAAATCAGGGTCCTATGGAAGGTCACTGGATATTACCAAATTTAACAGCTACCCAGAGCTGCGAAGTGAGCTTGGGCGTCTGTTTGGACTTGAAGGCCAGTTGGACGACCCTATGAGATCAGGCTGGCAGCTTGTATTCATCGACCGGGAAAATGATGTTCTTCTCCTAGGCGATGATCCCTGGCAGTAAGTCCTTTTCCACACTAGCCTTCCTTGAGGTGATACTCATATATTCACTCTTTCTTGCTCACTTTACATGGATATGGAGCTGTTGTTTTTCAGGATCATATGGCCCAGTGTACTCTATAAGGCTTGCTAGAAACTTTAGCAATTTGTGTGTTTTCTTAGATACCCTCCATTCTTAAAGTAAACTCATTAACTTTCGTCAAACCCACTAATAGAAATCTCTATTCTCGAGTCATTATGCTTGCAGCTCTACCTATTAGAATGTGGCGGTCTGGTTAGTGATTATTTTTTACCCTTTTTTTTGTAATTCTCGATGCAAGGTTTGACCACGCTCCGCCCTATTCATGCAAAGCTCGGCAACAACCCTATTTCTCTTTCATTGCCTAGCTAACCAATTCTAACTTCTAAGATAATGGTATACGACACTTTTGATTATATCAAAGTAGTTGTTTAAAAAAGTACCAAAAAGAAAAAGGGTGGGAACAGAAAAATGCAAATTAAAGAAAAAATCATGAAAAATTTAATCTTTTGGGTGATCAGTATTTACAAGTGTAAATTGTAGTTGCATCATTAGATCCTACCAATGTCACTGTATGTGAAGTTTCACAGTATAGCATGTGTGCATAACTAAGTATGGCAAATGTACGATCAAGCATGAGAATAGATGGCTGTATGATCAAGCATGCATGCCTGGTCAGATGATTGAGATGTAGCCCTACAAAGAGTTCCTCTCTCTTTCTTTGACAAGAAATCATATTTGTCAATGTGGAAATTGTATTATTTGCAAAAAAATAAAAAGTTGAAGTAAATAAAATCTCTTTATGTAGATTCCATTCAATGCAATGCGTTTATTTGGCTCAACTGAAGCCTTTAAATAACATCACTTTCCTTTGGAACAAAGAAAAAAAAGAGCCTACTTTAACATATATGAATTGTTTACATCGAGCGAGGAATGCCTTGACAACTTGGTAGACAGTCAGACTCTTAGTAATTATCTCTGTTTGACTGTTTTTCCCTCTCATTATAATTTTCAAATTTGTAGAGGTACAAGTAACTGATAAAGGAAGTTCCTTCACAAAACTGGTCTGAACTGATCCAGACCACGAGTTAGCGCATATCAGTTGATAGTAACAGGTGTTGGTTCATTCTGACAGGCTTTTTATTTAAATTAGCAGTGTGTGCCCTCAGGGGAAAATAAGTGACAGCCAAATTCTACATTGACCCTGTAAATGCCAGTTTGTTTTACCCAGCTCTTGTTTCCATCTTTTAACCTGCTCCTAGCCATTCTTTCGTTGTGTTTCATTAACGAAAATCCTTGATAATCTTTTGGTGGAAGGACTGAATTTTGTATGCACTTTCATCTTCAAGCTTTTTGTAACACAATGGCATTGAAACTTAGCTCCCAGAATGATATATTTAGGAGCAAAACTTAAGTTGGTCATTGCACACAATAGTTAGGTCTTAAAGTGATTATACTGTTTGACACAACTTGAAACAAGGGCAACCATCCATGTGGAACGCAAACCAATTTGCTTTTCTATCAGCACTTACGTGCACAGGCCTGTTCAGGAGCAAAGCTCAAAGTACCATGTGCGTGCATGACAGTTTCAAAGTGATTACAGCATATTATACATTGCTGGAATGCTAGCATGCGCAAGAGACGCAAACCCTTTTGGTTGCGCACTTGATGATTAAGAGATTTAGCCATATCTTGTTCTATGTCATTTTTTTTGCATATGTTTATATAGAACGCCTGCTTAAAAGGTCTTCAAGACATGCAAGAACGATTTTGGGCCAGTTCATAGGAATAAGCTCGTTATGATCTGTCTGCTCTTCTTGAACAGGTCATTCACTACAAATCCTCTCAAATTAGGTTCATTTCCATGAAACTACATACTACCAAATGTTGTACAGCTGCAAACCTTGACCTAGGTTCTTTAAACACACTTATGATTAGATTGTTCAGGTAATGACAACAATATCAATATACTTCATGGGAAGTATCTTTTATTATGGCTTTTCTATCAGCACATGAAAATACAGACGGACGATAAGTTTCGCTAGCTTGATTCATATTGCTTCCTGATTTAATTGGAGATGCGCGCCCAAAACATGCCCATATGCTTTGGTTTTTGGCATCGAATTTTATATTGCTCTGCATCGTGCATCATCGTTAAATTTATGGCATTGCTTTAGATGTTGCCAGGGTACACCAGGTGTCTAGTGCAAACATGAAGTTATGGAGAAATAATATTTACGTTGACCTTTTGAAGTTTGTGCCTTCTGCAGAGAGTTTGTCAATAATGTCTGGTGCATAAAGATACTCTCGCCCCAGGAAATGCAGATGGGCAAAGGAGGAGGTGAACTTCCGGGCACAGCCCCAAGCAGGAGGCTCCCAAGCAGCAGGTATGATGACTATATGAACAGGCAGGACTCGAGAAACATGAGCAATGGAATATCTTCTATGCTGCCTCTGGACTACTGAAAGAAATATAGGAGGATAGGGAACATGAGATCCCATAACTTTGAAGTCTCGGCGGACCTCCGGCGCCGGCCATCTTGTTGTCTTGCCCTTCATGCGCAGGACTGGATCAAGTAGTTTGGTCTATGTATGTCTAATAACTGTGTTATATGGTAATCCCACGCAACTTTGATACACATGCCGCTGTGGTTTATCCGAATATGATTACCCGAAGCTAGCCATTTTCATAATCTTCTTACCGTGCTCTTGCAATGCTTTATGTCATTTACCATCCTTCTATTTGGTGGTGAATTATTCTTTCATTAGGCTTTCAGATCCAGACTGGCTGCGACCTACTGCAGGTCTCCATGAGCTCTGTGGTGCCCTCTGCTGTGACTCGTTGTGAGCCACATTATTCTTATCTCTACATGCAGAATGCTTCAAACTCCTTATGATTAGGAGACCCATAACACCTGGCCGCTTGTTCTTCCTAGAAAATAATTAACAGCGTTTTAAAGCATCCATGAAATCTCTCTCGACGTGAATAGCTTGGCAAGCTAGCTGAATGGTTATCCTCCAACACTTCATGCGAGGGAAAAAGTTATTGTTAAATTCGGACCTTGATTAATTTGTGATTGACTGTGCCATATTTACCTGATAGATTTGTAATTAGTTGTACCAACTTTAGTTGGCGTTATCAAACTTCGTCATGTAAATATATATTTTTCAACAGTTTACATTCATTAAAATTGGCACCTGCACCAGATCAAACCCACATGGAAACATTTGCAGTCAAAAATATCATCCTATCTGTGGGTCGCGGCTTTTTAAACGGGGCAACTTTTTCAGATCAACCACAGTGGGTGGCCGCCTCTAATTTCCAGTCTGGGAGATGGAGACCTTTCCCACTGCCATCTGGATTATGGATCCATTCGTATGTGTCCTTTTCCAGGCTTAAACGACCGGTCCAAAGCTGCACGGCTTTAGTGGTGTCGAATTGTCATCCTCAATCGACCGTCCGTGCCGAGCCCACCGGCTGCCGACCATGTGATCGGTTGACCGCGGCGACTGCGCCAACCACCCTCTCGATTTAGTACTGGATCTGGCGGCATCTCCTCTCTACCCCCATCAACTTTTTGGAGATTTGCGGTCGCTGTCGAATCTTTGGTCGGGCCCGGCGGCCTCCAGATCTGGTATTTCCTCAGCTCTCCCGTCTCTAGCGTTCTCCAAGGTGGATCCGGAAAATGGAATTGGCATTGATGCTCGCTTTTCCCCGTCGCTTTTGAAAACCTAATCGTCTCTCAATTTTGAGGGCCATGGTTGTAGCTATAAAGGTGAATTATGAGGTGAACAGTGCATTTTTAGCGTGGCGCTCACGGGTGACTTTGACTTGAAAGCCGAACAGTGCATACGCAACTTGTTGGGTTTACGGAGAGAGCATGGTAAATAAAAAAAATAAAAAATTTCATATTTCTTTTGATTATTTTTTTTAAAATGGGAAAATATTTTTTTATATTTTATAAGAAAGAAAAATTTATATAAGATATGAAAAGGCATTTTTTGCTAATTGGAAATTTGGATAATTTTTTGTTTCCAAAAATACCCCCAAGCTTTTAAATAGAATGAAATTTAATTTTTTCTGTTTATTAAAGGTGTAACAGGTATTTTACATAATTTTTTTTTAAAAAATAGAGATTCAAGCAAACATAAGCCATTTTGAAATATGTTACTTTCTTATGATCAACCAAACATGCAAAATTTACTTTTTTATGTATCATATATTCAGACATCAGCTTGTCAGAAAAAATATTATAATAATAAAAAAATTCTATGAACCAAACAAATCCCCGATGATGAGTAGTTTTGTTGGAAGCTTTCCACCGTCTGTTGTTTGGAGGATGGTTACATAACTGAAGCATCACTCTTAATTCCTGGAGTACCTCTAATCTCCGGAACTCTGTTGAAGGAGAGAGTTTTCGATTTATATCTCTTGCATAACCATTATTAGACATTATTAGCCTGGCAAGTTGGTGGCTTTGGAAATCTCCACAAGATTTAAAACAAAGAAAAAACAATTGAGCTACTTATTCCTCTTTAATCATTTCTTCAATAAACTTATGCATGAAACAAACAGACTTGAGAGGTGATTGTGGCCGGATGGATTTCAGGTCACTTGCCGGGTTCTTCCAAAATGCATGGTTTAAGAGAGTGGTCATACTCGGATGCAGCATGTTCAGACAGAAGCCGGTTGGAGTAGTTGTGCACAATTTGTGAGACATTACAAAGCTCGTGTGCGTATCTACTCACTGCATCTACTTTAGTTAATTCTTCTCTCTCTTTTCTTCTTCTTCTTCTTCTTCTTCTTCTTCTCCTCCTCTCTCTCTCTCTCTCTCTCTCTCTCTCTCTCTCTCTGCATTTTAGGGAGAAACAAGAGACATGTAGCAACCAAAAGTGGTACTGCGTCTATGTTTAAAATAAGGATAGCTATAATGATTTTGGAGGCCTCATGTTACATTGTAAATATCGATTGTTGGGACTTCATATTTACAGTATGGTCATCACCTGTTGTCGTAAGTTGCAGCAATTTGGTATCGTCTTTGTGAATCCTCACTTGCCAGGCTTTTTTTTTTTTTTGGTATAACAGCTGCTCATGTTACTATGACGTCCGCGTAGCTAACAGAATCAAGAGAGAAAATGACAAAGCAATGGAAGGGCGACCCCTGGTGTGGCTAGAATACATCTCTGGAGTGCTGAGCAGCATAGATGACAATCCAGTCAGCGGCCTTGTTCGCTTTCCGGTACACATGCATAGTCCGAAAGACGCTACAGTCCCCACCATCCATCGGATATCACAGAGCAGAGGGTTTCCATCCTCCCACCGCCCCTCATTCCTATCTAGTCGATCATCGTCGCTGAGTCCTCTTTTAGAAGGATACATTCAGCTCTCAGCACCCGACTCGCATAAATGATACCCTCCTATGCTACCTTAAGCTCTGCCCTTCTCATAAAACTATCTTCAATGTAATTTTAAATTTTTCTTTTCGATAAAATCCGTTTTTATTATTTTAGCTCCTTTTCTCCTTTATCCTATATACTTTAACACAAAATAAAAATAAAGTACCCCTTCTGCAACAATCCTTCAGATCTTCTTGTACAAACTAGATCAGTTTTCCATCATTTTGTCTTTAGTTTATACAACAATTATTATCTAACCATTATTTTATTATGAAAGCCATTGCATTCAAATAATGGTGATTGTCAGACATTTAAACTTTTTAATCATTTAAAAAATAATTTTTTATATTCAAATATCTTTATTAGTTGGAGAAAATAATTTTTATTTCATAAACAATGGCTTGCTGCTATTTTTACCCTATTACTTAATAACAACAATCAGTATAGCCACCAAGGTGGTTGCCTGGTGGTAAGGAAGCGATAATTTCGCCCGAGCGGCTCAAATTCGAAACTCGGGGACTGAATGCCCCATGCCCGAATGGCTCGTTGGCGGTTATACTTTCCTGCCATCTATAGCTTGATGGTGCCAGGTATAACGTACTCACTTTCGGATGGGGAGGGTATAAATAAAACAGAGTTTGCCCGCATCAAATATTCTTCTGGTGGGACGGAGGCCCAGTGGAGGCTGCTACGCGGGAGTGGGCAGGTCCCTTCCTCACCAAGACAGGTGAGATGATCAGTGAAGTCCTTGAGAGCTACATCAACCGAAAAGCAGTGAATTGCAGGAATGATGGTGAATGGTCGCCAGGATCATCTAGTTGGAAAAGAAATTCTACTACACAAGGACTTCTCTGCTCGGTTTTGAAGTCCTGAGTTTCTAGGGTTCTAATCTCCATTTCACTCCCTGCATTTACATTGTCATCATTTCTTGCTGGTCTTTAAGAAACAAGCAGGACTACCTATGAAATATACTGAGGTTTACATGCAAGTGACAAAGAAACATCAAAAATAAACTCCAAATAACAGAAGAATAACTTAATGAGAATGGAAGGGACAGAAGAGGGAAAATCTAAACTAACTTGATGAAAAATCACAAAATAACAGAACTAGAGATATATCTATGGGTAAATACAACCTTCGACTAGTGATGTGTCTTTTAAGCAGCATACAACACACAAGATTCAAAGAGATAATCCTAAAAGACAAGGCATGCTGCACCATTGATGATGTCACAAGTCCTTTTTCCAAAGATGTAAATGAAGGTCTTATGCGTTTAGGTTGATAAGGTAGAAGTAATCTTATGCAATGTGAAGACCTTTCTATCTGAACCATCCAAAATTTAGTTATTTAAAGAGCATGCACCATCACACAGCCATTATGCTGGCATATAATGAGATCAAGATAAAGTTCACAAACCAAATACTCTCACCTTCTTGTTTATCAATTGCAGATGATATGCACAAAATATGTATCGCCGCTTACAACAAGTGGCAAATTTTTTTAAGGTCAAAATTTTGGAAAATATTTGATGCTTGGAAACACTGGATGTTTTGCATAATCTACTAGAAGAAACAGAATATCAAAATTAGGAGACCATTTCGCAACAACGGCAACAATGTTCGACACCTCCCAGAACAGCAATTGGAACACAGCTTGACAAATGACTATCAAATGCAGAAGGCACTTTAAGATGCGGTTGTTTCACAGGCATCAGTTCATTCCTCATCTGAATGGTTGAATTTTATAGAACGTGACTGTTGATCGATCTGTCCTCCCTTATAAGTTCCACGCTTCTTCTTGGTCTTTTCATGTCTGAAGTCCCTGTAATAACATTAAAAAAATGATAAATTAACATTTGTATGTTACCAGGTATAATCATTTCTGCCCAAATAGGGAACTGGCTCAAAAAATACATGAAAGGAAATGCTATCAAAATATATGCAGATCAAATGGAGGAAATCCTAGCATGGTTCTGAACTTTTTCCAATACTTCTTCATAAAAACCAACAACTGGATCAGAACACATCAATTAATGACCATGGCTGAAACTCTAAGATTCAAATTAACCATATTGATAAAAAGCACGGAGTTAAAATAGTTTACAGCTAATTCCAGCATAGATCTGATTTAATATCTTGAAGAAAATTAATTTGCGATGCCAGTAATCCAGTGAAGAAGAAGAGTAGCAGAAGAAATAGGAGAGAACAATAGAAAGTAGCGAAGAAATAAAGTGAAGTAATTGCAGAAGAAAAAAAGAAAGAAATAGAGGAGAATAGGGATAGGATAAGAAAGGCCAAACATGACCTAGAGAAATCCTTTCATTCGTTAAGAACAAATCATGTAAAATACTTTCTCATTTAACCCTAATAGACCCTTCTATAGACTTTACATGACTTGCTTTCCAATTAAACCAGGATTCTTGATAGGCAAGTAACTAATTCCCAAAATATTTCTTAAAAAATATTCAGAATAGCACGTAAGACACCTAAAGCAATCAAAAATCAAATCCTAATGATTTCATGACTTGTCTAACCCAACAAACACCTAATGTAAGATTCTTTGGTTACCAATTTCACTAAAAATAGTACCATTGGTTGATTGGTCTGATGTCCATTGACAATCAACAACCTTTGGATCATACTTCAGATAGTGATCTTCATTGAATCCAACAAATCAGTCAAGAATGGGTCTTCACATTGCTGAAGCTCTGTCATTGCCTTTAGGGCTGCGACTTGATCTTCCCACAAGTGCTCCTTATAAAAATTTTCATCATTGTGATCTTCTACCTTTTTTTCTTTTTTGCTAAGACGGGTAAACATATTTGGTATGGATACATCCAATAAAGTCAGAAAATAAAAGGTCCCAGAGCGCTCGAGGCAGCTCCACCCCAACTCACAAAGTGCCTCCAGAGTGATTGGCCATGCAAGAAGCCACCCAATCCGTGGCCTCGTTTGTCTTTTTGAATATATGCTTGGCCTGGAAGGCCACTCCATCGCTCATCATAGCCCAAATATTCCGAAACAGAGGGTGGCCCCCACTAACACAGCTAGAGCCACACTGAATCCAGCTGACCACATTGGTTGAGTCGCCCTCAAGAATAACTGAGTCGGCCTGAAGCACCCGCCGAGCGTGGCTCAGGCCAGCCCATGCCCTCAGCTCTGCACCAAGAATTGAGGTGTAGAAAATCTTCTACCTTCAAGATACATAACAGATCATCATCTACAACATCCTCAATCAATAGATCTTCAATTGCAGCATCTTTGTATAATGGAACTTTATCATATGTTGTTCACATTGAGAAGCTTTGAATATAAGCTCTTCATGAAGTGATTCTTTAGCTTTTTTGTTCTTCCGACTCTTGATCTGTAGTTCATCCTCAGAGACCCTTTCAACACATAAAGCCACTATAATTTTTTGCACTGTAGTAGTCATCGACATCAAATCATTGCTGATAGATTTCATCCTATCATCCATGTAGCAAAAGATCTTGACATATTTCACATTCTCATGAAGAACGTCAACTCTCAAATTCAACTCCCTATTTGATAACATTATGACAGGGAAAGGAACAAAGAGAATAGAAAGGAATCAAGAAAAACTAGAAGAACGGAGGACCCCTTAGCTCCGGTACCAAATTGATCTAGGACAGTAAGGGGTTAAAATAGTTTTAAAGCCAATTGCAGCACAAATCATTTTCAATATCCTGTAGAAAATCAGTTTGCAACACCAACAATCCAGTGAAGAAGAATAGCAACAGAATTAAGAGTAATAGAAAGCAGGGAAGAAATAAAGTGAAGTAGTAAGAGAAGAAGAAGAAGAAAAAGAAAGAAATAGAGAAAAGGGATAGAAAGAGAGAAAGATAAGAGAGGTCAACACGAAGAAAGCCTTTCATTCATTCAAAACAAATCAACTAGAGTGCTTTTTCATTCAACCTAATAGACCCTTTTATAAACTTTGCATGGTTTGCTTTCCAAGCAAACTAGGACTCTTGATAGGCAGGTAACTAATACCCAAAATATTTTCTAAAAAACAAAATTAGAAATAGCACATAAACCTATGTAGAAAGACGCCGAAAAGAGCCAAAAATCAAATCCTAATGATTTCATGACTTGTCCAACTCAACACACACCTAAGATAAGACTTTTTTCATCAATTTTACTTAAAATAGGACTCTAAAACCAATTCAATAAACTACCTAAATAAATATTCCGAAAAATATAAAAAATGGAGGCTGAGCCATACATTTTCTATTCACCATCACATACGAACTAACCTCAAGAGTCTGCTTTGTCAATTTATCTATTGAACAAGTTCTTTTCCCTCTCTACTTGATTATAGAAAATTGGGTGGACATAAATTATTGTCTTAAGGTTCTAAATACAGCTAAATTTCACTTTTGCGAGTGTATAAGTTAATTTTGAATTTAAATCATAAAATGAGTATGAATTGCCCAAAGTGGAATGTAAACAAAGGCAGCCAACAACTTTATCTTTTACATACAAATGGTTAAATTTTTATTTTTTTATATCAGTTTTTCATATGCTGACAAACCCAAAAATGGCCCACAAATGGTGATCAGAAGTTTAAGTAGGTCTCAGTAACTTGTGACCCACCCAAAATCAGGTTTAACTTACATAGCTAAACATCCAACATAGTCCAGCAAGTTGCATGAAACCCATACTCATTATATACACCAACTTATCCCACACATTTTCCCCACCAACACACACCGAATACACACAAAAAAAAGATCCCAACTACTAATGCAACATGTGGTTTGTCAACCACTCCCGAACTCCAGGTGGAAGGAAATGATTATTAGAAAGCAAAGATTCAAGTATAAGATGATGTAACCATGCCAATCATCCCATAGAACAGAAAAGTACATATAGCATGAAGTGCTGTGCCATTCATGCGTCAAAGCCCATTTCAAAGGAACTGGGTTCCATGCCGCACAGACTGGCAGATAACAGAATTGTACCTGTGCACCATACCTTGTCCAGCAAAATATGTACCACACAGTATAGGCCATTATGTATTGTCACCAAGACTCATGCTAGAAAGAAATTAAAATATTGATCTTTGCTAACTGGCAAAAAGAAAACATCTTCCACATTTAGTAGTTTTTGTTTTTCACATCCTGTCCATGAAAAGAAAACAAGTCTCATAAACTGCCTGGTTCCCAGTCTGTTAACACTAGGCTTTCAATGCGATCACTTAGATGCAGTCTCTCTGTAGACTGGAGATGGATTTAGGCTACAGGACTGGTTTGATTTTGGATCAGACCAAACGGCAGCAACTTCCTTTCAAAATTATGGAGGGTAGAAGCAAAGGAGAAATGAAAGAGGGGAAGAAGAGTGATATTACGCATTTAGGGAGAAGAGAGAATAAGAACACCCATGGCTCCATGAAGGAGAATAAATTTCAAATTCATTCCCTTTCTTCATCCACTTATCCATGTAGGTCCAAAGGATTCATATATAAACTCTAACTATTTTCTAACCAAATAATATTTGTCTCGAAAGAATCAAGTACCCCTCGAACATGGCCACCCTAGGAGAGAGGAATATGTGGTGGACAGGGTATCAGTATGACCGAGGGAGATGGGCGCCCATTTTTCTTTCTTCTTTCCCCTCTTGCCTTCTATCGGCTGACCTATTTGTATCATTTTTTTATCAACATTTCTGTGTATTTATAAAAAAAATATTAATATTAAAAAAACATTTTAGTCTGATAAACAGCCAAAATAATACCTAGCATCCATTATAACAAAATAACAGCTAAATGATGGCTTTATGTAAATTCTCATAGTACATACATAATATATAACCAGAAGCCATAGTAATCATCATAACAGCTGCTATTATAGACACAACTTACTTGTGTCATAACTAAAGGAGATTACAGGAATGAAACAGAACAAGAAATAAAGATTAGCCTAAAAGCCATCATGACATAAGCTTTATATATGCAGAGTATCTAATTTTAAGGAGAACTAATATGACCCCTTCAGAGTTCATTTTCAAGCTGTATTCAGTCCAAGGGATAACCTGCTAACTAATTGAATGTTATAAATTATGATAGGAAGAAACCTTAAATAACTTTGCAATCTATGATTCAGGATTTATCAAAAAAATTGACCAATTATTTTATGAGTGAAAGCTCGCTCATCATGAAGAAGTGAGATATTTGTTCTAATGACTCACCAGCAATGTGAATCAAGCCTCTAAATGTGAAAACAAATACTTCTCATCCACTTGAATGTATTAATGATAGCTTCAATGAAATCTAAAGACTAAAAGAACATGCTGGGTTAAAAATTATTCTATCTTTTAATGGGCTAAAGAACTAATGTCCTGGATTACATATATAGGCAGCCTGGCAAAATAAACAATTCCTAAAATCTAAGATGGGATTTTAAGGAAGAGCATAAACACATACCTTCCTCTGACTTGACCAAGAATATTTTGTGCCTTTGCACCATATCCATTTTCTGCACCATCCTGCCGAATGATGCCAGTGGGGAAAGTTAGGCATATGCTAGACCTAGTAGTTGCTGACAGAATTTTGATTAAAACATAAAAAAGGAGATTACCTTAGCCCAATAAGAATTATCTTGAAGTCTCTTATCAGAAAATTGAACTTCATCCACCACCACCCTTCGAAATGCATTGACAGATTTTGGCTGCAAATGTAGCAACAACTTAAATAACCTGAATAGTTTCTTTAGCGAGAAGTTTCAGGATATGAGAATTTACTGATTACAACAAGTTTTGAGAATTTACTGATTACAACAAGTTTTGAGAATTTACTGATAACAATTTTCTGAAATCAATTTCTTATATTGTAAACAAAAAAGATAACAAAAATAGTAAAAACACCAAGTGGTAAGTAGGTGACTTCAGTCCATTCAGTCAGGTATGAGTTATTGGATTTTAGATCTGACCTACTCAGAGTAATTATCTTGGGTTTACATTGATGTAGCTTCTAGTTGGGCATTTTAGAAGACCATTGACATAACCACAAAACAGCAAGGGGGGACAGCGGTGGGTGGGGTAATGGGGGATTGAACCATTTGGAAGCCTTTTTTGCATTGGTTTGCCCTACTCGACTCCCCAAATACAAAAGGTAGATGTAAGAATGCAAGCCATGAAAATTTGACAAAGGGATTCAACCATAATATATCAGTAGAAAAATCTGTAAGCAAGGTTTCACTTTTTTTCTTAGGGTAATAATTGTCCGTCTAGCTTAAAAGATTATGTACTTATATCCAACCTACAACCAAAGCTCCACGACATCTCAACAAGTCCATATGAATTAACAAGCACTAAATTGATAATAAATCACATTAAAAGCACAGAGTAGCTAGATGTCCCATCAGCATGCACAGATAGTATAATTGTTTTTTTAAGAGGCTTTTGGTTGGAGGTTATTTACTTGTGAGTTCCTGATAAAACTGCATACCAGAGCCTTATTTTTACAACAAATGCAGAGAAATAACTTATATAAAGCAATAAGACGAATAACATATGCACACACCTCTGCTGAATTCTTTTCTTTCTTTATTGATTTTGATGAGTTGCCACCTTCCATTGCTTCTTCTTCACCATTTCCATTTACCACTTGATGTCCTATTACTTCCTTCCGTGAATCATGTGTTCTAAGGTTATCTTTACACTTGATAATACCATCAAGTTGTTCACCAGAAGGCTTAGTATTCTCCTTGTTTTCTTCTGTTTTCCTCTTTTTAGCAGGAACAGGGTGCTCATACTCTGTCAAAGACTTGCGAGAATTTTCGAGGGTCTCTGTTTCCATGTAATCTTCAGTAACTTCAGGTTTGATTTTGGATGCCTTGTCCATCGGTACCCCTTCTTCTTCACAGGCCAATCTTTTTCTTTTCTTGGATTTTTCCTTCTCATTTTTATCAACATTATCTTCAGATACAGGGACATTTTCCTTCTTGGCATCTGATTTTCTTAGATCTTCATGAGATGATCTTCCATCTACCTGAACAGAGCCAATGGCACTTTCAGAAATTGATTTGCCTTTCCTTTTCTTCTTACATTCAGAATCTTTATGGTCCAATGATTCCTTGACACCAGCATGCTTGGTCACAGAATCCAGTAGTTTAGAATCAGTGCTGTTCTCACAACCTGCAGATTTTGAGTCCTTAGATTTCTTGTTAGTTACAATCTGAGATGCTTCTAGGTCTGATTGCCCAATTGTTTTAGCAAGAGAATCAGAGATTTCTTTGGTTTTCTTTTTCTTTCCATCTTTATGTTTGGCATTTGATTCAGTGGATTTATTGGTTAAACACTTCAATTCCTCTAATTTATCTCTAATCACCTCTTGAAATTTTCCATAGTTGCTAGGCTTCGATTTTTCATTACAAGAATCAGAGTCCATCATGTGCTTCTTCTTCCTCTTTTCTTTTTCATTTACATGGGGTTTTAGCAACTGATTTTCATGAACATTATTCTCAAGTGTCCCATGACTAACCTCCGACTGATTCTTTTCAGCATTTTTACCAAGTGAGTCAGAAGCCAATTTCTTTTTCCTTTTCTTATCTTTAGTTTCAACATATGAGCCATCAACCGATTTCAACTTCTTGAAGTCAGTTATATCATCCATACTCGTCGACTCTTTCAGGGTCTTCTCTTGAGAAACTTGAGTATTTCCAACAAAGCAATCTTCAGAAGTCAGCCTTTTTGTTTTCTTCTCCTTAGATTTTACCTGTAACTCATCCACTTGTTTGTTTGATATCTTTTCCACAGTACCAACAATTCCATCAGAGCTGTTTGCCAGTCCAGTTTTAGATATCTCAGCTTTTGTGCCATTATCAATGCCATCACTTTTCTTTCTCTTTTTCTTGTGTAGTTGTTCAGCATTATAAATATTTTTTGTTTCTGCTTCTGTAGAAATACCAACATTTTCTGAGTCTGCAAGTTTCACACATCCGGAGTCAGACTGACAGCCAAGAAACATAAGGGAAAAGAAAACAAACACATAGAAAGAGCAAACCTTTTCACAAACAAAGTGCCTAGTTCGACATCATTGTAACACCAAATAATGTTGTGATGCATAATAAAAAGGATAACGACTACAAATACAGGGACCATGAATCAGAATGCAGGATATACCTTCCTCTTTCAGCCAATCAATGCTAGCTTCTGCATGACCCTTACTGCAAATTGTAGAATATTCCAAAGATTATGAGAATGAAAAGCATATGTAAAAGAACTCCAGAGTACATCAAGCAAGATCTTTTTCTTTTTTTCTATGAAAAAAGTTGAGTGCCAGTTTAGCATCTTGCAGCATGATATATAAAACAATCTGGAAGACCAGATGGCTGGCTTTAAATCCTTCCCTTCAGCAAAAGTAATTAGTTGCTTTGGTCAATTTAAATGCCAAAATGCAAGACTAAAACAAAGACTGGTTAAACAAACACTGGTTAAGCAACAGATTTAAGACAACCTAGATTGGTGGGTAGCTAAGCAATACGAGTTTGCTCATTTTCAGCAATACTATGATTAGTTCAGACAAGGGGACATTACATTGGAGAGAGTTGATATTTTGGTTCTGCGAACTAGAAGTGCCTCTTTATGCCAAAGAAAATGATATTCTTTTCAGTTTTTTTATTGCCTAGAGCAAGATTCGCTGTCTCGGTACCGGACCCCGTACCAGTGCCACACTAGCACAGTATCAGTACGGTACGAAATTTTTTTATCCGGTACGCCACTTGAATTGGGTACCGATACGGTATGGTATGCTCCGTACCGTCCGGTCCAAGCCAGTACGACGTACCTTGTCTTAGAGAGTTGAGTTCTTTTCTTCCTTGGACGAAGGATGACATTATTTCACATACAAATATGACCATATTCTTAATCTAAGCAAGATTTATTGCTGGTTCATGTTCCATGTTACAAGAGAGATGAAACTTAACCATTGCTAATTGCACTGAAGCTAATATGAACATGGGCATTCAAAAAGAACTCACATGCTCCAACATATGTTGTCCACAGAGATGACCATTTTCCAAAACTTAGCAAAGGTTACTATTGATGTTCATGTAGGGTCGTAAACGAGCCAAGCTTGATTAAGCCTGGATCTAATCAAGCTTGGTTTGAAATTAATTTTGAGTTTCAAATTTGAGATTATTGATTTGTTTACCATTATTTCGAGCTCGATTTGAGCTTAATTTCAAACAAAGCCGAACATGAGCCTTATTGATCAGCTTGAAAATCCAAAATCGAGCTCAAGCTTGAACAGGAGCTTGATACAAGCTTGGTTAAAAATTAAGTTAACATTTAAGGGATTCAAAAATTTAAGAAAAATTCAAGCTTGAAACAACATTGATACTGTGGACTGTTGGATCTACGACTACTATCTAAACTTTATGTATGTATGTGTCTGTGTGTACATATATTTTCGAGCCTAATCAAGTAGAGCCTCATCAAGCTGAGTCTACTTTTGGTTCAGTTTGAAATTAATTTCGATCCAAGATTACTGGCTCAAGCTCGGTTCATTCAGTTTTGAATCAAGCTTGAACCGAGCTTTTTAAGACGAGCTCAAGTTGTTCAGATCATTTGCCACCCCTATGATCATCTAATATGTTACATAGATTGTGTAAATGCGTAAAATCAGAAAAATACAAAGTTCTCCCTCTGGATATGAATTCCATTCAAATTTAAGGATAATACTTTCTCTCTCAACCACTCTTTGTTACTCTTGAATTCTATCTTTTCCAAATCTTATCCATCAAAACCAAATAAGTTAGTTCAAATAACTTGTAATATCAATGTTATTTTTTCTAAGCACGCATTTGAATGTTTCTGCATATCAGCTTTTTTAAAAAAAATGGATATAAAAAAAATCAAATGCTCCACATCTATATTTGTTTAAAAAGTTGAACATAAACTGAGTTTTAGTGACAAGGAGCCAGAAGATGTTGAACTATGCAAAAGCCTTAACTCCTATTGCATATAGCTTTTCAATGTTAAAGAAAATGAACTGAGTTTTAGTGACAAGGAATTACTGAGACAATGAGCAATAATAAATAACACAAGAAGCATATAGTTATGCAAAGACCATCACATTAAACTGATACCTAAACACCATGTAGAAAAGAAGAAGGAAAAGACATTCATACAACATAACTATAAAAAAGTACTAAAATTATAAGAATTGATGATTACGTAATTATCTCGCACATGAAAAGAAACAGGGGAAAAGGAAAAACAATGTTAGAAGGGTCATTACAATTCCACGTCCCTTCATGTCCTCCAACAAGGATAATCCATTGGACAGCATTGAAGGCCTCACTATGCAATCAAGCTTAAAAGGGCCTACTCTAATCGATGGCACTTTTAACCTCGACTAAATGAAGAATTGCCTCCAAGTAGAAAAATATGTCACCCTTCTCTCTCTTAGGACTCGTTTGGTTTGTGAGAAAAATTTTTCCTCATTAGAATGTTTTTCCTAGAAAAATATTCCAAAGTGGCTTAGTTGAGCATCTACTTTTCTGAAAAAGTTGTATAAAATGCATATTATACCCTTAATAAAGAAAAAGACCTTACCCATGGATTTTGATGGCTTAAGGATATTTTTGGAAAAAAAAGGACCTCAATTTCCAACCGGTGTAAAAGTAGCTTTTCCACGTCTCCTATAGGTTTTTCTTTACCAAGAAAATGCTACTTTTCCATCTCTCTTCTTTAAAAACTCCAGCCAAACAAGGCGTATTTCTTTATTTTTCCGTTGACCACACTTTTCCTCTTTTTTTCCTGCGAACCGAATGAGTCCTTAAAGGTAAGAGTAAGCAATCCAAGGGTAGGTGCCTGCCCCTTGAATGTCTGGTAAGGTATTGTTCTTTTAGCTTTGACAAAAGATGAGGGTCATGGACTATGAGTTGGGACCCATTGTAGAACACCATAGCTTCAATGCGATCATCGGAGATGCCAACCACGATTCGGGTTAACAATCATCATTTTCAAGAGCCTTGTTGGCGGAGAAAGTGAAGTTGCTAAGGAAATGTCACAGGCCATGGTCTCATAGGGTTGGAATAGGAGCTAGAAGAAGAAGATGGGGAAGAAACAAAAACAGAGTTTAGGCCTTTAAAGTACTTGGTGTTGGCAGGTCTGTGGGTAGGTTGCAGACCACTTGAAGATGGACAGGAGCGATAACAAGAATATTGGAGAGGGAGTGGTCCAAGGCGCTTAGGATAGAAGGAATAGAGATAAAAGAGATGGAATGGAAAAAGGAAAGGGTTTGACTGTTCACCATTTGAGATCTACGGTTTTTCTTTAGTTTTCTTTATACCAAAGTCGATACATTCAAATCCAAAAAAAAAAAACATCTGCATTTGTGAAACTTGAATTTCTATATATGAATCCAAATCTGATTCCAGTCTAACATAGAAATGCTTATTTGAATCTGGCTAAATTTTGATATGGATATAAGTGGATATAATCCAATCTATTCTCAATGCAGTGAAAGCCTGCTGAGCGCCCATTTAATTGGTCGTATAAATTTTAGACCACAGAATGAACAACAATTGATGCAACTTAGCTCCTCTCAATCCTCTACTGCCATTCCCTGCAAAAAAGAGTAATATCTTCTTATATAGTTACTTAAATCTTCTTTTTCCTGTCTTTCAGCTTACTCCAGATTCTTTGGAAGAACTAATTGTAACTTCTTAGTTGTTTACACGAAATACTATTGTTCAAATAGACTAGTGTTTTACTTTCTCGAGAAGCTCTAAAGTTAACAAGAAGGCATGAGTACAAGATATCTTTCTCTTAGTACCTTAGCTCCAAGCACTTCGTTAATAGATCATCAAAGTTCAAAACAGATGATTTCCAGCACTCCATCTGCACCAAAAACCATATTGCTTCATCTACTTAGAAAAGTAATAACATGTAACAAAACCAAACAAAGTGGCTGAAAAGATGCATGCAATGACAAACTTATATTACAAAATACTAACTCTGCAAAAAACATATGATGTATGTGCAATAGATTTGTTTGCATTCCAGGCAATCATACCTGAAAACTATTTCCTAAGAATATAAGGTGGTGAGTATGAACTTGAAGATTGAATAGTTAATTTATTTAATAAATAGTTAAGTGATGAAGTTATAAAAGGTAATACTTTACAATGTGCATGTAAACTGGTTGATAAAATGACAAGTAAATTTAGCATTTCTGTAATTGGCTTTGCGTGCACGAATAAGCAAGCAAAACTATTTAGGTTCAACAAAGATGCACAAGGGTGCACAGTTTTTATAGGTTATAACAAAGCCAAAATTATTTCCCAGGCACATTGGGGTTTGCTAGGATATGAGTTTCAGAAACAAAAATGTTTGTTTAAAAAAATTGCATTAAAAAACACTAACCAGAAAGAAGAAACAATTGGTGGCAAAGACTGAACAGGTGGTAGGGCCTAGGGGGGTTAATTTCTGTTTGACAACAAATGTGAGGGGGGGAGAGAGAGAGAGAGCACTTGCTCCATGCAATTTATGGTCCAAACTTCGAAATGATGTGGGAGCTTCATTTTTTTTTTTCAGTTGTTGCCCACATCTTACTAGCTGGAATCTTCCACATAGAGTGGTGCTACTGCTTCAGAATCTCCTCAAAAACTTATCCTTGCCATACTTTATTTGTTTTCTTATGAAATTTGTTTAAGATTTGCTTCCCTATACCCACATTGGACCTACTCTTGGTAAGTAAAGCATGTATCAGAGTTTTGGTCATGAGATCAATGTGCATCGAAGATCTAATTTCCATAGAGTGCCGATACTTCCATTAGTTTGAAGATCCCAAGAGTCCATGTCACAATGAAGAGTTCTAGTTGTGTTAGAGAGACTTTAATGTCAAGTAATTGGATTGTTACTGCAGCGGGTAGCACTCATTGTACTGTAACAAAGACTGTTCATGGTATTGTAGCAGCAACTTATAAGGAGATTTTGCGTCTTTTAGTTATTTATGTTTTAATTGATGGCTAGGATTTGTTTTTTATTCAAGGGTCAGCATTTAATGTTTTTAAGGGTTTGACTTTCAAGTCCATCTAAAGATTGTAATCTTGGTCTTTGAGGGGCAGCTTTTGAGTTGGTTTAATTGAAGAAAGAAGAAAGGTTGGGTGGTTCCCCCTTCCCTTTGTCTTATTCTTTCTCCTTACCTTTTTTATTTCCTCTCTGTTCTTCCTTATTATAATATCTTTCTGCTTCTATTTTCTGCAATTGTTAGCTGAAATATAATCTGACTATATTTGTATTCATTAAATTTGGATTGCAGTACTTGATCCCTTAACACCACCAAAATCCTTGCTATCCATTATTAACCTTAGAAAGAAACTTCAAAAGCCTTTTTCCTCCTCATAAAACTCTAAAATCCTCTTCTCTACAACCCTAATCCTTTGTTTCAAGATCCACGCACAAAAATAGCCCTACCCACCTGTTATCCTACATCACAAACCCTAGATGAATACTAAAAAACAAGGAGGTAATGTATTGGATCATAAATTTGCTTTTAATGAGTTTGATAAAACCACCTCCATGGTTGTGAGAAATAAAGAATTAAGCCTTTTGTTCGTTATATCAGAGGAAGAGATCAAACAATATGAAAAGAGTTTCTTTCAACTTCCATAAAGTTAATTTATGTCATTCACCACAAGGCCCTAGTTAGAGAAACTAGTGGAAAGCTACTAAAACTAGTTTCTTAGTTGTATCTCCATGGCTTCCACATACATTGGCATCCATTTTTTATTATACACTTGTTTGTTCCATGATTGTATTTCCTATTTCTGGCATCGGGGACTTTTCTTAACCATCATTTCGCATTTAATGCTCTTTTACTATTTTTTCACATCAGTTTCCCTTCAAACAATGAATAAAAATAGACTTTGTCCTTAAAATTGACCTGTTATTTTTCAATAAACAATACAAAATTTTAACAACTCGAAGTTCACTAAACTTTTTCCACAATATATCATCAACAAATCTGCCAGTGACAACTAAATTCTTATCGATTTAAGACCATTGATTACATCCCAAGAATATGACTAAATGTTATTATGATATTACAATTTAGAACCAACAATTCATAGAGATATGAAGAAAAAATGCATATTTGGTGTTGCTTCTGCTTTATAAAATTAGGAAAAACCAGAAGCTTGATTTTCTGGCCTTTCCTCCAACAACTTTTTGGTTTTTCTTCTTGTAGAAGCATTTTTCATATATAGTATTACCCAAGCTATGTACTACCAATACCAGCACTCGTACTGGTTGGCCGGTGGTATGGTAACATGCTATTCCGTTCCGGCATGTACCGACAAAGGAAGAGCAAGCAAGGGAGGGGGACAAAGAGACGGAGAGAGAGGAAAAGAGAGAGGGAGGAGGAAGGGATGGAGAGAGAGAGAGAGAGGGGGGAAGGGGCCAGAAGAAGGGTTCTGCCCTCGGCTCCCCTATTTTGAATGAAACAAGGGCCCAGAGGACAAGGGCCTTTTCATATTTTTCTAGCCTTGGGCCTCCTCCAGCCTCCCCCCTCCTTCTCCCTCCCTCCCTCTCTCTCTCTCTCCCTTCCTCCCTCTCCCTCTCTCTCGCTCTCTTTTCCTCTCTCTCCCACTCCCTCGCCAGTTTCTTGAACTGAGAGGCAAATTATGCCAATCTGCCTCGGTACAGCTTAGTACGCCCCAAATCGGACAATTTAGAGCGGTACAGTATTCCATGGTTTTACCAAATACTCTATTTCTTGGAAATGCTTTTTTGCCTTTAAAGTGGCAAAAGCATTTTTTTTAAAACAATATCGAACGAATCTAGAGGCAATATCTTTCAAAAGGTATAGAAGCAAACACCAGCAGAGGCCTTCAAAAGTTCTAAGAGAATAGATACAAAGCCATTCCTTAGCTGCATCTTCCCATAAGAATGTAGGGTAAATAACCATCAAATGAATGCAACAATATTATCCTACATAACACATACTAAATACCAGCAAATTTATGCATCATTTCATATTTCCAACACTTAGCCCCTAGGAGAGATCCATCTCTCCCAACCTCTTAATCCTTAATTCTCCTTTTCCGGTTTTGCTCTCATCCGGCTCAAGTAGTTACAGCAAAAAAAAACTCTCTTGGTCCTCAAAAATCTAGTGTTACTTGGAGACTTGGCACTAGTCCCAAGCGTCAAAATCTACTTAGGTATTGCAAATGACAGACCCTGAAAATCTAGACACATGGCCACAAAACACAAGTGCACAGACACTTATACATACATAGTTATGGTATGTCATAGCGTACCAAACGGTACCAGGCATACCGTACCGTACCGGTTTGGCACCGGTACCATATGGATGGCGTACCGACCTTTGGTACGCCAAAAAAACTCCGTACCATACCGTACCGATGCTATGTTAGTGTGGCACCGGTACCGGTACGGTGAACCTTGATACATACGTACATATGTACGTATATATATACAATATTTAAATCATCATTTTGATGCATGTTCAAAAAGAGAAATTGAAAAGGGGAAAGGGGGAGAGAAATATTGTCTAACAAACAAAATAATAGAACAACCTTGAGGTTGCAAGTTGTTTAATTCTTACTGAAAGAAAAAATGACACTTCACTTCCAAGTGCACAATACTTGAAGCCAAAAGTTCACTACATGACACTTCAAAAACAGTGCAAGCGTCGATGCTTTTTGTCAAGGTATGCCATACCGATCCGAATCAGACGGTACCGAGTGTACCGTACCGTACTGATTTGATATCAGTATCCGGTACGGATGGCGTACCGACACTCAGTATGCCAAAAAAAATCGTATCGTATCGTACTGACACTGTGCTAATATGGCATCGGTATAGGATTTGGTACCGAGACGGCAAACCTTGGTCAATACTAATAAGACACTTCAAAGTGAAATGTCCAGTTGTGTCATGTCATGTCCTACCGTGCCCAAGAATCCAAAAGTGCTAACATTTCCAAAAACCTTAAAAATAACTTGCCCAAGTAACATAGCTTGAATCAAGACCTTTATGTTTTCCTTACATATCCTTTCCTTCCATTAAATGGGGAAACACACTTCACAATCTCTAGATGTTTGGAGCACCACAATGATGGTGTCTAAAACCAATGTTATTGTGAATTTGCAAAGATAGCTTTCATTAGAGTAAGTTTGTCCTGCATATCAGTTTTTTTCTAATATGCAAGGTCCTCTCAAAGGTATGATACGATCATGCACCCTTTCTTCCCTACTACCAAGTTACAATTGAATGGAAACCAAAGAAAATATTTGTAATGGCGGCCACCTCTAGTCTAAGGATGGAAATGAGCCAATAGAGCTCCAACCAAGGCTGGATGCACTAAATCTTCCTCGTCCAAACCCACGAGAACAAAAGCTAACTTACTTAGGATAGCACCTAATCTTCAGCTATTGCTACCTAACTAGAGTCGTCTTGTGACTTAATGCGATATCATGACATTTCAAATGTCACTTGCTCCATGGAAGATCGTGCAGCCCTTGCATCATCTCATCATAATGAATATTGTGATAAGAGTAAAAGTTGCATCTTAACAAATTTAGTAGAATGCTAGCTAAAGAAACTATCAAATGGTTATAGTCCAACATATGGAATGGCAAGGAAGATAAAGAATGAATGATAGGAGGGCAAAGCGACTCCTAAAATGTTGTCATGGAAAAGCAGAAAGAGGGAGAGAAAGGAAGTGCCATGATTTAGGTTGTCAATGTCAACGCCCTTAGGTTGTGTTTGGATATTGGTTAAGTGGTAAGGGAGAATTATTTGTATAACTAGCCAAACACCATCCAAAAAAGTGGTGGATAACTTTTTCAGTTAAAGGTTCAAAAAGGTAGTTAACTTGGGTAACTTTATTTCGGAGGGAGGGAATGAAATAAAGTTAACACCTAAAGCATTCTCTCTCTCTCTCTACCTTTTCACTTTTTTCTACAACTATATCCCCTGGACCATGGGAAAACCAACCAAACAATGAATAACTTTATTCACTAGTCAGGGGCTAATACACATGGTTAAATCTATTCAAGGGGTGGTGAGTTATTCGGCATCAAAACAGCCTTAATGGGACAAAATGCTAATTAAAGATAGAACAATGTCTTAGGGTGGCTACCTTCTTTATTGCAAACACGCTTTGACATTACCATAAAACCATGGGTTTTTCATACAAAATGAACTAAAATCATTATACACTATATATACAATTATCATAAATACAAATGGTGATTTCTAGTTGGGTCCTGGCTAACTACACTTGAACTGCTGACCTTCATGCCTAGGAACTTCGACTTGACCACATACCATATAGCAAAAGGCTTACTCCAACCAAGTCAAATACTCAAGGTTGACCAGAAAACTTATGATGTATCCTTTGAGCTTAAAAAGCATTTGTAATTAAAATAAATATTATAGATACATCAATTGATTCTACCTTAGAGTGTTGACTTAACATTTGTTCATAATCCTCATAAATAATGTCACGAGAAGTATAAACCTTACTGAAAGAAGAAGTAAGATCAGATCATTTTGCTTCATACCCTTCTTATAATCAAACAACCATCCACCATCAAAAACTTGATGGCATGAGACCGCTTTTTATTTTAATTAAATACATCTTTATCCAACATATAAAAATTTAGGGCTTGTTTGGCATCATTCTTGTTTTGTGTTTTTGTTTCTATACAATTACTAAAATATGATATGGAGATAGATGTGGAAAATAGCATTTGCACAAAATTCTGGATATTCCTTGCTTTAGTTTCACTCTTATATTAAAATCAATAAGTTTTTGCTCCCAAAATCTCTAAAGATTTTACAAAAATTGCAAGAACGCAAAAGGGTTTCATCATAGAGGGAATTCCGGCTTGTTCCTTTGCCCTCTTGGATTTTTTGAAAACAAAAGCACTACCAAATAGGCCTTGAAAAAAAACATCCCAACCAACACCATCAAGTACTTTATTCAAAAGTCAATAACATTTTTGAAAAAAAATCCTGACTTTATTATTGTGGTAAGCATCAATACATCCATAAGAAGTGAAAAGAAAAAAATATATACACACATGCTCCATCATACGTGGAAAATCTCATAGTTGAAAACAGGTGCCTCAATACTTTCCTATATACTCCGACAAGTATTCTAGAGACAATCTGATACCATCATGAAGTAGACTTAAAGCTTGTTGGATGTGTGAACAAACCATCGTTGAAAGGCATCAAAGATGAATTTTGCAAGGATCAGGGGAGCCCGCCAACCCCAATTTCCACACTCTCAGGGCAGCAGAAATCACCTTCTAAATTGATTCTGCAATCCATAAAATATTATGACTAAGGACTGGCAAGTTCCACTGAACCCTCCAATTTTACATCTTCTATGCCTTTCAGAAAGCAACACCATTTGCTGTTGGGAGATATAACATGGTTGGTTGGTTCAAACCCAAATGAACCCTTAAATGCTTTTCAATATCTGATATTCTAACCAGTTACCGCTCTTCTTGTTTCATAAGACACATGGATGTCAACTCACAGACACCCTGATGTCTCTGAAATGTTCTTGACATGCCTTAAGGGACAGACACACATACACACAAAAGAAGAGAGGAGGGGGGGGGGATGTTGCTGGAGGTGGCATTGCTGTAACCTCCACGATACAGATCAGTTCTTTAAAATTTGCATTTCAACATATAATGATTTCACTATCCTTTCATCCCCTTATCATAGCTACTGTAATGTCTTGTAAGAATTGTTCATTTCCAATTGTTCAATATATACACAACCATGCCAGCATTATAATTTTTCTATCATTTCTATCATTTTTCCGATCCTTGTCACAAATCACTGGACTGCGACAGTAGCACAGGTTAATAACATTAACCATAAATTTACATTTTTACAAATTCTAAAAAAAAAGAACATATTACGATCCATCTCATATAAACCATTAGTTGATGGAGCCTCAAGGGTTCGCCAATGCACCCCATGGTTCTCTCCAGCAGTTATAGCAAGCAACTAAATTAACTATCCATCTAAACCAAGATCTTTAGCAGACCAACTGCCATGTAGAATCATTACATTGAGCCTTAAATCAATAAAAAGAGCGAATAATATCAGCTAAAGAGCAAATTATTACTGTAAGTAAATGATAAATTTCCAAAAAGGAAAATCTTTTTCCATGGTAATCAGAAGACGGGAATGATCACGGATCCTCAGAAAGAGGAATACCTCGAGCTGGGCTTCGGACTGGAAGGCAGAGAGGGTTTTGGAGAACCCATTGCTCTCAAGAAAAGCGGCAATCGATCGGAGAAGGATTTCTCCCCCCTTCCCCTTGCGGGCGTCGCCCCACCCGTTGCTCGCACGATCGAGGTCAAGGGTTTCCGATACTCCGGGGCCGTCTGCTAGCGTTTCCGAGGACCTCTTCTTCTTCTCCTCCTTCTTCGCCTGCTTATCCGTCCTCCTCTCCATGCCTTCCTCCTGGACCGTGACGGCGGTGTGGGTTTCGACCATGATTTGATGGGGAATGAAGGGGATCAGCGACCATGTATGGAGTCGTCTTGGTGTTTTTTTTCACTTAAGTAGAGTATATTGTATTATTTACTATAACGGATTAATCATGCCAAAAATCTAAAATTTTTAAAACCAGACCAGCCTGCTCGACTGTTTGGGTCGGGACTTGGTCGCCTCTCTGGTCCTATTCAAAGGAGAGCTTAAAACTGGTCACAACTCGGTCAAACCCGAAAGAATTGGACAAACCAGTCAGACCTCCACTGCTCCCTCCGCCCTGCCCACCTCCATGCTCTCGACGTCCGCAACCACCTCATCCTCTTCGCCTAGCTTCGCTTTGAGCCCTGCTAGGACGAGCTTGACCCTTCTCCTCCCCCACCTCGCCTCCTACTCCACCACCAGCCCGGCCCTCGAGTTAAGTGCCCCAGCGCCGCCCTCTCCCCCTCCTCCCCTTGCCTCTGCTGTCGTCCTCTCCCAACCCCTCCACTGCCACTGCTATCAAACCCTCGACCACCGATGAGGAGGAAAGTGATGTCTGATTTTGCATCAGCAACGAGGAGGTGGCTTGGGTCCTATGCCACGCGGCCATCCTCTCCACCTGCTCTATGGCGGATTTGCAAAGACCCAAGGGGAGCGCATGAACTTCACCCACACCAGCGTCTCCTGCTTGGGGGATGAAAATATTGAGCGGTTGTAGAATGGAGCCACACCGAAGTAGGTGAGAAGTTACAGCACTCAGTTGGGGGCGTCGAAGGCATCGGAGCCAGGAGCTAACATCGAGGCCATGACAACGAGACAATGATGGTGCGACGGTAGCTATGGACCAGTCCTCATAAATTGATCATAATGCTAGAGGTGAGTGATGCTGTGGAACACCGGTGGTTGGAGGCCTGGGATGCTAGTCATGGTTGCAGAGGCGAGGGACACCGAAGGTCCAGTCATGGCCACTGAGAAGCGGGATGTCAACGATTGGGTTGTCGCTAAGGAGGCTAGGTTAGATGGAGAGGCGAGGGACACCAAAGGTCCAGTCATGGCCACTGAGAAGCGGGATGTCAACGATTGGGTTGTCGCTAAGGAGGCTAGGTTAGATGGAGAGGCTCGGTGATGGTGGGGGTGACATGGCTCAGAAGAGCATCGATTTCTGCTTGTCGAGGACTGCAATACCAGATTCGTCGGAAAGTAGGATATCGGTCCCATGACTGACCCGGTAGGAAGAAAACCTGTCTAGGCTCCCATACCCTGGCTCGGCCAAACTGGTTATTACACCAGGTAAATCGCGGTCCTGCAAATCCAAGATCCACTAGTCCGTTCTCCGACAAAAAGTCTCGGAACTCCCTCTTATCTATAAAATCAGAGTAAGCCCTGCCACCCCTCTTCTCTTCAGGGTCTTGTGTGCAATTAAATCACCCACCACCACTGTCGGGATGCCCTGGGACACTAGATTAGTGATCTCACTCCAAAGGACTCTCCTTATCCTGTAATCTGTGTTAGCATATACACCACATAGGACCCATGAGGCTTCATTTGGTTCTTAAATAACCATTACAATTTGTTGTGAACAATTACAAAATACATCCACAGTGGCCATACTCCGCTTCTACAACACCAAAATGCCATCAGACAATCCCTGGGACTCCATTGCAAAACTCTCCCAATCAGCTGCCAGGCGCGCTGCACACGACGCAACCCATCTCCAGACACCCGACTCTCACATAAGAAGCAGATCTCTAGAGAATTGTTCTAAATCTATTTTATTCATAATGTTTATCCCCCATCTTTTTTTTGCAAAGATTGAATATTGAACACAGCTTTAATGGTGCCTATTGGCTAGATTTTGTCGAGTCACTTTTGTTGAAGTAAGTGGTTCAGTTTGATCAGAGCTTACTTTGATATTTATTTAGGTTTCCGCATGTTCTAGTTTTTAAAATAATTACATCATGCACTAATATTGAGGCAACGCAATCGCCAAACTAGAAGACGTCAAGTAAGATATATGTTTTATCTATGTTATAACTTGCCATATGTGCAATGTATATGACATTTGAGAGAAAAATGGATGGCTATGATTTTCCTTTATAGCTAACAATTGATGCTTGAATTGACAATTTCTTAAAACTTTAAATCCCAATTTTCTAGAAAACATTTATTCTATTTTACCTTTTTTACATAATTCTTTTAATTTTTTAGAATCAAGAATTTGACTTCTTAAGCTTGTAATTTTCTCATTCTCTGCAGTTCTTAAGCGACTATATGTAGATAAAGTTAAATGTCTATAATGAATATTCATTAAAATGTTTTCTCAGCATACAGTAAAAGTTACATCCAAAAAAGGCTACCAAATCTAGAGCAACATAGTTGGTGTCCTTGCTTGAAATTAGCACTAGATATACTTGAAGAGGACATGAACTATTGGAAGTACAAAATTAAAATATTTTACATTAAATAATTAACACACTTCTATTTTTGAACACTCATGCTTTTGTTTGGTAAAATAAAAACAGAAAAATAATGAGCTAAGTCAAGGTGGATCATATAGTAAAGACATATATTTTCAAAAATATGCTTTGTTCTTGTTGTTTCCTTCATAGAAAGAGGTATGTAATAAGCAATACAATGGATATAGCTACCTATAATAAATCTCCCAACCTTGATAAATAAAAGCCTCTAATACCACTGCCAAGATATTCTAACAGTAGATTATATATATATCTTATAGGTACCTACATACTAAAACCCCAATTTGGCATCATTTTTATTTTGTTGTTTTTTATTCTTGAAAACAAAATTACAAAAATTGAGAAGGATTGGTGCTATTATTTTTTTAAAAAAATATTTTATTATATTAGAAATGAAAAAACTATATTCTTACTTCCAATATTTTTTAAAAATAAGAAAGTCATGTTTTTACTATTATCATTATTATTGCCTCCACCATTATTGCCATTGTATAATAAATCTCCCAACCTTGATAAATAGAGGCCTCTAATACCACTGCCAAGTTATTTTAACAGTAGATTATACATATATCTTCTAGGTACCTAGATACTAAAACCCCAATTTGGCATCATTTTTATTTTGTTGTTTTCTATTCTTGAAAACAAAATTACAAAAACCGACAAAGTTTGGTGCCATTATTTTTTAAAAAAATATTTTGATTATGTTATAAATAAAAAGAATATATTCTTACTTTCAATATTTTTAAAAATAACAAAGTCATATTTTTACCATTATCATTATTATTGCCTCTACCATCATTGCTATTGTTGTCTCTACCTTTTCTAATGTCACTACCATCCTTTCCACTGTGCCATACTATCACAGTTACCACCACCACCATCTTTGCCACTACCACACCATCATCACCTTTGTCATATCACCAATATTTCTATCACTATCATCTTTATTCTACTGCCTCTACCACACCATGATTCTTAAGCTACTACCTTCACCACACAATTGTTGCCATTGTAATTGCCTCCATCATATCACTGATGCCCTATCATCACCACCTCGACACCACTACAACCTCATTATCTCTACTATAATTGTCACCACCTTCAACACTATTGGTATATTTATGTTTTTAAAAGTAACTAGTATGTTGCATAAGCAATGCATATGAAAGTGCCAAAATCATTGCTTTATTTTCATGTGCAACCAATTACGAATATTATACAATGTGACAACCCAATACATCTAGAGCTTTAAAATTTCTTACGTTTCTCTTCTCTAGGTTTAGGACAATTGAGCATTAAGAGACATCTTACTAGTAAAAGGAAAGATCAATTGATAAATTAAAAGCTCATAATATGTTATAAAAAAAAGGTCTACTCTAAATTCATCAAATATTATTATATAAAATAGTAGCGATCAAAACTCACTTAATACATGTAATAGTAAAAATAATCACCTATCAAATATATAATTGAACTCAATATCAATTAAATGGTAAATAAAAATAACCTATGAAATAAAGACCATAAATTAGCCAATCAAAGAGAGAGCGGGTGAGAGAGAGAGAGAGAGAATAGGATTGCAAGATTAGAATTTAAAATTTTTATATTGTAAACTAGAATTTCAGGACCATTATTCTGAAACTTGGAGATATACTAAATTGCCTCTCTCGTTAAACTCAAATTATGTGGGCTTTTCTAGTCCCAGTATCAATGCTTGTTCCTGGATATTTCTTAGTTAATAATAATAAAAGGCCCTTTAAGACTTGTAATAGTAGAAATAGTTCACCCATCAATTACATAATAGATTCTATTATTAATTCTATGATGAAACATATTAGCCTATAAAATAAAGAACCTTGATTGGCTAATCAAAGTTAGAAATCATTCACCTATCAATTGCATAGCTAATCTAACATTTATTTTGTTATTAAACAAGCTAATTAACTTGTAGAACAAAGACTAAGTGTATATTAGACATTTCCACAAGGATACCATTTGTATTTTAGAAATTAAAATATAAACATAATTTTTATTTTCTGATCTGCCAAACAATATCTAAGACTTTTTTGCTAAGGAAGTTAAGTTTTATGAAGTTATAATAATATCTCTTTAAAATAAAGCAACATTAGGTCATGGTACATAAAATATTGTTGTAGTTGGGAGAAAGAGTCCAAAAACTTCTTGATATAACAATGGAAGCCCTTTTGGAGGGTAAATTAGTTGGCCAATTGGTTTCTTTATAGCCTTCGGACATGTAAATGAGAGATAATGAAAGAGCAAGGAAAAATTATGAAGAATAAGGTTTTGGCCAATAGCCCCCGTTTAGTTGAAACCTTGAAGTGAATCATTGACAATGCAAGAGTGCTTCTCTACATAAAGGGTCTCATTCTAAAGGCAACTAATGGCAATATGAATGGTCTCCCAAGCAACACAGAGTTTGATAGCAACAGGTAAGGCATGACATGTATCAAGTAATTTACTCATATTGTCCATTCTACTATACCTCCTAGCTAATCAAGCGTTGCATTTACTTTCTTTAAGTAAAGACTAGCATATGGCCAAGAAACTACATGAAAAACGCAACAACTATACTTAAAAATATTTTTCAATGAGCTGATCATATGGCCTTAACTTGTAAATACTTGAGAATTAAAAGGATACCTACTTTGTTTCCATTTATTATATTACAATGCCTTGATAACTCTATTTGAGCAACTCATATTCAATCAACAAGACTCTTGAACAATCTTCTTGACTTAATAAATGTTTGTTAATGCTTATAACATGTCTCCAATTTTTAACATCATTAATTCTACCTCCTTATTTTACCCTCATCACCAACAAAATTGAATCTCTACGAGTTTGCTCTTGATTAGTGTCAAAATATATTTTTTTTTGACAACACATGTTTCCTATAATACCTCTCATTTGTAGTTTAGAGTTTTTAATTTTTTTCTTTTTTTTCAGGGTTGGGGAGGGGGGAGTGGGGATTGGACTATTAAAAGGTCCCCTCACCCTCATAAACCAAGCCTATAGAATTAGATGACTTAATCAATTGGGTTTACTCCATGAAAAACTAGGCTATTCTAATGTTACATTTCTAAAATAAAAATGACGTGGGTAGCTAACCAATCTATTAGCTTGGTGCTTTGCCAATAAGCTTGAGAAACCCTTACATGTTTCACTGTATGAACCCTAAGCAAGTCATGGCTTATATGATCCCATGTAAGAGAAGAGGAATAGAGAGAGAGAGAGAGAGAGAGAGAGAGAGAGAGAGAGAGAGAGGGTGGGGTGGGGGGAGGGGGCAGAAAAATTAGATTAGGTTTGGCTCAATTATGGTTAGAATAAGGTCAAGTACATGATGTGTTAACATAATATGCCGTACTTATAATGATATATGTATTTAGTAACTGCAGTATGCATATACGTATAGACACTCCAAAATTCTCAATTTGCATTTGTCTTTTAAAAAGTTTAGGAGCATATGTCTCTCTAAAAGCTTGAACTTCTCATGTGTATCTTTCTTGTCATGTGGCATTCACTTGAATCATTTTAACTTCAATGAAGATGGTATTGTTCAGAAACGATCAAATGGCACATTTCAGACAAAGAAATAATACAAGTTTGACATGGCATTCTCTCGCCTCTTGCAAGCAACTTATAGAAATAATGCTCACCGCAAAATAATATATATATATATATTGTTTACCTTCAAATCCTACAACTTGTAATAGTTTTCCAAATATCTCAACAATTTTATGTGATATTAGACAGTAATTAATCTGCTTTGTTTCTTTACTTGAATAAATTAGGGTGGGATCCCTTCTCTTAATTCAATAATAATAATAATAATAAATTTCTTCAAGGTAAAACTGAAGCATGTCCATTGCATCAGGCCTTGTAACATGGAAGAGATGGGTCATATCTCATGTACAAAAAGTGCATTCTCAACTATTTTCAGTGAAACCACACAATTCTCAGGCTTCATTAATTCATGGATTGCCCAACCAAACGAGGAATACTAGATACTGGCTTTTAGAAATCTCTTCACACCTTGATCTGTCTGTCAACATAACCAAGTTAGCTTTTCTCCTCTTCACACATCTTTGTAGTGTTTTATTATAGCTGTAATCCTCTTAGCCAGGTTCCTCTCTTGACCCACAAGGAAAGCCTACGGTTTAATGTTCCCTTCCGCCCATTCCCCGGCTATCTCAAAAGAATAAAAATGTCCACACCTCGCCTTTCACAACTCAAATCCCGTGGCCTTCGAACTAAAGAAGAAAGTGAGGTGAATCCTATGGCTTTCTTTATCCACAAGGCACCCATCCCATCCCATCCATCCTATTACAAACACCACCAACTGGAGCACCCTTCAAAGATGATACGAGAATATCTCCAAAATTTATTATGATTGTTACGAGATTGCAAACAATCAAATACTTATCCCATACAAATCTTTTATTATCAGTATTTTTATCATATAAATACAAATATTTTTTAACAAACATTATACATGTATACCTATGATCAAATAAATATATTTTTCTTAACCATCTTATGATGTAAGCATAGAAATTATAGTAAAAATTTATGAATATACATAACCTTTCGAATGTTTATAGTAAATATTTTTTTTTCAAGAGTCATACTAGAAATTATATAAAATGAGAGTATCTCAGAATTTTTAAAAATTATTTTCTATAATGCATGTGCCATATAGCCTTGGTGTATCATATATAGTTGGTGGTGTGTATGATTATATGGTGCATGCGGTATAAGAAATAATATTTTTGACCGTCAGTTTTTGTGTGGTATACTGTTATAAATTTTTTTAAAAAAAATATTATTATTATAAAAACTCTTAGGAAATTGTTTTGATGATGAAAATACTATGAAGGATTTTAATTACGACGTATGCATGCAAAGTAATTAATTCACCGCTTATCACTCTATTGACGCTTTTCAGAGTGCGGAAGTTCGTTATTTGACAAGAGTCCATTACCTGGCATGACTAAGTTGACCAGTCAATCTCAACAAGCCCCCTGGGTCGTAAGTTCTGGTAAACCCTTGGAACATGTTAGAATTTAATGAATGCCAGGCGATTGTTAGCGCCAAAAGGACTCTGAAACCTCCATCATGGGAAGCAATCGAGGTTGGGTCGGGTCACTTTGTCGAGATACACTAAATCCTCTGAAAGTTTATGACAGCTACGAGTCCCTGGGCACCGAGCCTTGTACCATCCGCTGAGCCCTCTGCTCGCCATTAAATAAATTTACCAGCACTCAGCAGCAATCCTTTTTAGTACATATCCCATCCATAAATCAACAAAAATCCAACCTTTTCTATTTGAAAGAGGTGCTCATGTACAGCCTCTTGGATTGCTCCCAAAGCACTTTCTAGTTTCTTCCCCAGAGAGAGAGAGAGAGAGAGAGAGGAGTTGGCGGTGGTTGGCCATGAGGAGAAAAGAGTGGATCATCCATGGCCTTTTGATCTTGGAATGCTGCATGGGTAATCTTCCTCCTTCTACCTCATTCTTTGCTTCTCCTTTGTGTTATTTGTCTTCCTTTCTCTGGCTTCTCTTGTTTCATTAAATGTTCTTAAGATTGTTCTTCCTCTGGTGCATGTTAAAATGAACATCAGTGTTCTCAACCACATTAATATGTTTGTTTGCAAATGTTCAAACTATAGTTACAAGGTATTGCTGAAATGGCTTCCTTTCCACCAATAAAATGAAGTTTTTCTTGTTTTGTTACAAGTTACTAGTAGCACTCGCTCTGATATGCAGCAAAAAAAAAGAGAGAAGAAATGCTTCTGGTCATGATGATTCTCCATCAATTAGTTTTCCTTTTTCCACATTTGGTGCCGTTTATAATGCATGAATGGCATTTTGTGTACAAAGATTTGCCCTGTTTTCATGTTTCTTTCTCAAACTTATTTGTCCCATTTACTACTAACAGACATGGTTCTTCCACCGAGTTCTTTAACCTTTTTCACCCATTAGTGAGAAAACCTAGTTATCCAGCACTGTCGCATTCCATGTGTTTCCTATGCTAAGTGCTATTTTCTTAGTACATATTGTACTCATCGAAACTCATCCAATCGATTATTATTTGGAATATTTTCTGCCAATACATATAATCTGAGATTGCATAAATTTTTTTTTGAGTTTTGTCTAACTTTCCTTTCTTAGTTTCCATCAAATGCTTACTGGTTTAGTGCACATGAGATTAGATATCAAAGATAGAGGGATCTAAACATACTGATTCAGGATGCAATCAGTTTACGGCTGGATTTTTCTTCTTTTTTTCTTGCGTCTTTCATGAAAGTATAATCATTGTGAAGTATGAATGCTCTTAATAATATGGTTTCCTACATAATAAAGTGGTCATATTTATATTTTATTTTACGGTTGTTATAAAACGCTCAAGGTATCTATGAAGTTGTTTGCTTCTATTGACAAACTTGCATATGGGTATAAAAATGAATCTTAGACGGTGGTAAATCTGCCTTCAAATTTTTTTCTCTGTTTGTATTTTAGATTAAAATTTTTTTTTCTGGAGGATTGGCTTGTGAGCAGTTTGTTCCATTACATTGTGGACAGTGAGTTTGTGGTGTTAAACTGTACTAAAATGGATCTAGTAAAAATCTACAGGGAAATATGAGGTGCAAGATGTCAATTTAGATGCCGGGAAAAGTGAGAAGCAATATAGCTTTGGTGGTAGAATGAAGCAAGATGCAAGAAGATAATATCTAAAGGAAAAAAAAAAGGCAGTGCATTGATTTCTCTATAAGCAACCTATCATTTGAAGAGATAGCATTTTGGTTAATTTAGCAAACTTATCATGATTGTTTAAAGAAATAATCCGATAATTAGAGATTTTCTTTATGTTAATCCTGATTTAAAAGTCTATTTATGTAACTTGCAATCTTAAGACTGTAGTTCTGGACTGGTAGCGCAAAGTGCTGCACATCGATCTATCACTAGTATTATGTCAATGATTGATCACCACCATTGGAGCATGTAACCTTTCTAAGAGAACTTTTCTCAATTTTTGTATGAAGAACACTTTCGATATTACTAAATATAATAATTTTGGAGTTATTTTCCATCAAGTTAAGAACATTCAAATGTTCAAATTATGTGAAGAATCATTCCATTCAAGTGTTTAAAATCATGTTAATACAATAGATGCTAATATTGCAGTTGAGTTAAAACTGATCTAGATGAAACGTGATGACCCTTGAAAAAAATGCTTGACCTTGTCTGAGAGTGAGCCCTGGAAGCATTAGGAAAGTAATGCTGAAGGTGGAAGATATTGAGCATCGGCATCTTTGTTACAAGATTAGTGATGTTAAGATATGGGATTTACTTAGAGAATGCCAAAAGTTCACCTTGTCTTTGACACAAGACTAATGTATTTGGTGGAAGTTGCTTGGTTATGTGGTCATTCTTGAAGAAGAAGTATGGCAGCACTGGGAGCAGCCTTTTTTTTTTCTCCTCTTTCCCAACCTACTAACCTACTGACAAGGATCAGTGAAGTGGATTGCTTTTGCCTAGGAACTATTCACTGACAGCTTTGCAAGGAAAACATTAAGGAAATGGCTCAAAGCATGTTGTATATAGTTTATATTCTTTTCTTCTTGCTTTTGGTTAAAAAAATGAGTTCCCACTAGAAAGACCTGGAGGAATGTTATGTAATAGTTATTTTTTGTGTACTTTGCTTTTGTGCCTGTCCTCCTAATGAATAGTGATCTATCGATACAATTCAATCTACTTTTTCTTCCCAATCTATTGAAACCTTCGATCACATTTTAGCTATCGCTTACTGACACAAGCATGGGGAAAGACGGATCCAGGCTAAATTGACAAGACATGTTATATAAATTTCTGCTTTTAAAGTTAGAAGCCACATGATTCATTCTTCATGAATGTAGTTAATGTGATAGCTTGCATCATGAGAAAATGGATCTTGTCCTGCTGATCCGATGTGTTTAGTTTCCATGCTTTTAGTTATCCTGTAGTTGGAACATGACATACCATCCTTTTGCTTTCTCTGTCTCCTGTCTGTGATTTTGATCCAAACTATGATTCTTTTGACTCTGTGGGATTAAACAGCCTGTGCACTGGGGGCATCAGTCCAGCAGAAGGCTGAGTCTGTCACACCAATCTCAACCTTCTCTCCACCGGAGGGCAACACGACATTCGTCGATGGCACCACATGGTGTGTGGCCCGGCCGGGAGTCTCCCAGGAGGACCTTCAGAATGCACTCGATTGGGCCTGTGGACTGGGTGCAGCCGATTGCTCTGCGGTCCAACCCGATGGCCCCTGCTACCAACCCGACACTCTGCTCTCCCACGCGTCCTATGCCTTCAACAGCTACTACCAGCAGAATGGCAACTCCGACATTGCCTGCAACTTTGGTGGCACTGCAACCATCACTTCTAGCAATCCGAGTAAAGGCTCTAAATTTACCAACTTTCTCATTTCATTAGCCCAAGGTTTTTGATCAGATCAGCTGCTTGATTGGTTATAATGTGATGTTTGATGTTTTTAACAGGTTATGAATCCTGCGTGTATCTTACTTCAGAGTGAGTATTTCCAACATTGAACTGAATCCTGCCTGAGTTATGGGAGAAGTCTTGAAACATTCTCATTTTTTCCCCAGTCCAATGATTGTGTCTGCAGTGGAGTGCATCAATCAGCCATAATTTATTCATGGACTTTATGATCTATTCATGGATTATCTCTTAAGAAATTACAAACTAGTGAAGTTATATCAGGCTGGTCTTGTTTGCTATTCTCTCTCATGTATATAATGAGCATATAACCTGTTTGTGGATTTTGCATAAAACATCCGCTCAATTACTATTTTTGCAAGAAAAGGTCAGATTATTTTATTTTTTCAGAGTGATCCACATTTTGTGATCATGATAATTTTGTCCTCAAATTTAAAAATATGATAAATGATAATCTAAGCAAATCTATATCAAATATTCAGAATGTACTGAGTAAATATCTATCAAATATTCTTATTTGGGTATCACCCACATCATGCTTCAATTCTGGGGTAAAATCATCCAGGGACTGCAAAATATGCATCGCGTTGTGGTAAAAAAGAAAGAAAATCCAATTTGACCTTTTCTTGCAAATTCAGTGATTAGTTTGATTTTTATGTAAAATTCACTCCATATTTTAATAAGCATACATTGTTTATTCTTTAGAAATTGTCCTTTTGTCTTTTGGCTCTTTTTCAACACTCTTTATGGTTTTTTATTATTTTTAAAATCAAAATCTTTTTACTCCTGAGCAACATGCTTCCTTCAATACTCTGTACTTGTCACCAAGGTTATCAGGGATGTGATGTATTTTTCTCTATGGCTGCTGTATAGCTTAAATTAGACCCTCATGAGATGAACACTCTCTAATTCAAACTTCTTGATGCAAAATTTTGGTTGCATCTAACAAATAAAACTGCCCTGGTTGGTGCAGCAGGCCTGCATCTGCTTCATCGCCGCCGCTCGCAGGGAGTTTTACATGGAAGGGTTTGGTAATCTCGATTTTCTTGTGCTTAATTGCCGGCAATTGATGATGCATCATTGGAGGGGATGCGGGATCAGCGTACATCGCGGATGGCAGAATTCATCTGTTTTGATGGACCTGTTCTTGATGGATGGTGGTGGTAATTGTTTATAATTTATATAAAATTTTTGAGGTTTTATGAGGTTTATATATATATATATATATGTAGGATTGATATAGCATGCTATAATTGTTTTAGCACCTCCTGGTATATCATGTATCATGAATGCTGGAAATGCAAAAGACAATTGGCAAAATCTCTAACCAGCTAAGACTAAGAGTAAATAATATAAAGGAAAGCTAATGAGATGGTGTCCTGAGACATGATAATTCTTTTGCTTTCTGTGATCTGGAAACAGTGAAGCAGGGAATAGAGAAAAAGGAGTCAATTCAGTTTGTAATCCAGGGAGGAAATATCACAGTTGAAATCTCTATCTGCCAAGCAATCTACAGGGGAAGTAGCTTCTCTGCTAGGAAAAGAATTCACTTTTGGAAGTTTAGCAAGTGGAGCTGCATGTTATTCATTTTTACAGTGTAAGTTAGCCTATCAAGATTTGATGTGTTCCATTATCGCTCATCCAAGTTGGAGACTTCATCATGATAAAAGTGGATCAGGTTTTGAAGTACTTGACTGGGGTTGTGGTCTACAAAAGAATGAAGCTCTTGCCATCATGCCATGGATGATAGAGTTGTTGAAAGCTAACTATAGAACTTGTTAATAATTGTATAAAACAAATTTATAAAAGGGGTGTGAAGATACTTAAAGAACGAATTTTGCCTGCTCGTGTAGGTGTACGGTGAGATCATCCTTAAGGATTATTAAGATATAGGGAACCTGGCTAACCTCGAAGCTTTCTATCAAGAGCACAATCCCATGGTGTTTTGACCTAGTAGACTCAAAAAAAAAAGAGCGGAAAGGGCTTAGAAAAATTCAATGGAAAATTTGGAAGAGAGAGAGGCCAGTAGAGGTTTGGCTCTTTAAATGATGGAACAAGGCTTGATCCATTTCATCGATTTTTTTTTTTATGTTGTGTTCGAGACTCGGTATCTTGAGCTTTTTTATTGGTTCGGTTTAGGCAACCTCCAGAGAGACCCAGAAAAACTTCGATGGCTCTCTCAATAAAGGTCTTAATAACCTACCTGCATTGGGTGATAAGACTCATAACGTGTGCGCAAGTGAGCCCAATTCAAATTTGAAATTAAACTGAAATTGAAAATCATTGTAACACTAACATTACAAATAGAAATTAAAAATGAATTATATCTTATTGGGGCATGTGGCAAAACAGACGAGCCATGCACATGTACACATTGTGGATGTGCATGCCACGCCTCGCCTTGCCTTGACATGCCACATGCATGTCTATAGCATGATGGATCAAGATAAGCAAGCAAATGCTCATGCATCTGGTTGCCAATCCATCATACCTGAAGGTTACTTGGGCATGGAGCTGCTTATACAGACAGTTAACAATCCATCGCAATCAGCTCCTTCGTGAATGGCAATTGGAGTGAGATTCAAGCATTTTCTTAGTTGGCTTATTGTTTACCTTGTATAAAAGATATGTTGTCACAAAGTTGTTATAGCGTAGCATTATTCTAAGAATTACATTCCTTGTATAGAAAATCTGTTGTTATAGCTTAGCTTAATTTTAGGATGCACCAACCTATATTCTCTGTATATATACATTATGTACATCAATAAAAACATGTGCGAGCCTTTCTTAAACCATCAGTTTACTTTTCTATATGGTATCAGATTAAAGCCTTTATCTCCATTGAGTTTTCCTTTTGATCCAAGCCTTCGCCATGGCTGATTCCACATCCCAAACCTCTCTGAATGTCACTCAATTTCGCTCCTCCTCCACTGAAAATTCTCTCATCGCCATCGATGCCTCAACTCAGGTTACTGCTCAACTCACACCAACTAACTTTCCCTTATAGAGTGCTCAAATTGAGTCTCTTCTTCTTGGCTATAACCTATATGGTTATGTCGATGGCAATCTCAAATGTCCTTCAGCATCTACTGCTACATCATCGACACCCGATTCAACGGTTAGTGCTATCTATATCCACTGGTTCTGTCAAGACAAACTTATTTTGAGTGTCATTCTTGCATCGGTCTCTGATGTTGTGATACCTCTCATAGCAACCTCGAAAACATCCCAAGATGCCTGGAGTAAGCTGACCAAACTTTATACCAGCCATTCCTACACTCGTGTCATGCAGCTCAAGGAAGAGCTAACCCTCATTCAGCATGGTAGCCGCAACGTTACTGAGATTTTACAAACTATAAAAGCTCTTATTGATGAACTTGCACTTATTGATGCCCCATTATCTGATGATGATATCACCCTTTATGTACTAAACGGTCTTGGCACTGAATACCAAAACATTGCTGCTCCGATTCGAGCAAGGGAGTCCTCCCCGTCTTTCGAAGAGCTCCATAATCTGCTGGTAGGCATTGAGTCCTATTTAAAGCGCCTTGAAGCCTCCTCTCAAGCGTTGGTGGTCACTGCAAATTCCACCTAGCGCAAGCCGTCCTCTGGTCAGCGCCACTATAAAAAGAACTCGTCCTCCTTTCGCAACAACCAAAATCATAAGGGCGTGATGCCGGACCAAATCTGGAGGAAGAACTTCAGCGGGATTTTAAACCAGAACAGAAGAAGAGGGAGAAGAGAAAGAGGAGGAGGGGGAGAAGAGGGAGAAGAGAAGAAGAGAGAAGGAGATTAGGCGGGGAGAAAATTTCTAATTCTTCATTAAACCCTAATCATGAAAAACCTTTCTGTAAGCATGGTCCGACAAGATCCCTTTGATCTTGTCTACACCGATGTTTGGGGTCCATCTCCCATCACTAGTGTTACTGGTCACAAGTATTTTATCATTTTTATAGATCATTTCACTAGTTTGTGTGGTTCTTCCCTCTCAAACAAAAATCTAATGTCCGAACCTTATTTCAGTAATATCACAAAATGATTGAGACACTTTAACACCAAAATTCGTGGTCTCTACTCTGATAATGGCAGCGAATTTGTTGCCTTAAAATCATCTCTTCGATCATGGAATTAGTCACTATACGTCGGCCCCACATACTCCTTAACAAAATGGAGTCTCGGAACGCTGTCATCGCCATGTGGTTGAAACCAGTCTCACTCTACTCACCCATGCCTCTTCCGCAAGAATTCTGGTCCTATGCTTTCTCTGTTGCAACCTACCTCATAAACAGGTTGCCAACTCCTGTATAGCAGTACAAGTCCCCCTTTGAGGCTCTATTCAGTCTGCAGCCTAACTACCTTAAACTTCAATGATTCGTTTGCCTCTGCTACCCGTGGCTAAAGATGCAACCAAAATTCCTTATCTGTCTCTTCGTTGGCTAACTCAGAGTGCCTATCTATGTCTCCATCTTCCCACAAACAGACTCTGTCTTCCATCATGTCACCTTCGACGAATCTGTCTACCCATACAAAGAGTCCATCGTAGCATCAAAATTGACTCTGCCACCATTTGAGAAGCATCTCTCTAGAGTTCCAACAGTCTTTATTGTGCCACTATGAGTCTCTCATGCCACAACACCTATGCAAGCACATCCTCGTTTTCCCCATCCATTTCAATCGAACCTCATGAGTCCTCCCTGTCCACCTCGCCATCCCACCCGAGCCCCACACCTGCACCTCCTACCGATGGATCCGCGGCCCCACCTCCACTACTTATACCTACCTGCAACCACCACATGACCACCCACACCATGAACAACATCTACCAGCCCAAGCAACTCTTTGTTGCCACAAAATATCCACTCCCTGCACCCTTAGAACCTACACGTGTTAGTTAGGCTCTCAAGGATCCTCACTGGCGTGCAGTTATGTCGGATGAATTCATGGCCCTTCTTAAGCATGGAACCTGGGATCTTGTACCCTCTTATGTTGGTCAAATCTGGTTGGCAACAAGTGGGTGTTTCATGTGAAAGGCAACCCAGATGGCTCTATGAGTCAGTACAAAGCCCGTCTGGTTACGAAAGGTTTTCACAAACGCTCCGGAGTTGATTACTCGGAGACATTCAGTTCGGTTATTAAACCGGCCACTATTTGAGTTATACTGTCCCTTGCTGTGATGAAAGGTTGGTCTCTTCGACAGTTGGACGTAAATAATGCTTTTCTGCATGGCTTTTTCGAAGACTCAGTGTTCATGAAACAACCGCCTAGTTTTGAAGATCCCTCTAAACTCCATTTTGTCTGTAAATTGAAGAAGAGCATTTACGGTCTTAAGCAAGTTCCTCGCTCATGGTACTAGTCTTTTCGAGTAGCTCTTCTCGGCTATGGTTTTACGCATTCATGCACTGAGACTTTCTTATTTATCCATAACTCTGATGGTCTTACTTGCTACTGCCTAGTGTATGTCGATGATCTTATTATAACAGACAGTGATTCTTCCTTTGTGTCCAAGATCATAGCACAACTTGGCTCATGGTTTTCTATCAAAAATATGGGTAATCTCCACTACTTCTTGGGCATCAAGGTGATACCTACTACTCATGGTCTCTTTCTCTCACGGCACAAGTATGTATGCAATCTCTTAGCCGCACCAATATGGATGCTACCAAGATGGTTCAGACCCCCCTGTCCACAAGCACATCCTTTGTTCTGCTCGATGGTTCACCCCCCACCGATAGCATTCCATTTTGCAAAGTCATTAGTGGCTTCAGTACCTCAGTCTCACCGGACCGGATATTGCTTTCGCTGTCAACCGTCTCTCCCAATTCCTGCATCAGCTTACTACCACACACTGGGTTGCTATCACGAGATTACTCAGGTACCTTAAGCATACGATTTTTAATGGCATTCACCTTTGAAAAGATAATGCACTGAAATTATGTACCTACACGGACGCTGACTGGGCTGGGGATCATGACACTCGGATTTCTACTACTGCCTTCTTCACCTTTCTTGGAAAGAATCCCATCTCTTAGACCGCTCGCAAGCAGTGCGTCGCCTCTCGGTCTTCAACTGAAGCAGAATTTCGTGCCTTGGTAGCTGCTACTTTCGAAACACTTTGGCTTGCTCGAGCCCGAGTAGCTCACGAGCCCAAACGAGCTCTAGTCTTCCACTGAAAAATCTTATTTCAGCACCATAATTCATAAAAATCTAATTACATAGAGAAAAATAGCTTGTTATCGAGCCTGAGCCTGAGCTCGAGCCCGATTACGAGCCCAAGCTCGGGCTCGTTCTAGAGCTCATAATTGAAACGAGCTTTACGAGCTCAAGCCCGAGCCTTTGCTTTGCCAAGCAAGCCCGAGCTCGAGCCCAAAATAGAGCTCGTTATCGAGCCCGAGCCCGAGCTCGAGCCTGAGCTTCTGTGAAACGAGCCGAGCCGAGCTCTCCCAGGCTCGGGCTCGGCTCGGCTCGTTGACAGCCCTAGCTGCACTCTCTTCTCACTGAACTTGGTCTCAAGCTCCCTCATGCTCCACAGCTCTACTGTGATAACATAGGAGCAAATCATTTTAATCTCAATCTTGTGCAGTACACCCGCATGAAGCATATTGAAGTTGACTTGCTATTTGTCCATGATCTTGCGCAGAAAGAAAAGGTCAGTGTTCATCATATCCACACTCTCGATCAGCTAGCAGATCTACTGACTAAACCGTTAGCTTGCCATCGCTTTCAATTTCTCAAATCTAAGATAAGCCTTGCTGATGGCACGTCCATCTTAAGGGCATATAGGGACAATTACCAATCCAGCGCAATCAGCTCCTCCGTGAATGGATTAGCCTAAATCTCTAATCACTATCTTATGATAGTTATCATATAGGTGAATCCTCCAAAAATATTTGTTGCCTAATATATTGTAGACTTCCTACCTTGGATCTATTTAGAATGTAACCCAACCTTTTAGTTTAATTCGTCACTACTATGAGTACCCATCATAAGGATGAGAAGTGATGTTTTCCTAAAATTATGCTCTAGTATGATCAGTCAATTAGCTTTATTTCTACCATTCTAAACTTTTTTTGTGGAATTTTCAGTCACAAAGGTTTAGTATTTGCTATCAATGACCAAATAGTAGGCTTAAACTCTATTACCCTTGATGATTCTAGGACTTCACTCCTATACAAACTTTTGCTTAATTGGTCTGCCAAACTATTATTGGTATAAAAATTTAAATCGAAAGAATACTTCTTGATCTTAAAAAAATTATTTTTATATATAGTATAGAGTATAGACTAGCAATCTCGAGATGTACAGTGTACATTTTAAAAAGAGGAGGGGGGGGTATATATTATTAAATAAGAAAGGAGCATGATGATTTACATTTGTTTGCTAATTTCTAATAACGAGGATACTGTTAATTTCTCTCCTCACCAATATCTGCAAAAAAATGAGGTTAAAAAAACATACATGGTTTTTCATAACCATCCCTTATCACTTGGACTCTGTTTAAAAATAAAAAAACTTTACCTATCTCCTATCCATAAGGCTAACTTATTGGATTCTTTTGACAAACAATAAAAAATTGGTACTCTTTGTCTAATCCACATATTTCATCTCTCAATTTTTTGAATTCTTTTCGTATTAATCTATTTTCTTAACAAGCATTAAATGTGCCAATTGCTGGCTTACTTGAATTTAAAATTGTCGGAAGAACATTTAGAATTAGAGATAACTTGAGAGAGAAAAAATAATAATAAAAGTTGGAAGATCTTGGTGGATCGAGAGAGAGTGCTGGCAAATCATTAAATTTGAAATTAAAGAAAGAATTGTTAGGATAAAAAGAAAAATAATTTCATGTAGTTGGAAGAAAGAAAAATAGAAATAAAAATTTATAAAATTTGATAAATATTGAATACTATTATTTTTAGATAGTATTTTTACAAAAAAACAAGAGCATTTTTACAAATAAATTTGAAGATGAAATTTAGTGTATTTCTTTCTTATTTTAGAATAATATATAGATAGTAACTGTTAACAACTAAAATACACCAATAAGGTTTTTTTTTGAATTATAAAAATTTTGCACAAATATCTATCCTTATTTTTTGAAGCAAACCTTTCCCAAATCTAATATCAAATATAATCTGGTCAACATGTTCAAGTAAAAAATGTTTTCTACCAAATCGTTTTGGAAGTAAGAATTCTTTGTAAGATGATCATGTCCTATTCTTTGTATCTATAACTTAAAAATAAAAACTAATTTATTATTTATCATTAAATCATATAGGTTTTTAAAACCTTATGGTTTTAATAAATTTCTTACGACACTTAAGGCGCATATGTGATTCACACGTGCATGTATGCACGTGCGTTGGGCTCTGGGAGGCCCAGTAACCCAGTGAGAAACCCTAATCTTCCTCTATAAATAACCCGCCGCATCCCCTCTTCCCAGACGGCTCTCTTCGATCTCTCGGTTTCTTCTTCTCTTCCTCCGCCTGCAACTTTTCTCCAATTCCTTTTGGTCCATCGCTCCTAGAAAAATCTCTCTCTCTCTCTCTCTCTCTCTCTCTCTCTCTCTCTCTCTCTCTCTTTCTCTGTCTCTCTCTCTTGCTATGCTGCCTTTGGAGCGTGATGATATGCTAATGTCGCCCCAGTCTTACGATCCGTTCACCTTGTGAATGGATGATGGTGATAGACATTTTTATCTGATTCGTTACCATTTTTCTCATTTTCTTTATAATTCTATTTCTTCGTACATGATTTTTTTTGGGATATATGTTTTTTTTCGTGTTTTCTGATGTGATATTAAAGGGGGATATGATGATTTCTAATCCATAGAAATATTTCTGTAGTTCAGATGAAGAATATATATAGAAACATGCACTACCATCTGATCTCCTTTTAATCATTTTATTCAATCACTGTTTTTTTTGCCAATTGATCCTTTAAACGTGAAATTAGATCAGGCTACTGTCGGTTTATATTGAAATTCTTTTAGATTTATATAATTTAATGATTTAAAAAAGTCAAAGACTTTGTTCTTTTGTTAATATGTTGCAAATAAGTTTACTAGGATTTTTGTCGAGAGTTGTGCAATCTGTGATGAAGTTGTTGTTTATTGCTGAGTTGCAATGATTATTCATCAAATTAATCACCATCTTTCGGCTGAGATTGCATAAACGTTTTACTGTTTTTTTTTTTTTGATTTTTGATGTTGGTAGTCTGATAGATAAAATATGAATGCCATGAGGTATCTGATGCTCAGTCTAATCGATGGCTGTGCTTCTCGTTAGAGTGGCAGATAAGGAGGCGAACAGGTCTTGCGACACTGGTTGCTCTTCTTTCCATGAGCTTCCTGTTACTTTTACCCTGCTTACATCTTTCTGTTCGAATCCTTTAGAAATTGTTTGAGGTGTTGAAGAAAAATAACCAAACTCAGTTAGAATTTTGAGAAAAAAATCTTTTCTTGCTGGTTCATTTTGATGATTGACCTAAATGTTATGTTTCAGCAAATGATTTGATCCACTTGATCTAGCAAATGATTATTCTTTACCTTTGGTTGCTCGCAATTAGAGATACTTGGAAAAAGGAATCTCATTTAATTTCAACATTTGTAGAGGTTGATTTGTTTGGACAGCTGCGTACCTGGGGGTGGTGTTGATGCTGATCATTTATCTCCACATCTGTCAGTTGTATGAATACTTCCGTGGGAGTTGAATTGTAACATGCAAGTACTGAATTGTTTTGTTGGACTTAGATAAATGAACCAAAATAAGGAGCGATTTTATGTTTGCATGACCAAATCGGTGAACTTTGAGCGGCATGTGTGTGATCCCGCAGCAGGCGAGAGCTGCTATTCTGAATTATTTTTTCTACTTTCGTTGATGGGCAACAACATTTGCTTTTTAAAACTAATTTAATTATTGATATATATTTTTATTTCAAATTTTAAGATAGTTTATTAGTTTTATTCCCTGAATATTTGTGTTCATTTTAATAGTTTCACAATGGGAGCGGGACATTAAAAAACTCTACCACAATAAATAAAATTGGATGCTTTTGCTGGTGAAAATGTGTTAGTCATTTTGTTAGCATAGGTGTTACTGGATCCTTAATCCTGGTTTTATTCTAGATTCATCTAGGGACTCAAAAGTAATGAGATGCCTCTTGATTCAGTTTTCAAGAAGAGATAAGAAATTTGTATTTTCATTGGAATATGATTTCTATATTTTATGGAAAAGTTTTTCTATGAGAAACATGGAAAAATAAGAAGGGAATTATTTTATTTTTATTTTTTTTCAAAAAAATCGTTCAGTATTAAAGAATCATTAAAAAATTATTAAAGATTTAATTTTTATTAAAGGGTATTATAGAAATTATATATAATTTTTTTAAGAAAGTGAATGGCGAACCAAAATAAATATTTTAAAAATTTATTATTTTTTTATTATCAACTAAATATGCTAAAAATATTTTTTTAGAAAAAGGCTAATCAAACATGTTAAAAATACTTTCTTAGGCATTTTTTTATTAAAATTTGTTTCTCAGAAATTATATTTTTAGGAGGAAAAATGTTTTCGCAAACCAAACTAGCCCTAAGTGCAAAACTACTTTACGCACTTGTTTATTCATACTTTATCCGCATACGACCTACTATGCGGAATCTGTCCTCATAGGACCTACTAGGCGGACACAATCCGCATAGAAGGTCCTACTGTGGAAAACTGGTTATGCGGACATAATCCGCATAGAAGGTTGTATGCGGACAGTTGTTTATGCGGACACAATCCGCACAGAAGGTCTGCGGACAGTCCGTTTATGCGGACTGATTCCGCATAGAAGGTCCTATGCGGACAAACCGTTTATGCGGACACAATCCGCATAGAAAGTCCTATGCGGACAAACGGTCTGTACGGACTGATTCCGCATAAAAGGTTATATGCGGACTGTTTCCGCATAGAAGGTTATATTTGACAAGCCGTTTATGCGGACAGATTCCGCATAGCACCTAATATGCGGACAGATTCCGCATAGAAGTTATTATGCGGACGACCTGCTATGCGGACGCTTCCGCAGAGAACCTACCATTCTGTCTTGGTCCGCGGAGAACGTGCTATGCGGACAGCATCCGCGTGGAACCAAGAGGCGGGGGCCTTTAGGGCAAGGAGAAGAGGAGCCTAGACGGGGCAAGGAGAAGAGGAGCCTATTCTATGCGAATCGTCTGGGAATGGAATATGCTCCTTGCCCCCATTTCTGTGCTTGCTTTGTTTCAGGTAAAGCTTGAATAGAATGGATGAGCAGAAGCAGAAGCAAGCTGTTGCCATAGAATGACTTCTCTAGAATGCATCCCCAATCCAACACGATGGCTTTGTTTCACATCGAGCATGAAGGGCATGGAGGGGTAGAAGCCGAAGCCGAAGCAGAAGCAACGTGTGGCTTTGAAGGGGCAGTAGCCATTGAATGAATTTTCTAAGATGGATCCCCATTCTAATAATATATTAGCTTTATTTCACTTTAAGCAAGGAAAACATGGAGTAGAAGCATAAGCAATATGTGGCTTTGAAGGGGCAAATGCTAGAGCAAGTTTTCTTTTGGTTTGCTCTTCTCTTCTTTTGGTTTACTTGAACCCAAAAGCTTATTTCATCCATCAGGAAACTTAGGGTATTTGAAGGGACAAACTTATCTCGATTACCATGTTTAAATAATCATTGGATACGAAAGCTTAAATTGTATATCATGTCTTAATATTTTGTCCTTTTCTTTTCCCTTCTCATAAAGTGTACTCACAGCATCTAAATGAAATAATATTTTTTCTCATAGTTTCCAGAGATCTATTTTGTAATACAAGACACTCAAAAGTTTGTTGTAGGTCCTCTAAGCATTAGCTTCCGGACTCCATTAAATGTTACAGGTCCTTGAACTATTTTATGCAAAAATTGATCTTCTGATAGAAGTTGCCTTTTTTTTTTTTTTTTTTTTTTCTTTCTACAATCTCATTTTTCGATGCTGGAGATTCTATCACATCCATCAAAAATTCTTTCTAGAATTCCAAACGCTTGAAACCTGACTTTCTCCAACATTTATCTAACACCGGATGTAGTTGTGGAAGCCTCAGGTTTATTATGCCATGCGAATCCTAAACATAAACACCTGTTTGAAATTACCAGCATTCAAACAGGACTTGGACCAAACGTGCTAAAAAATAAAAGGGAAGGCCGAGACAATTGAGCTGATCCATCTTTTCATTTTTCAATTTAAATTTTTCCCTCTATTTTGGGTTTTTTATTCAAATTAAATTCCTTTCCCTCTGTTTTAACTTTTATCTATTATCTAAATCAATTTATCCATTTTCCAAACTTAGCAAACAAGAATAAGGAACAAAAACCCCTTAATTAAATATGCTCTAAGATAATTATAGTAGCTTCAACTCGAGCTAAGTAACCCAGGCAAAGTAAGCTTGTTGGAAACTCTAAGGTCCAAATTTTTTTACTCTATTGTACAAGATACTGGCTAGTTTTCATCTCTATGAGGAAGTGCATTGCTTTTTTTTATTGGTCCTTTTTTACTTGCCTTTATTACTCTAACATAATTAACAAAATATCCACTCTTGAGCATGCCAAACTCACTCCCCTCGCTTGGGAAGAACATTTGCCTATACACCTATTTTCTTCTTTTCCTCTAGATTTAAAGCCGCCCTATTAAATATTGATACCTCCACTGTGATGGGCAATGCCCTCAATAGGGTTTCAACAACGTAGAGCTCGAGGGTGGAGAGAAAAGGCAAAATGAGGGGTGGATGGTGGCTTCCCCTAGGGCTTGTGGATAAATTTAGAGTAGTAGAGAGATTAGATTATAGGTCGACAATGGCATGGCATCAAAGAAGCGGCTGGAGAGGGCAAGCTAAAACTTGATGGATTCAGCCATGGTAGACTCATTAAATGAGAGCGAGCGGTATGGGGTTGTGTGGCTGGAGAGAAGACAATGGGTTATGAGAGGGCATGGTGAAGATCAGAAGGTGAGGGAGCTGGAGGAGAGGAGGTGACGAGCTCTTTCAAAAAATTGATGTTTCGTGAATCATTCATAGTTATTGATATCTGCTCATCAGCCTCAACACCAGCAATATCATCCTCATATTCTTTGCAAAGCCAAACTGTTTCCTATTTTTTAAAAGGGATACATGCTGTATTTTCATCTGTTGCTACCATTCCTTTGTAAACATCAAAATGCTGTCTAAACCATATCTTTTGTTTTAGTTGGTTTGTTCCTATCGTTTTATTTTCCCTACTTATGCTTTAAACTCAACTAAGCCTTAATCCCAAACTAGTTGGCATTGATTACATGAATCTTTTTCTTCTATTCTGGTTTATATAGGGGCAAATTTTTCTAAATATATAATGATATCAAGTCCTTTACCATTTTGTTACATTGATTTTTGGTTTATTTTTATCCTTCTTTCCTCCTGCATATATCAAATCACTTATTTATACTAGTACGTCCCTCAGCCTACATTCTACATATCAAACTATCTAAATTATTCTCTCAATTTTATCCTTGATTAGTGGTACGGCTACCTTTTATTATTATTTTTTGTTTCGAAATGAGTAGAAAATGATAGAAAGATTATTTTTGAAAATGAAAAATTTTGAAAAATTCTGGTGGCTTCTGGGCTTCATATTCTAGGGGGTTGAAGTCCAGTGGGAGAAAATACTTACGTTTAGAACTTTATACTCTTCGAAAACATACGAAAGGACACTATTTTTTATTTTTTTGAAAAATCATAATAAATTATATATTAATCAAAAAATTGGGATTCTATATCTGAAAATTTTTAAATTTAATGCTCTTTCATATCAAGTACTTAAATTATGTTTTCTTAGTAGTTGATTTTTTTCAATAGTCTATGTATAATCCTTAGTATTTTTTTGTGGGGTAGATGGCATCTTTACCGCATAATAAAAAGATAAAAAAGAGGCAGGAGAACTGAAGCCCAAAAAGCCGAATTGAAAATTGTTATTAGCTAAAAAAGCAAAACCTGCTAATGTTTTAAGGGCTGCTGCCGCCGAGTATAATAGAAGGATGTTGCTCTATGAATTTGAAGAATTATATTACACTTTGATGTGTTATAAAATGGACCCAAATCACACCATTAGACAACACTTTAAAGAAGTGGATAAATTAATAATGAACATTGAGATAACTGGTTTTATTTCATTAGAAGAAGAAAAGATTGAAGGGTTACGTAGGTCCTTATCAACCCATTGGGCTACATTGGTTAACGATATTCCGGCACAATTGGAGTTCCTTTTACAAAGTTTTGAAACAAATTTTGTTCTATGAGTGCAAACTTGAATTGGAGTTAAATGTGCAAAATGCTGCAAAGTGTGCTGCATCATTCTCTGTTTGTTCAAATCCTCGAAGTACAAAAGATTGCATTGGCCTATACCCTTGGATAGAAACAATGGGACCTAAACTTGCAAGTAATTTAATCAATAGAAAAATACCAGTGTCCCCAAGTTTTAATGGCGGAGATTAATGTATACATATTGTTTGTGCATTTCATAGCACTTATGTATGAAGTAAGACAAAATTTATATTACTTGTGAACGCATGTAGTTTAATGTGTATGCTATATGTGATTTGTCCTATTTGATATTTTCATAATTAAATGTTATGTGCATTTAATTAATGTTTATTATATGAAAATATCATTTTAAGCGGGAGCTGAAATAACACTATGATGGAAACTCTCATTTAAGGATTGTTTTTTGTGCAATGCAATTAAATACATAATAATAGAACATTTGCTTTTACAGACGATGATTGAGAACAAAGTGAACTTTCGAATTTGTATTTATGTAAAATTATCATTGATTTAATTTATATGTGCGCAATGTTAGACGTGTGTGTATCTTGACTATTTATTAATCTCTTTTGTTACTTGGTAGACCATGGCATCAAAGAATATAATAGCTGATCTGAATAAAGGCAAAAAACTGGATGGTGATAACTACAATATATAGCACCGTAAGATCCAGTATGTTCTTGAGGAACAGCAAGTACTTGAAACCATTTATTAGAAAATGAATGATCCTGGTAAAGGGAATAGTGCTCAGGATATAAGAAATCTGAAGGCTTATCAAGCGTGGAAACAAAAGGATCATCATAAAGCGTAAGTGCAGTCGGAATAAGGACAGGAAGGGAAAGGAGATTGGAAGAGGACCTAAAAAGAAGATAACTGATCACCATAAAAGTAGCTGGCGTTATGACAAAAGGAGAGAAAGACCAAAATGCGGTGTTCCTATTGCCAAAAGTTGAGCCATTTTGCTCGTGAGTGCAACGAGCTGCCTTTTTATTATGTGATGGTGAAATCCATCAACCTTATAGATGTCACATGGAAGATGAGATAAGAAGGCATGCAGCAAGCAGGACTTGAACCCTCTTGTTTGTCTAAATTCAATTAATGCTAAATATGATGCACAAAACAAAAGCTATAGGGTCTCTCATATTTATTTTGCACTTTAAATTTTTCTTTGCTGTTCATTAAGTTTAATTTTGCACCAATGACAAATAGAATGCCAGGTTGACAAAGAGATAATAAGTAACTATGAAAAATTATAATAGTATTCAAAATCCAAAAACCAAATATAAACAAGGCCAAGACCTCAAAACTTAGGATTTAGTTGTTGATTATGACAAAGGAAAGAATGGATCCCTATCAATTTAAGATGGTAATCTAAATGAATGTATAGGGTGTATGTCATGCATTTTGAAATGCCTATCATTGCCACAAAGGTGGTAAATCAGTTGGAACGAGGCTTTTTTTCTACCGGCACGATCCAAGTTTGAAATGCGCAGGCGTTGATTAAATATTGGTGACCGGATGCCCCCCGCCTGAACACGCTCGGTGGGAGCGCTATCTGGTCTAGCTGGCACTGGGGTGGCGCTGGAGCGACGTAATCACATGTAGAGTTACCCACGGGTCGAAAAGAGTATGAGCAAAATTTTACCCACATCGAATGTTTTCTGGTGGAAGAAGAGTCCAGTAGAGGCTGCTACGCGGGTGAAGTTTCTTAAATGTATATTAACTATATTTTACTGAGCTGTAGGGACCAAAAACAATCAAACGGGGACTCGAAAATATGCATCATTCTAAATTAATTCCAACCATTTCTTTCAAAACCAATAACTTTAACTTATTTTTTAATTCAAAGCTCAAAAAAAGAAAACATATTAGCACTTCATGGGACCACGCCGTCCACGTTGGAGTTGGGGTGAGGAGCATCACCCTTCTTTTTGCCACGTGGCAATTAAACATTTCTCTGGTGAGAAATTCATTTTTCTTTTTTTTTTTCCTCGTAAAATTTCGTACCCGAAGTTCTTTCTTCTAATCACCCGCTGTTTATTTTTTTTCTAGTTTATAAACCCCGCGGGCTGCGGGCGGAAATGGCGTCTTCGTGAACAACCCGCCCCCGGGGCGTCCTCCCCAATAGTCCGTTCCCCAGGGCTCGCCGTATCGCCACTGCTACCATCCAAGGTTATATATTTTTTTTCTCCGTTTATAACTCTCTCTCCCCTTTTTTCTGTTCTCCTTTTTTAATCCTGCCGTTATTCTCTCTCAATTTCTCTTGATTCTTACGTTTTTCTTTGTTTTTATGAATTTTTGAACTGCTTTGACGGATTTCCTTTTTGTTTTCCTTAAAATTTGTCGATTGTTTTTTTTTTTTTTGGTACCGGAATTGTATCGTTGCTCGGTTCTCCGGAATTTTATTTTGTTTTATTTGTTTTGGGAGAGATTAGGGGTCATGGATACGAATATGGATTGTTTCTGTATATCTTTTTAAATTCAGGCCTTGCTCCTGGTTGGTTTGCCGAATCGTTGGCCGAATTGTTGGCCGATTTGTGGAGTTTAATGCGAAATTAGTTTCTATTCGTAGAAATTTGGTCGATTTCTTCACGGAATTAGGGTTTTCTCTTCGAACTTGTTCTCAGAGTTATTTAAAGATGATAACTTTGGTTTTTTTTCTTTGGATCTAGCTGATTCCTTGGTTCTGTGTCCAGGGAGTTTTGATTTCTGAACGGTTTCCTATGATTTGGCTTCTGTTTTGGTTAGGGATGCGTTTGTTGTTGGTCTTGTAGGTCTTGTAGAAACTTTCTTGTTCTCCTTTTTGAGAAGTTGATTTTAGTTCAATGCGTCCGGGAGCTCTGTGCTTTCACTGTCTGCCTGCAAGGGCATCCCAATTTAGGAGGCTCCCACCACTATGTGTACTCAGCCTTACCTCCACGTGCGAAGAGGCAGTTTATGTATTTTAAACCTATGACACTAGGTCATAATGAAGCAACCTTACTGTTGCACTAAGGCTTACCCTCTTTCACCATCTACCTGTATCATGTAGAGTTCTCCTTTTAGCTTGATTTTGTTCTGGTGAAAATTGAATGCATTTCTGAACTTGTTATGTATTCAAAAGATATGTCTTAATGATAAAGAGGGATCAAAATATATGGGTTGGAATCAAAATTGAATTTTTAAAGCTGGATTACCTTAAATTTTTTATACTCTTATACAGTCGCTTGGAACCTTAAATTTTTTATATCGTTCGTTCCTATTTTTTTTCTCTCCCAACTCCTAGAGGGTATTGTTAATCTTTTAAATGTTTTATATGTCCTTTTCAATACCTGTTGAGACTATGATCTTCAGCCCTTGTTTGAAGTGGAAGTTTTAGAGTTCTGTCAGATTTGGAATTCTAGTCTTCTCTTCATGTTAGTGAAGAATTATTGTGATATTTTTGGAAGACTATGGAGGTGACTGGAGTTTGATTGATTCTGTTTGAATTTTACTATTTGTCAATTTAAATTTTTGAATTCTGTTTCTTTTTTCTCTCACCGAGTGTGACCCATTTTGATTATTGGACATAAAATCAGTCTTGTTTTCTTAAATCTTTCAGTTAGTGACATATGGTTTCTGATTTGTTTATCTGTTCATGAATTGATGTGTGAAGACGGGTTAATAGATTTGCATCATTAGATTCCTCTAGAAGGGTTTTGGGGCTTTTGTCTATGGGCGCTCCCAAGCAGAAATGGACAGCAGAGGAAGAGGCTGCTCTCAGAGCTGGAGTTGTTAAACATGGGGCTGGAAAATGGCGAACAATATTGAAGGATCCAGAATTTAGTGGCATCTTATGTTTGCGGTCAAATGTTGATCTCAAGGTGTGTCTTTTATTTAATTGATTTAGTTAGCAAATTCAGTTATTGTAAGATAAATTGGTGTGTGTTAACTTTCGAAATAATTGAATGAGGAATTCTGATACTTGATTCCAAATATCAATCTAAACATTGTTGGGTTTGTTTTCTTTGTATTCTTTCTTTAATTGGACAGGACAAATGGCGGAACATGAGTGTGACTGCAAATGGATGGGGATCTCGAGAGAAGGCTAGGATAGCCTTGAAGAAGAGTCGGCAGATTTCCAAGCATGATGATACCCCAAAGGTTCTAAATACAGAAGTTCAGGATATTGATGATGAAATTGTTGACACCAAGCCTCTTGCATTGTCTAGTGAGAGTTTAAAAATTACTGGTTCTAAAAGATCTATCTCAAGGTTAGTGTATAATTGCATCATTAATTGTTGGTTTGAAGTTATAGACATGCAGATTTGCTTCGGGCAGTTCAAATTTTGATTTACTGGCCTTTTGCTATCTTAGATGTAATTTGGGTTCTGAATTAGTAACTTGAGCTAGAGCTAATTGTATTTTCTCTGCCTTTAAACAGCATAAACCTCTATTGTTATAGCACGGACTACAAACTACTTTGACGTATTTGTCCATATTGCCTGTGAGGCCATTAATGTGCTGCCAGCACTCATTAATGTTTTAATATAAATTTGAGGGCGCCAAGCACAAATCTCCATGAATCCGCTATTCTCCTTACCTCTATAACTGCATTTTCTAATAATTTCGCCTCGCTCTAAAGGAGAGAAACAATTGAAGTACGCCCCACAAGGTTGGATTGTATTCATTAAGTGACATAGTCAATAGAGTTTGCTTTTAGTTAGATGGAAAATAACAACTTCATCTCATATGGATTGCATGTGACCAATTCCCTATATTATTTTATTGGTGTAGGACATCCCTTGTTGTGTCAGTGGCCACACTTGTGAGTAGTTTGGAGATGTAGAGCTCTTAAATGGGGATATCATACGAGCCTTAAGGCATGAAAATGTCAACTATTGAATGGGAATATTTGTGGGTTTGAACTTATGAGCCACATACTATGGGAGAGAGTGATGGAATAAACATCCAAGACATGACAGTTATTCTAAATAGCAAATTTAGATCTATGCAGGGATGCTGGGGAATATAAGGATATAGGATATTATGTTAGTTGGGCATTGATGAAAAGATCAGAAGGGATGACAGAAAATGCACATGGATTTTTCTATCTTAAAAGCGCATATGACAAGGTATGAGCACCTGGAATAAACAACATATTACAATTCCTGGGACATGCAGGGGCAATGACTGCCATATTCAGATCTTGCATTATAAGTAAAATTTAGTCAGTAGGCCTACATGAAGATGGACACTAAGATCATATATTGTTACATGAGTCATAGCAAGCGTAAAGCAAAGCTTCCTTTCTCTGTCTATACATATATGTATATATGTATGGAAATAAAGAGATTCTTTCTTCTTGGGATGACAAATAAAGGACACTTTTTAAGCTGTTTGCACATTAAGGGGAGTGGAGCCAAAGGGACTTATCGAATGAATCCCTCCGGAGGCCTTCGGCGGCCCTCCCTCCCTCTCCCTTCCTTCCCCTCTCTCTTTTTTCCTCTCTCTCGTTCTCCCTCTCCTGTTCTCTCGCCCTCTCTGTTGTGTCGAAACGGGCCCAACGCGGAACGACACGAGGTGTATTGAACCATGCTGCTGGTCGACCGGTACGGGCTCCATTACCGACATGGGCTCCGGTACTGACACGACAGACCTTGTAATGAATCTTTCCATTCTATCTATTTGGTTGAAGCACACTCTAGGTGTGTAACGCCTTGTTTGTTTCCAATCATAATATGCATGCATGCATGCATGTATATATCATTATATATATATATATATATATATATATATATATATATATATATATGCATGTGTGTATATATCATTATATATATATATATCTGTATCTAGATCTTATATTATATGCAATTTTAGTCAGTAGGCCTATGTGAAGATGGGGCACTAAGATCATATATTGTTACAGGAGTCATAGCAAGTGTAAAATGAAGTATCCTTTCTTCCTCTCTCTCTGTGTGTACAAGTAGAGCTAATATGTAGGTGCCCACTTAATGGCCTAAATAAGATCGATCCTGATCGGACAATTGAGGGCCCGATAATGATGATCTGGGCGTTGGATATGATTTACCATTTCTATGTTGCCCACTGTCTAAAAATTATGTGATTTGGAGGCTCCTAGCCTATGCGTCGCCTATGCATCTAGCGGTAAAAAATGGACAGTTTAAATGATACGAACAGTGAATATTTTTGACCACTGGATGTATTGGCTAGGAATTTCCAAGTCACATGATCTTCTAAAAGTAAGCGGGTTAAAGATGATAGATCATATTCAACGACTTGAATCATTGGTGTTGGGCCCCTACTCATCCAGTTAGGATCAACCTTATTTGGGATATTGTGCCCACATGTTAGCTCTACTCATATATATCTATTATTAGTCGATGAGATGAGAAATTTGAACTATTTAGAAAAACATTGGTAGATATTGGTTAGGGGCAAAGACAAGGTGGCTGAGAAGTTCAGGATTTCTCTTATAATGTGGATATAAATCCAACATCACCCTTTCAAATTTAGCGTGGCTCCTAGCAACCCCTAAAATATTGCATGTTTCATAGGAAGTAATATTTCTCAAATTCGAAAGGATGATCAGTTATAACCCCTTTTGACAGCTTCTTTCTCTCAATGCAGCATCTTATATGCTTATTAAGTTGAAGAATTCTTGTCAAATAAGGAATCTTTGCTTAGTATGATCAAGCGGGGAAGTCACTACTTATATTGTTTCTATTACGTTTTCAATTGGTCTCAAACTTTTCTTGCTAGAAACTAACATTCAAGCTTTTGTTGATGGAGACTAAGATGGTTTCCCAACCATATCCTCTCCCTCCCGTTTCAAACTTCCAATCATTTTCCCAGTTATGGAGGTTGTAGGTGACACAAGCATCAGAACCCTTGCTCTCACTCTTTTAATCACAGCAGAAAATAAATGCTCCTCCTTTACCATTTGGCTGTGTTTCTATTGTGCATCTGCCCTTTGTGAAGACATGAGCAAATTTTTATAAGGTATACCAAGCAGTCCTTTCAAATTTTTATTCCTTTAAAACTTTTATCTTTTCTTCTCTCTCTCATTCCTTTATCTTTTTAAAGGCAAGTACCTGCTAATGTATAAAAAAGAATATGGTTTGAAAAATCCTGAGGTTACTTCCTTTTCTTTTATACTCTTTACTAGCCAATTTTTCAAAAGAAGTTATTCATTTATATCAATACCAAACACTTATTGATATGATATAATCAATATATCCGCCCTCAATATGTTGCCCAATATAATTTGATATATTCCGATATATTGGCTAACACAATATCAAGATATTCGCCAGGATTTCCTAATCATTTTTTACCATTTTAACTTAATTTTTATTTATTGGATGTTCGAATTGATGGCTTAAATAGCAGTTAATCTTGGATTTGCCATATTTACCGAGAGTCCAATGTCTCAGTTCCTAAAGTATTGTTTGAGATCTTTCCAAAGTTTCCATCTCCAGCAAGATAGATGAGAACTTGGTCCATATTGGTATTGGCTACCAACTGAGATAGGCAAGTTCTCTAGGTTTTGAAAAGCTTGTTACTATCATCCATCTAATCCGTTCCATACTTGAGTCTATCTGCATATGGGCATTAATTGTAGCATCTACCTAATATTTGTAATTGTAAAAAGTTGCTGGGTCTTTTAAATAAAAAGCTGCTATGAATATGGATACACAAATTCTGACTCATGTCCCAGAAATCTATAAATCAGTTTTCAACCCTATTCAGTCTCATAAAGTTCTCATGAACTACAAAGGGTAATAAGTGACAACATTGACATATTTTCAATTTGATATTCTCTCCATAATTGACACCCTTAGTGAATTGCATCGTTAATAGTCAGCCTTTTAAGCAAAGTGTTTAATTTAATAGAACTACTAGGATCTAGTAAAAGAGTCATGTGGTAATAGATGCGGTCATTTCATTGTTGTTTCTTGTTTGACCATTTGTTTACTTTAGAAAAATAGTAAAAGAGAGCTGGGAGGCTTGTATACTTACTTTGAGTTAATAAAACATAGTCGGATAATATCCTACCTCGAAGTTCATTGGATTTATATCTGCTATTATGACCATATTGTTAGTAATATCTGCCATATTGTTAATATTTGATTTGGTCCATTTTTAGCCCTAAAACTACATGCACATGTAATGCAATGCTATGGCTAAAAAAAACATGTAATAAAATATATTATATATATTAATGAACACTTTATGCAAGTAAAATTAATGATCATAATTAGTTTAATATAATAATACTCTGATTGTAACCTTTAAAAAATATAATAATGCATTGAGATTAAGAAAATGCGAAGAAAGGCATCAATTTATGCTCTTTTGGTTCCTTAAGACAGACATATTCCCATTGCACTACTCCATGTAATGTTTACAGATGGGAGCTTCATAATTTGTAATCGAGGAGTTAAAGACATCTCAAGCAGGATGCCTAGAATAAATGGTAGATTTGCTGCTTAGTATGCTAGAGGCATTATATTCAGTAGGTACTCATGAGCTTATCAAATTTAATGCGAGTAGAATAGATATATATGGGATAAATAAATAACTTAGAATGCTCAAAGTACCTGATCTCATGTTACTAGAAGTAAAGTTGTTGAAGTATAATGAAATTCAAAATACACTATTAAAGCAAAGTTGAAGATAGATTTAAATTTTAAAGGAAGTATTGGTTGTTGCATTTTTTCAGATATGCTGTGTGCACCTTACACGCACTTTGATTCCCTCCTGATATTTAGAGATGCCCATCAATTTTATTCAAGGGCCAATTAATCAACAAACTAGGAATACCATATCAGCAAAGGAGGCAACGTGATGTGGGGAGATGGGAGTGGTTTTGGCACTTGGGGCGTGAACTAAAGAGAGGGTAGAGAGAGAGAGAGTGGTGAAGATAAAGATGACGGGGGCACACTTATAGGAAAGGGCGGTCGATGAGCCTATTCAGTCTCGTGATCTTGTGAGTAGACTGGATTTTAAGTGCAATAAGTGATTTTAGAAAAGGAAACCAACTACGGAAACACTTAAAGGCAGAAGGAGGGAGATTGAAAATTATCGTTTGAAGTCCCTGCATAGTATCTTTTACATGCTCCCTCACATGCATGCATAATATCTTTTACATGATCCATCAGCAACCAATGATTAGGATGCAGATAAATCACTTTTAACCATGTGTTGCCATGTCAGCACATTAGAGAACACTTAAATCACTGTGCATGGTCAAGTTTGATAGGGGAAGAGACATGTCGCTCGTGTATACATGGAAAGAGAGATGTGAGGTGCATTGCATGAGATTGTTATGAAAGGAACAAGAGAATATTAATCATGAGAGATGTAAGTAAATAGATGAAAACAGACCTTACATTCATCTAGTAGCTAGTGATTGGCTGGCTTGTGAGATACAAAAAAGAGGGCAGGCAGGATTAGAAAATATAGAATAAAATGAGAATAGAACAAAAGTTCCAATATCAAACAGAACAAAAATAGAAACATGAAATAAAATACAATAGAAAAATGTAAATGTTAACATAGAAAAACAAATATATAATGAAAAAAATAGAATGCGGGAAGAAAATTTGATGGATGGTTGTGATGCTACATAGGGAAGCACTGATACTTCAAAACAGGTGTTATGGCAGTATCTAGTTACATATCAGAAATGGATATAGGACTGATTTGGCCTGATATATGTGCTCAGACACTTCTAGGCATGTCCAGATACTTCTTGGATACGTTTAGAGTTAGTGGCGGGTTCTTGGGCTTTGGTCAAGCGGGATTTGAACCCGGATTTGCATCCGAGTCCCATAACTTAAACTAAGTATGGGATGACACCCATTCTCTTGCATGCCCTATTTTCTTCTCTAAATCCCAATTGAAAGAGAGGGGAAGAGAAGGAGTGGATGGTTTGCTGATTGAGAGGAAAATGTAGCATTTCTTTTTTTCATATCTGCATTTAATTTTAGAACAACAGAATCTGTATCATGTTGCTCGCATGTTGATTTGCTTTAAATTGTTTATTATTTTTGTGTGTTTAATTTGCTGCTCGATTGTTCACTTTTCAACCCTTGCTCTTGTTAAGTTTTGTATTTTGCTGCATCTTTTTTAATTCTGTTGATGGCTTGCAGCTGTATATGTACTCCCAGTAGAACAGAATATTAGATTGATTCGTCTGTGTCTATCAACATTTTAAATGTTTGCTGGATGTATTCTTATTATGTTCTTACTCATTTATTGAAATTTCTATTGTTATTTTTGAATTTTTTAAGCATATATATATATATATAAAAAACTATATTTGTTTATTATCATATCCTGTTTGTTTGAGATTTCGCATATCAACGTAATCTATCGTGTCATCCATATCCGGTATCCATATCCATTCTTCCAAGGATGCCATTTGCTAATATTTTCATTATCATTTATTTATTTCTTACTTATCTGGATCGTTAAATAGACTTATACTTTTGATTTACTTACCTTTCTTCTCTTCTAAGAGAACAAGAGAATGAAGAGGGAGAAAAAAAAGAAAAGAGGGTTATGAGATGGAAGGATGGTGGCACAATAATTGAGAAATAAAAGAGGGATAAAGTTGGATTAAAATGGAAAAAAATGAAGTCCAGTTTTATTAGGGAAGGAAGATGTTAACATTTTGAAGAAAGTGTATTGAGAAAGAAAATCTCATTGAGGAAGAGGTGCATGAGAGACAGATTTTGGATGGGGGTCATTTAGAGTCTGGTTTTTCAGGAAAGAAATCAGTTGGTTGCCTAATTGGTTAAGTTACATGAAAGAGACTAATTTATAACTCAAACAATTTAAGTCCACTTTTCTTAGTTAAAAAAATTAGAAAGACTTCTTAATTATAGATTTGTTTGCATTCATGGAGAGATGAGGTGAGAATGTGTTTTTCTTTTTTCTCTCTTTTTTTTTTGGGGGTGGGGGGTGGGGGTGGTTTGGTGGACTGTATATAACAGAAATTGGCAGTCCTGAATTGTGTTAGTGTATTTTGGGAACAAAAATTGGCAGGCAGGATTTTTGTAGAATATTTCTGAAATAAAAATCTCTCTTTTTAATACAGTGTAGATGTTGATCAAGGTGAAGTGTTGATAGATTGTATCATCAGATACTTTATAATCCAATATCAAGATGATTTTTGTGGATGACCAATTTGGACTAACAAACAATATGTTGTATTGGATGATATATTAAAAGCGAGCATGTGTAAGAATGTGTATGTGTGTGTGCTTGTAAACATGTGTGTTAGGTCATTTGTCTGCTTCACATATATGCCTATGTGTGCTTTTGTTGGTCAAGATCTCGGTGAGATATAAACCATGCCTATCATTTTTGTTAGGCATCATATAACATAAACATTAGACATTTCAATTATAAAGAACTATTTATATGAAAATCAGGTTTAAACATTTAGACGACAGAGGAGTTGTTATTTATTATATACTATGAATAAAATGAGAATAGATATTAGGTGCACATGATTTAACATGTCCATATAATATAGATTTCTAAACCACCAATCCTGATTTCCATTCCTCACTTGTCCTCTTCTTTATCTTTGATTCTCTTTTTAGGATCTTGACCTTTGTTCATATACACACCTCTTTATTGTATAGAAGCACTGCTTATGTAGTTCTTTACATGAAATTTTCTATTTTTCGCCCATTATCTTTCAAGTCTGTATAGAGTTTCTTTTTTATTTTGCGGGACTAGGTCGTAAAAACCAATTGTATAATTTCAAGCATATGAAATGTAGGTGCAGTGGATATGGAATAAAAATGAAAATAAGGCCTCAGTTGAACCTGATGGCCGTGAATTATTTGGTTGGAGAGGCGAGCTGCATTTTGTAATGTGTGTATTGACGATTTTGCAACTTTTTTATGGAGCAAGAGGCCAACTTGACCAGCTATACGTCCTCTTGATGAGAGGTTCAGCGAAAAATTTCCTATGACTTCCATTTCTTCTGAGTCTTGGCTCACAAAGGTGAACCATTAAGATTCTAGGAAGTAATGCCATTTGTTTCTCTTGCCAACCGAGCATTATAAAGGAATTTCTTCCTCCAATTCACTCTTGAAATTTATTTTAAAAAAATCAACTAGGGTAGACAGAACAATGAACTTGTCTGAAGAAATTAATATGAATTCTCGCTTTTGTGAAACCTCTGAAAGAGCCCCAAATAAGGTTATTATGACCCTTATTCTGTGCAAATAAGCTGTGGCCCTTATATTCTGGAATCAAATTGCTCTATAGGTCAAAGGGATTATTTTTGTTACACTAAATTATTGTTTGAGGGAAATTGAACAGAGGTCCATAAAGATGGCATCATCTATGCTCATTCTGCCTTTTGCAGTGCAAAACTTTCAGTCATTAAGATACAAATTGATCAAGCTTTATAGATGAATGTAGTTTGACAGGATTTTTTTGGCATAGCCAGTGACTTCAACCTGTGGTTAAATGGAGCTCCAAGTGTTGAAATCTGAGTGATTGAGCTTGCTTTTTTGACACTTGGAACATGGAAATAGAGATTTGTACATTCAACTTATGCCCTTAGAAGTATTGAATATTGCACCTTGCCTAATCTTCTAAAATACAATTAAGTGATGCCTGTCTTGAATCTTATGCTCATCAAAGTTGCTTGAATTGGTCTAACTCACTGTCAATAGTTGAGGCTATCCTGGTAGGTCAAAGAGAAAAATGCTATTCTGAACAATTTTGTTACTTTTAGATCTATTTACAGAAATAAGGAGATTGATGAAAACTTGGGTACTAGAATGAGAGCTGGGTGAGTAAGTTGATATGTTTAGGGTGTTTTTGTCTGAAACATGCTTTGGTGTTGCAAGGGAAAATTGCTAAAATGACAAATTTTATATTGGGCAGTGAAGAGTGTCTTAGCAAATTAGCTGAGTGTAACAGAATCAAGAATGTGATGATTGATATTGTTAATACTATGAAGGATAGCTAGAGGAATAAGTCACGCCAATTGATGACAAAGGAATGATAAACTTATTGAGACAGCATAGCCATCTGGAACAAACTTAAAAACGATCTGGTAGGAGAGATGCTTAAATCTGTGTTCAATGGTCAAGAATAAGGAGTCTATGACTAAGCTAAAATGGATGAAAGCTGTGAGAAAGGATATGGAAGGGTTTGCAGTAATCCCAGATATGACCCCTAGCAGGAAGGATGAGCATTAGATATGATCAGTGGTCAAGGATCTGTAAGGTTGACCTAGATAGTTGCAATGAGGCTTGATAGTTGATAAACAGTGATACTATGCATGTTGTTGAACTTCTTTAATTCCTATGAATGCATTGTCATAAACAGAAATCAAGATATTTTTCACAAACATTAAAAATATTTGAAGTCCTTTCATTGCTAAGGTCCACTTTGGTTGTGGGACAAGTTGAATAAGCTGGAACAAAGTCATCTTTTTCTATTTATTCTGTTCTATTCTTCCAAACACCAAAACTTCATCCCTTAATGGGGGAGTTGGAGGGACAGTTCTGAGTTTTCCAAAAAAAGTACTTTATACTCTTGCAGTCCTCCAAAGCTGGATTAAGTTCTGGAGATTTGGTGAATTCCTCCTTTACTCCATTTTCTCTCCAAGTTATTTTGCCTTTTTAACTTTCCCAGGATAACTTTGTTCCTGACCAAACAGGGTCTAACATTCAAGTTGTTTGTCAGGTTTATCAGTTGCATATAAAATTGGCGATATCTCAGTCAGTTATCTGATAAGTTACATTAGTAGTATCATAGGTCATAAGCAATGGACGCCTTCCTGCACAATGCTTATGCTAAATACTGACTTTTCATTTTCGCTTGGAGACATCCGATAAGAATGATGACTTTCCAGTTATGATGTTTTCCAATATGAAAGTGTTAAATTTGATGCTTGAATTCATGGTGAGTGATTTCCACTAAAATCTTATTATATTAACCGTATGTCTTTTCCATGAAAATAAACCTTGTCCTAGTCTTAGCTCTCTGAAAGGAACTCTAGTCATTATGTTAATGATGGGCCTTTACTATGAGAATAGATGTTTTCCTAATTTGAACTCCGTCCCATCACTAGCAGTTACGCTTTCACTTTCAACCCGATTCATTTAGCTCTTTTCGGAAGGGAAGATAGTTCCATCACTTCTGGAGACCTTGATGCTGTGACTCAGGCATTACCCAATAGAGGTGCAAGGCACAGTTTTCTTTTATTACAATTTTTAATAGGATAACGAGCTACAAGAACGCTCAATTGAGAGGCTTCTTCTTCTTCTTATTATTATTATATTCATGTACTCTTCCATGAATATAAATGTTCTCCTAGTTTTAACTCTCTTAGAGGAACTCTGATAGAGTTACTCCTTTTCTTGTTTTTGTTATACTTGTTGAAGGACTGATAGGTAACTGTCCCTTGACCATTATATGGGTTATTGAGCATTGACTTCACTATAGAAATAGATTACTGAAATTGGAGAGGCATTGGGGCTTGTTTTCATAAGAGAGGTAGAGATTCAAATATTATTAGCATTTGCTGAGGGATCATTAAGGTAGAAACTATGCCCACTTAACTAGGACCAACAACATTCCCTTTTTTAGGGCATTTCTTATGACATTGGAATTTTTTGTGCAATCCATTTAGCAGACAATTTTAGCTGATCTTTTGATTGCCTGAAAGAAATTTCTCTCCTTGTAATTCATTTTCTTTATATTATTGAATATAGGATTAGTAAGGAGATCAAGTTCAAAATTAAATAGCTTAAATTTGATGTTTTCTGCTTTTTAACTTTCTGGAGTGCATTGTACTTTATTTGATGCAGTAGAAATATGTAGTAATCTTGCAATGCCTTCCAACAACTTTGCTATGCAGATGGCCTCTGAATTGGATGCTTTAGAAGTCTCTTTTGTTTTTGTCATAATTATTTCTTTTTATTTTAGCAATCATCTTACTTTGTAATGAATAGCAGATAGCACAAATATTGCTTCAATGTGGGAATAGGTTTTCTTTTATTTACATAACTCTTTTTTTTTTGGTTAGGCATAGACTATTTATACTATACGGGGAAAGTGCAAATGTATGTATTGTAATTTTATTATTTTGATTTCTAGACAGCTGAGTCGTATTTCTAGTAGTTTATCAATACCATCTCCTTAATGTAGCAAATAATGTAAAAGAAACCGATTTCAAAGCAGAATATTTTGGCAATTCTTTGGCTTAACAAAGTTGGTGATGATCTTCAAAATTGAGTTGATATATGGGGTTTGCCTTATAACCTATGTCTGACATGTACTTACCAATAGTTGTAAGAAATTATCAGATGTTAAAATGAACTTGTGTTTATCTCTTTGCAGCTCTTAATGGGCACAAATGTTGAAAGCTTAAAGGTGACATCATATTAGATGAATAGATAACTTTGATTAGGTTTATATGGTTTGCTTCATAGTATTTGCTTCATGTTCGACTATGGAGGAGGATGAGATCAATGTGTGAATTAGTATTGAAAATTGAAATGTTGCCAAGCTGACGTTTCCTGTTGATTTAGTCCATCAAATCCAATATTCCATGTTCCATTTTTGGTTGTTAACTATTTTTCACATATGTCTGTGATGTTTATTATCTTTTTGAAATTATCTTTTTATTTGGCTGCTTTGATCATGGGGCATCTGTCTAGGGCCTAGATGCTAAGTGGCCCTTTTTGTTTCTTGCATCAGTTGTTAAACATTGTTGAAGGCAGAAAAACCTGATCAAATTTGATTGATAAGAGATGTCACTAGAGGTGGGGGCATTTACTGCACACATGTTGGTTGCATCATAGTAAAGTAGGATATCGGTCCCCTTTTGCAGTACTATTTGGACAGTTATTTATTGCCTGGTAATATGAGAAGAGAATGAGTAAGAGCTTCAAATAGCTCTGTGTCATAATTAAGGCGGCAGTGACAGCAGAATAGAAAGGCACAAGTTTGCTACACTATAATGATATCAAACTTCCATGGTCTCCTCTTTTTCAACAAATTTCTTTGTTCTACATAATGACAACAACTGTGATACCATGCTATTGTTGGAGATATAATTAGCTAGAGTCTCACATAATGCATTCCTGTAATTATCTAAACATCTTTCTTTAGCTTAGCCAATTTTTTTAATGTTTCTCTACCTAGACTGTTTATTCTATGTTGAATTTCCTCTGGCTTGGTTCCTCTGCCACCTTGTGGACCTATTGTTGATCACTATTAATTTCTAGTTGTTTTGCTTGATTTCTCTCCTATGTATAGGCTGGATGATCTTATCATGGAAGCTATTACTAATTTAAAGGAGCCCACTGGGTCTAACAAGACGGCTATTGGCATGTATATAGAGGTACATTTCCAACCTTTGGCTGAGCTATTGCCATGTAATGAGCAGCGACAAAATGTTTAGTTATAGTTATTTATTTCTTCGTCTATGGCCATTAAAAGCTAACTTCAGATACTCATTTGATTTGTTTGATCATTGCTCAGAAAAGATAAACACTTTCTAATGTTTTCAATTATTTATAATAGCTATATGGTTTGTGCATATGATCACTGTATAGATGTGCCATACTGCCTTAGATGGTGGCTTGATTTTGAGTTTATGCACCTTAATCTCCCATTTGTTCAGCTCTTGGAAAATTTGTTTTGGAAATCATTTCCCTTATCTTTTCATTTTTATAATACTAGATGTATTATCTGAACAGAGGTTACATTGAATGGGCATGCATCCACATGTTTAATTTGAATTTCCAGCTTCTTTTCTATATTACTAAAATAAATGAATGTGCTTAGAGAACATTAACATTGTACATCTCTTTTAATAGAGAACAAATAGTTTCTCCTTTTTATTTTTGTGAGAGGAAGCAAAATGGATAGGGTCTGAGCAAAAATGACGTGCTTAACTTTTAACATGTTCGCTTCATGGGACGTGCGCAATTGTGTAAGTTCGAGCATGACCTTGCATAGATGGAAAAAATAATGTGTTTAGCTTTTAGCATGTTCACTTCATGGGACGTGCAAGTGTGTAAGTTCGAGCATGACCTAGAATAGATGGAACCAAGGATTCAAGTCCCGACAGGATATCCTGTGAGACATTGAAACGAGGTACTATCCCATGTATCGGGACAGGACTGTCCTGCCGTTGTCCCAGCATCCCGTTCGGCATATCTTGGGACATTCCTTATCCCAAGTGTCAGGACCAGAGTATGCCGTACCGGCCGGTACGGGCCGGTACGAACCGGTTCGGATTGGAACCGGTACCGGATCAACGTGGGATCCGGTACCGGAAGTTTTTATTAAAAAACTGGCCGGTATGACTGCCATACTGGTATGGGCCGGTATGTACCCGGTACGGGGCCGGTACCTACCAGTATGGGGTGCCGCCGATACCTACCGGTACGGAGTGCCACCGGTATGCTGACCGGTACTGGTATGACAGACCTTGGTCGGGATGGGCTGGGATGGTGGTGCGTCCCGTTCTATGGAAAAAACGGGACGACCTTGTTCTATGGGATTTAAATCCTTTGATTGAACAATGGCATGTTGTTATATATTTAGTCACGATAACTATTAAGAAAAGTTACCATCTTTCATAGTTCAGAGCAGGTAATCATGCATTTGAGTCAGATTATGGGAATCCGTTTACTAAAATGAAGGTGCTGCCATTTGAATTTTTCTTTTTCTTTTCCCTTTCCCCTGGAGATGGGTCATAGTTTCATCAATAAATCTGATACATGCAGGAACAATACTGGCTTCCTCCAGATTTCAAACAGTTGTTGTCTGCAAAACTGAAGGCATTGACTGCGAGCAGAAAATTGATTAAGGTAATCTACTTTCTTATGCAAAATGCAAAAAGTAGATTGAATCATGGTAAATATTGTAAGATACATCGCAACAGTATGAAACACTGATACCAGGGCTTTGGATTAGTTCATTTTCTCAATAATAATGGAAGTATCGTGCCTTGAAATTGACTTATTATGGCTTATCTCAAACTGTCTAAGCTTAGGCAAAATTGGTATAGATACTCATTTGGCATTGTCTATACTTAGTATTATACCCTAATATAGTTGTTTCAGACTGGTTGTTTGCAAATTAAAAAGCTGTTTAACTGCAGCATTGTCATGATCTTCCTTTAATCAGACAAAGGAAAGATGGTCACCATCTCTTCCCTCCAGTTCAGTTATATTTAAGGAAAAAGATTGTGTTATGTTTCATGTTTTTTTATTAATTATCCTTATGCTGCATTGGTTAGCTTGAAATATTTGGTGGACTTATTTAGAGAGGTCGATGAAGCTGCAGTTGGGTTTACATTTTGCTATAGTGAGTGGATGAAATGTTGAGTGGAACAGGGGAGTTCCCGTTGAGTTGCTAATAATGGTAGCCAGAGATTTAGGTGGAGTGGTGAAAAGAGAAGATTATGGTTGTACTAATAGCTCTCCTGTTATATAAAAAAAAGAATCTTCAGCAATCTTGTTATTTCCAATGCAGGTGAAACGCAAGTATAGGATAGCACCGATTTCAGCATTTTCAGAAAGAAGAAACTCCAAGGCATTTCTTCTTGAGGGAAGGAAAATGGGGCCTCCCAAACTAGAAAAGGATGATATTAAGATGCTCACAAAAGCTCAAGTCGATGCTGAATTAGCACAGATGAGAAACATGACTGCAGAGGAGGCTGCAGCTGTTGCTGCTAAGGCAGTTTCAGAGGCAGAGGCGGCCATTAAAGAAGCTGAAGAAGCAGCGAGAGAGGCAGAGGCTGCAGAAGCTGATGCAGAAGCTGCAAAGGCTTTTGCTGAGGCGGCTATGTTGACGCTAAAAAACCGAAATGCAGCTAAAATGGTGATGCTTTTGTGTCTCTCTCTCCCTACAAACAGAAACATATTTTTTGTTTTGCAGCTAGTATTTTGATGCTTTGGCTGATTGACCCTTATTTTGCCCCTTTGATGCATATCCCTTCTTATGTTGTATGCTTATTTTACATTGCAATATCGCTGTTCCTACTTTTCTTTTTCTTTTTTTTTGGGTGGGGCAAAGGATTTTGGATATAACTTTGGCACAAATGGAGCAAGATGATAGGATTTCTGCTTGTTTAGCATCTTGGTTTCTCCATAACATTTATGGAGAAAGTGACAGTTTTCTTTGCTTCACAATACTACAATTATGTTTTCTTCTTCTACCAGCACATGTCTGCACATTATTTCATACTCAATGCCTTGCGTAGCAATATGACAGTACTTGCATCAAGGGACTCTGTTTTGTTTGTTTTGTTGTCAGAGATGTTAGTGTACAACATGTGCTGTGTTATCACACATATGAAGCAAGTCCACCATGTTTCTGTCAGTTTAGCTTGTACTTTGTAAACTTACCCACTTTTCTGTGATTATAAAATTAAGGATTTCTCACTCTTAATCTTGAATATCCATTTCTTTATGTGTGTATTGATTAAAGGCTGCTGTCCAATTAGGTCATTCATTAGTATCAGGTTTTATGTGGTTGAAATTTCCTGGAGATATATCTGTCTTCCATCTGTTTCATTGGCTGTACAGCAGTTCCAGAAAGATGCAATATTCCTCATTCATTATAAGATGCCAAGGTAGGTCTCTTGAAGCCTAGCTACACGCATACATACATACCTACTACATACATATATATGCGTGTGTGTGCGTGTGCATGCATATATGTATACGCATACGTACACATAGTATATGTGTGTGTATTTGAATTCATAAGATTGAACATATTTAACAATGAATTAGGAAGAGGAAGAGGAGGTGAAGGATAGGGGATTTACAGGATGTTGGAAGAGGAACGATTTTTGTGCAGGTCAAAACCCTAGATCCAGCTCTTTCTCTCTTGCTGTCCGCTTATTTCCCTTTTCCTTGGTAGATCTTTATTGCCCCTTCTCTCTTTTGCCCACTTAAGCCTCGCAATCCTAATTATATCAACAAAATGGACAGCCGTGATCAAAAATAACAGACATGCTTTTTTTATTCATGGGCTTCACTTAAGCACAGAAAACACTTTCTGGGCTAGTGAAGCATCCTCGCCTCAGGGAAGGACTGGCACTGAGGTGGTGCCTTGTGCCTTAGGCCCACCTTTGACAACTGCTAGAGGAGCTATAGGAGTTCAGCAAAATAGGTACAAAGTGATGGAAAATTGGATTGAGATAGCATAGACATGTACAGTGAAGATCTGTAGGGGGCCTTTATAATAAGAAATACTTTAGCCTGGGACAGGATGCAGAAAAAGGAGGGAAGACCTAGGATATGTTGGATGCTGGTTGAGTGGTGGGTAAGCGGGTGTTATTTGTTTAACCAGCCAAACACCAACCAAAAAGTGGTGGATTACTTTGTTCGGTCGAGGGGTCAAAAAGGTACTTAACATGTGTAACTTTTTTTTAGGTGGGAAGGTGATAAAGTTAACCACCTAAAGCTTCCTCTCCCTTTATTTACCTTTTCACTTTTCCACAACTTAAACCCATTAATCATAGGAGCACCAACCAAACAGCAAATAGCTTTATTCATTGCTTAGCTGGTTAACAGGTGGATACGCATGCCTAAAACTATTCACAGGGTGGTTGGCTATGCAGCATCCAAACACCCTAATGAATATTAATGGAGGTTCTGAAAAAGATAGAAAACCTTGAAATAACATTAGTGGTTAGCAATGTTTGGCAGATGAGGATTCATAAAGCTGACCTTGAATAATTGGGATAAGGTTGGATGGTTATCATTATGGTTTATCCTACATTTTTTGTAACAGGAATCCTCTCAGAGCTCTGATTAGTGAAGCCTGGAATCTCATAAATTTGGGATTATCGTTGAATGGACTGATTGAACCCTTGTTGGCTATATGATTAGTATTTTGGTGAATGTAATCTACGAAGATTCATGAAAGTTTATTTCATTCAAATTTAAGGTCAATCAAATGGTTAATAATGACCCAGAGGTCAATCAACTTTGTACATTACAATCTGGGATCAGCTGATAAGCAGAAAGAGTCTGACAGACATCCATTCATTGCAAGTGAAGTTGATGAACAGAACAAGGTCCACAGAAGTAAACCCATGAGGATTATGCCGGTGTGCAGAACTGTGTTACCATTGTTGATAATCTGATTGATGATCAACCTGAAGTTGATGAAAAGATTTATGGTTGCACTTCTCAGGCTTCAAATATTGGAAGATCAATAGTTAATCATAATGCAGCATCCATAGCACTTTCAAATATCAGAGTTTAAAACCTGCAAATTCAGTGATATATATCATGGACCACAGGACCTCGTCAGTAGTTTAATTCGTGATCCATTAAGTCATGAAAACTCATTCATGTACTCCTTTTGGGTTCGTACTTCAAACTGATGTTTTGGTAGAGCAGAAAATGATAAATATCATATAGTGAAGCTGTCTGTGCTGAGATTTGATCCATCATGTTACTCATGCTGCTACAAATATACAAAGGTTACCCTACATGTAGGTGAATGGAGATCATATTGACCTCTTATGGTCCTGTACCTGCATTTAGCAGGGGGAAGTCCAAGCGTCCACTCTGCATTAGATCTTGACTTAGTATCCCTCCATGTGGTTGAGTGGAAGTCATAAAGTTAATGCATCTTGATCAGATGGCTCAGGACAACTCAGTTTCCTGTAATATGGTTTGAGGATGCTGTATATTTTCATTATCATGATCACTCAGATCTGACCTCTTTGAGGAAGTTTGAAGACAGAGACCATGCATGTGGATATACCCTTAATATGGTGAAAATGAAGCTCTAGTGTTAAGATCTCATCTATGACCGGTAGATGACAAGGGAAATTCTAAGGCACTCATTTTCATCAATTATATTGTGACCCACCTGATGTTCGGTACCCTTTGCATGGTATACCAGCTATACCTTAATTTTTAAATCTGCATTTTATATGCATTATTATAATGCTTCGTACTTGTAGAAGATGTATAGAGCATATATATTCTCTGACATATTACTTCTGTACTTGTTTGACTTCACCACACCCTTCCACGTCTTAGACAGTAGCTTAGTTTATTTGGATAGGTTAAAGGAGGCATTCCTCTTTCAAAGACATGTCATCTGAAGCTGCCAGAAACATGAACCCACATACAATAATCATGTAATGAATTCCCTCCAAAAGGATTCGAAGTTTGAATTCACAACAGCCAGTGGACCATTAAGGTGTCAAAGTCAGTCTTTTGCGAGAGCTTTCATGTTACTACTTTCACATGCTGGTTCCACTATGCTGCATAAGCGACTTTTTCCTTGTATATCAGAACAAAAATTTAGAAAGCCAATTTAGAATTTATAATTTTGAAAACTGAACCTTTTTATCTTTGCAAATTTGTGCACAGAACAAAAATTTAGAAAGCCAATTTAGAATTTATAATTTTGGAAACTGAACCTTTTTATCTTTGCAAATTTGTGCAGATGGTTCGAGTTTGACAGGGAACAACTGGGTGTTTCATCTGTGTTTCCTTATTTTCTCCATACAACATTGCCAGACATGCTGTCGTTTTGTTTTGTCAAATATGTAGATATATGGTCAGGGTCTGTATAGCTTGGATAATGCAGGTTTCCAGTAAATGACCCTGGGAACCCTTCCTTGGCTCATGATCGCAGGCTGGAAGTTGCCCAGTCATCATCAGCTCCTATTATCATTTCATGTTTCCATGCTGTCAAAAGTGTCCAGTGGAACTGGCAGAAAACGGGGCTTTCATCAACTGAAAACTTTGAAATAAGTTACTTGATGCATGACATCATTGGGAATTGAATTGGTTTCTGTTGTACGTTCTCTGTCGTTCTCAGGTTTTGCTGCAGAATTAAATGGATAAAGAGGAACTTTAAAGTTCGTTCCCTCTACAGCTAGCTCTTCTTTTCTTGAAAGGTGATTTTGTTGGTGATAAGGTGCCCTTTAGCTCATAAAATCATATATGCGTACCTACCTAGAAGCTGAGTGGTTGCTCTTCCTGTCATATGGTGTTGAATTTTTCTGATCAGGGAGATTATGGTTTCTGGTCAAAATTTTAAGATGTTGCTGCCTGTTTTTTTGCTCTTGCAATTTCCTGATATTAAATCAGTGTCAGGGAGTGTTATGTTCTAATTTAAGAAGTCAGTTGTGTGCTCTAACTCCAATATTCCTCTCTACAGACAGGATCCCTCAAGGTGCCAACTGGGATGTGTTGTGTTTGAATGTGTGCAGTTTTGAGAATTAATGGTGATAGAATGCATGGGAAGGTTGTGAAAGCATGAATGTTGTGTTCTTTTGTATACTCAAAAAGGATCAAAAACCATCTGGATTGGTGGATCTGCTTCCATCTTAGGCCTTGTTTGGGTGCTTGTCTCTTCTATCTGCGCATTATTTTGTTTGCCACCTGGACTGTTGTACCTGCATCAGCATGACATTTTTTCTTCTTTTTCTTCTTTTGTTTATTGTTTTTGTAAACTATCTGAAGAGAAGTTTTTTTTTTTTTTTTTTTTGGATACAACAGCAGCTCATACATCTTGTGTTAGAGTACAGCCAAGTCCAAAAAAAGAAAATGACGTAAACAAGGAGGGGTCACTACATCACGTGTCCATAGAATTGCTCTGGAGTGTCAAGCAACAAACAAGGTGATCCAGTCGATGGTTCGATTTGTCTCTCGAAACACATGAACAATCTGAGAGGAGTTTATATTACTCGCCAGTCTGGGGATGCCACACAAGTGTCCACATTTCTGTTGATCCTCTCTTCAAATTCAATCGATTACCGTGGCAGAGTCCTCCTTCAGGCACACTCTACTAGCACTGAACACATACCTGGCAAAGGTAAGGCTCTTCCAAGCTGTCCGAAGTTTTGCCTCAATGGCGGTCATGCCATCAATGCGCCATCCTTCTGCTGCAACCAGTTTGGAGTCCCGGTTCCGGATCACGAATGCCATCACTAGCACCATCGGCGGTCGCACCACCATCGAAGTTCATCTTGAGATGGCCGGAGGTTGGGGGCACCCAAGAGAAAAGGATGAACCTCGACGTTACAACAATAGATTAGGGATTCTAGATGTTCCTAGCCATTCCAGATGGAGTCTCAGCGGGAGCCATGGCAATTTTTGTAGTATATAGACGAGCTCTATCCACAACCGTTCTCACGGGCATCCTCCTTTTGAAGAGACAGACGTTCCTGTCCAATCAGATGTGGTAGGCTACGTAAGCATAAAAGGTGTCCCGCTTCGCAGAACTCGGTCTCAGAAAGGAATCCCTCAGAAAGTACAAAAAAGCCTTAGTTGACTCCATCGTTCGCTGCATAGGAGAGGAAGCACACCTCCAAATTTGAACTACCCAAGGGCACCTAATGAGAACATGACTAATGGTCTCTTCAGTATTAGGGCACATCTTGCACATCGAAGAAATCCGAACCCCTCTCTTGGCCATAACACTCCTAGTTGGTAGACAGCTCTAAACCACCTTCTAGATGAATAAGACGACTCGAGGGTGGATCCATAGCCTCCAAATCCATCCTCCCTCAATTTGTCTAGCAGGCTCTCTACTGATCAAGGCATGCAAATCCCTGGCCTATACCCTTGATCTCCCAGTCGAAGCCCAGACCGGTCTGTCCGGCCCTGGCCTGAAGGGGATAGATAGGGTCATGATCCTCTCAGCCAGCGACTCTCCAAAGGTCTCCTGAACCGCCACCTCACTCCACCTGCCCTCCCTGGAAATAAACATGTCACAAACCCTGTGTCCCACTAACCTCGCAGAATTAACCAGCATTGGCATACGACAGAGCGAAATCTCAGTTACCCATCTATCCTCCAGTACATCAATGGATCGCCCATCGCCAATGACCCATTTGGTCGTAGGGAGCACAAACGGGGCCGAGCACAAATCTCCATCTATATAAAGGAATGCATGTGCCTTGCTCTAACATCTGCTACCATCGATAGGCCACCATACTTGGCTTTTAAGAGGGAACACCACAAAGTGTCGTGCTCTAAAATGAACTTGGCTGCATGTCTCGCCGCCAATACCTCTTGCCTCGCCACTAAGGAATGCACCCCGAATCCGCCACTTCTAACTGACTGACAAATCACCTCCTATGATATCATGTGGATGCCCCCTCTACCACTCCGCCTACCCTAAATAAAATATCTGAAAAGCTACTCAAGCGATCTCAGTAGCACCAGAGGCATGATGGCGTTGGATAACAAATACATCGGCATCAAACTGAGCACCAATCACACCAGGATGACTTTGCCCATTATGAAAAAAAAAACACCTATCTGCTAGCCCTCAAGTTTGTGCCTAATGCTCTGTTCCATTGAGGAACAATCTCTGCTGTGAAGACACTGGTCAGTAATAGGCACACCCAAATATCTCAGAACATCCTCCTGTTTATCCACTCTCAGAATCTCCTTAATGGATTCCTTCACTTGTGGCTTGATCTTTGGCTGAAGCAAACAACTGACTTAAACAAGTTGACCCATTGCCCCGACGCTGCACAATAATCCCATAGGATCCTCCTGAAGAGAAGTTAGGGAGAAGGATCTTGTTGATAGGATGAGACGCTGGGGGGGGGGATACTCAACCTTTCAATGTTCTTTTATTTTCTGATCATAATGGATATAATGGATAATTTTATACTTAATGTACTTAGATAGCATCTTTCCTACCCAAAAAGATAAAAAAATTTGTTTGGATGTTTCTATATATTCGTTAGTGATGTGGTTCCTATTGTTTATTATAGCACTGTAGGCTGCAATTCTTTTTCAGGTTGGATTGAAAACAGATCAGATGTTGGTATGCTCATATATCTTTTTGTTTTTTTATTTGAAGCATTTGGATATGGATATAAGCATTAATTGGATGCTGAAAATTTATAATATTTTTTGTTTTAAAATGGTCATAGACGCCAAATCAAATATCGATGCTATATCAATGGAATAGTTAAACTTTATAAGCTACCAAATCAAAGATAATGTATGGAAAATAAATTAAACTAAAGATATGTTTATATTATCATTTATTTTCTTTTAAGTTTTTGAGAACTATGTGACATTAAATAAGATTGTAAACAGAATTGCATATTTGGATATGGATCATATTCGATCATGCATATGGATCTTATGAACATATTAACATTTGCATCCATTTCCAGATTCTGATGAATGTATCTGCTCTAATTTCACCTTGATTTTGCAGGTCAGGTTGGGATGAAACGTATTGCCTATGACAATTTACACCAAATGACATATTTCTTGCAAAATACTATAGAACACTACTTGATCACAAGCACACAAAAAATTCTTATCCATTGAGTACCATGTAAAAATTTCCCTGGGCACGACAAGTCTTGATTTAGCCGAAGCCCTGCGCATCATAGGGCATTATTGATTGGTGCCAATCATTTTACTGCGTTCACAATATGCCAAGATAAATATTTTGTGTGATTGAATGGAACACCTTACTACCACCATTTAGTTTGGATAACAGGGCCACTTGTCCCCTTAGACAAGAGAAGATGATTCAATCCACAGGGTCAAACCCTTGCCATTATCACTCAAATCCCATCTGAATCTTTTGTTTCTTGTTACAATGAGAACAAGAGAAGATGATTCAATCCACAGGGTCAAACCCTTGCCATTATCACTCAAATCCCATCTGAATCTTTTGTTTCTTGTTACAATGAGAATGATGATATTTATTTGCCCAACTCAACCTCTCTCATGTCTATGTTGGGAATTAAGTTCCCATCTTTATAAATGACTATTATTTATCACTATAACTCATAAAAAAATATTTTTGCTGCTCAAGTTACTGTGATTGAATAAAGAAATGATTTTAGGCAATATATGTGTTCGAATTAATTTTTTTTATTTAGGTGACAAAGCATCTGTTAGTAATGGCTGTTATAATGGAGTAGATTCCAGATAATGATTGCTATTTAAATTCGCAGAATGCTTACATGCAATATGAGACCTTGGAACCACCGAAGTATCTTGATAACAATACAATAGCTGCGTATTGTGTGAAGGTATGTTGGGCGTGCTTTTGAGGCAAGCCATGCGATTCAGGCGCTAGAGGGATCAAAAAAAAAGGGTGGCCAAATGGATTTGCATGCTTGTTCTAGGCTTCAGAAAAAGCGTTCGCCGTCTAGGATGGATCAAGGGTAGGCGTGGGAGGAAGGGAATTGGCCAAAACTTTTGCCTTGTGGAATTTTTGAGGATATTCTTGGCTTCCCTCCCTAAATTAGGGTGGTAATTTATTCTGCCCCATTGAATACCTATGTGATGACTCGTGCAGACGTGTGTTTAATCGCATATCAGTTATTTACTGGGTAGATCTTAAAAATTTATATAGGATTAAGAAATTCAAATAATACCTTTTGACCAACTTTTTTGGAAAGCCCTGAATTGTTACAAATGGTATCAAAGTAGATCTGGCCTATAACCTATGTGGACTAGAGATCTCTGCAACATAAGTATATTTGAGCTGACCGCGAGTGGATCATGGTGTTTGTGATTGAATTTGAATATATTTGGATCCTTAGCCTGGCGACAACACTAGGGCTTAAAGGAGAGGAGGATGTGATGATATGTGCGGGCGTGTATTTAGTCTCACATCAATTGTTCATTTAGTAGATCTTGGGTGCTTATATTGAATCAATGAATCCAAATAATACCTTCCGACTAGTTTTTTTTAATGAGATAATAGGTTGTTACAACCTGACCCGACCCAACTTTAACAGGTGGGTTTTATCCCACAAGCATTTGATTCGAGATAGATGCAGATAAAGTAATACCCGTTTTGAATGCAAACGGAATATATTCAACTTTTCACAAATTTTTTTCACTTTTCACCGCGGTCGCTTTACTCATATAAAAGATTGAACATATGAAAGTTAACAAGCCATTATGCTTAATTATTTATTTTTTCGTTTAAAAAATTATTTTTTATAAATTATTTTTTATTTATTATATTTTTATTATTGTTGAAATTTTGGCTGGTCATATTCTATATTTTTAACTTTTATCCTGTATAATATTATATAAAAAACTAATATTTATTTATATTTATTTATTTATTTAATTGGTATATATAAAAAAAATAAATTTTGTAGTTTTATGCAATTCGATCTGCCCAGTCAATCAATTGCATCTAACTCTAGCAGCCTCATCCCACTCCCAGATAAATATGAAGCGGATACGGACAAAAGCCTATGCGACACATATCTCGTTCGCTGCCATCCCTACCGACAAAGATTCATTGACTGTGGGGTCAAATTCTCTTATGTTGTGGGTCATCATTAGCTGGCACCCTTGGCGTTATAATCAACAACAATATTCCGAATAATAATCCCAACAATCTTCCACAGCTATAATCCAAATTATCATAATCTGTCCAATGTTCGGATTTAATTACATCAGTATTGACTCACATCTACTCAAAAAGTGGTGGAAAAGCAGGCCAGCGGTCAAAAGTCATAACAGCGTAGGAATCGGTGGAGCTCACCTTATACATGCCGTTCGACAAAAAAAAATTAGAGAAATTATTTGATGAACGGAATCTACCATAAACCTAACATGAATTCATCCTAATGCGTGTATTAGGATGATTTCATTCTAAATTTATAGCGAATCTGGTCTTTTAGAGCTTAATGTCGAATACATGTTGGGTGGGATTCGTTCGTTGTACCCACCCCAACTAAGTAATCAGCATATTAAATGTACTAACTTCTTGCCTCCAGCAAATTTAGTACATTGTGACATTCAAGTTTTATCAAATCAATAATATAAGAATAATGCGACATTATCGATGGGGTTATCGTTGAGTTTTACGCCGAAAAGCCAAAAGAGTGGGTGAGGTCAATTTCCTGCGACAGCGACTCGCCAGCGCAAGCCATTTAGCCATGCCCGCAATGCTAACTGTAGCCATTTTTCTCAGCATCGATCACCATCAGATTTATGACGCCCATTAGACCGGCGTACAGGTAGTCGGTACTCTCAGAATAGGTCAGTTTAGCCACCAGCAAGATTGGCTTAAAAGGACGACAATATCTTCTAGATATAAGAGTAACAATATATTATACTATTTGCTTCTGAAAATTATAATAAAATTGCTAATAATTGCATCCGATAAATAAAAATTTAGACATATTTAATAACTACAAAATTAAGTGGTGCAAGAAATAATTGGAGAGGCATGCTTGGAATGAGGTATGTAAGAACACTGCTCAAGAACAAATGTTATCTTCTCATACAAGTGTCGGGCAAGATTGTCCTCAAGGTACAGCAAAACCGGCTTAGCCCAAAACATCCTCTAATCGGTGTCGAGGTGTAAGCCCCAGGGCTCTTTCAGCTGTCCAAACAAAAAATAGACAATAGAAGGGTAGAGAGGCGGTAGGGGAAGATTTAAGAGAGAAAAATAGAGAAGTCTCGGAGAGGAAAGAAAATCAAAACTCAAGAAGAGCAGAACTCTCAGCTACTCGCACAAGACCTGATAGCCTGATCTGTGCTGTTGCTGAAACCGTGGGCCTGGAGCTTTTATATAGGCTTGATCCAAGTAGCTGCAGGAGAGGCCCATAGTGGCGTCGGTAGCTATGTAAATAAAAGTCTTAATGGGCTGCCGAATAGCATGTGCGCAGGACCCTATAATGGATATGTTATGTTATGTAATAGTTGTGTACACGTCCGTTACAGCAACGCAATATGAATCATTATGTCGCTAGCTTACAATAAAGCAAGATGAACAGTGCAGCTGACTGGGTCGCCTCTTATGTCGTCCGACACTCGGAAGAGTTTCTTTGGACATCAGTAGCTGATAGTCCCACTCCGTTATTTTCTTTACTTTCTTTTAATATGATTGGATGTAGAGTGGTATGAATGCCGTTCTCACCAAAAAAAAAAAAAAAAAAAAAAAAAAAAGAAGCATGGTCCCTATGAGACTTGTATCCTACGCTGAGAGAAATTTGCACCAAGAAGTATGGGGATAGCCGCCATATTATTAATCTCGAAGATGGATGGCCCTTCTTCATCATCGCAATGTGTTGTGTATCACACTTATAATGCCTCATTTAGAGGAACGAGAGCCATGCATCTTATCTTCCAGATAGATGATATGACAGCTATTCTTAACGATAGGGGGTACAAGAGTTGCAGAAACATAATTTCTATTTGAGCCAAATGCTTGCCGAATTGATAGATACGGGAAGGAGGAATTATTGTTTACGTTGCGTGCACCATATGATGGTACGTGCAGTCAATAATGAACGCTAGTTTTTATAGAACTTACTCATTAAGCACGTATCTTTGTGCATCATCACAGCAACCAGCGTTGTGATCATATTAGTGGACATAACTCCAAGCCAACTCCGAGGTGCGTCGGAGTTGGCGACCGTAAACCAAAAGGCAAGCAAGCTCAGGCTACGTTCAGCATCCCAAAGCGTCGAGGAGGACGAGCACCCTTCAACACCGTAGTTAGCTGGCAACCTATAGCACTCTTAAATGCTATATATATATATATATATATATTATATCTCATTCCCCAATACTAATTAAGGGGTCGTCAACTCACCATCCATCCAACCGTCCAGCAACTTGATCACACGGTGGCCATCAATCAAATCAGGTTGCTTCTGTACATGCTTCCGCCGTGCGCTAGAATCACATGGCCGCCTTTCCGACCTTTAAGTCTCTTTCTTGCTTTGACTTTTTATAATGTCCTCATCCTCAACACCCACAATCCACATGGTATTAGTTGTACAACATTATTTTCCACCAATATTTTAATGTACAGGCAATGAATTAGTTACCAAAAAATGATTAAATGGCATAAAAATAATCAATTTTTTCCTTAGATGGGGCTGCAGATTGGTACTATTCCGAGAGAATCTCTCTACAGTGGAACCTGGAGTTACTGGAGCAAAACAACAACAGGAATTGCGAGCCGATACCGGGGTTGTAAGAAATAAGGCCAAAGACCCCACTGCTTTTGAGGTTGTTCAAAAATAGGAGTTTGGAGCCTCTGGGCTTTCCTCCCATTCCAATGGCTTTTGCTGTGTTTTTTTTGATAGATGGGCAGTGCATGGGTTGGTCCTCTTGCAATTGGAATTTGCTGCTTGGAAGCTTATGTTGAGGAAGTGAAAGAAAGGACAGAATAGAAACTGCGCTTTTGGAGGGTCTCCCATCCATCTACTCTTTCCCCATTTTGGCTGTTTGGTTGGGGGGGAAATTGGGGAGTGGGTTCCTTGTGGGGGCTGCCCTAGAGTTTGGTGCTGGAGGTCAGCGGCATTGTTCCCCTGGGTTCTTGGTTTTGTTGGGATTGTGGCTTGTGGTGCGTTACTGGTGTTTGAGGTTTTGGTAGGGGGATGGTGGTGGATTTGGAGCTGGATCCTGGGGTTTTTAATGGCGGGTTTAGGTATGGAACTTCGTTGGGTCGGTGCCCTAGAATTGGTTCTGAGCTTGGATTGGTAGCTTGGTGAAGGTTTATGTGGTTCAGATGAGGAAGGCCTTGCTTGGAATGTCGTAAAGTTTGGATTTTGGGGTGGGTTAGTCCGGGCTTACTGGTTTCCGGCCTTGGTCTCTGGGGTTTTCTTGGGTGATACATAACATTGTCTATCTTTTGAGCTAAATACTGGTAATCTTTCAACCGGTTTTTTGGTTTCTGCTGGTATTTCCAGGTTGACTTTTTTCAGGGTTTTTTTCAATAAAAATTTTGGGTTTGGGTATGCAGTAGAAGGATTTTGGTTTTGAAACAGAGTGCCTATCTTTAAGAGCTTCAGGTCTTGGTGTTGTTGAGGTGATATGCTTCTGTGAGATCTTATAACTTCGCTGTAGAGACTTGATGTCCCTAGATTCAGGTGTCTGTTTAGAGGTTGGTATCATGGATCTGTGGTTCTCCGGGCTCTTATAACACGCCAGTAGAAGAGACGTGTGCTCTTAGAGATTCTTAAGGTTCTCTAGGCGCAGCTTTTGTTTTCGAGTGTTACTTAGGCCCTAGCCAGGTTTTTTTTCAGGTTCCTTGCCCTGTTCTTTCTTTCCTTCTTAGGTTGAGTAATATGGCCTGTACGAAGCTGGGATCAAAAACTGATGCTTTCCAACGGCAAGGACAAGCCTGGTATGCGGCATTCTCTTCCTGTAGAATTAATTGATTATATTATCATAATCTTTTGAAACGTCCTTTTGATGCATTTATTTTGTTCTGTTTGTGGTATTATTATGTATGATCAGTCAAAATTAGTTAACGTGTTTGATCTGATAATCCAGGGTCTACATGAGGAGTGTAATTGTGTGCACAACCTGTTACTTCTGGTATACTTTGTGGATTTAGGAATCTGTTTGCCTTTACTTTGACATTTGGTACATATTTATAAAATGGACCATAAACTTATGAGTAGGACATCAAAAGTATAATTGCCACGCATAATCTTTTTACTATCTGGACATTATTTTTTGAACTGCTCTGATAATGTATTATTGGACATTGGGGTCTCTAGTCAACCACTACATAACCTTGTTGATTGCTTGCTTCATCTACACTCTGTATGATTTATGTAACTTTCTTTGACTTGGTATTCCATATGTGAGGATGTCGTGAATTAAAAAAAATGTGTGATTGAATTTAAATAAATGATATTTTGTATACCCCAACTGATTTTTTCTTATATTATCCTTTTTTTCTTCTGCATAAATGTTCTGTAAAAACTATATTCGAGAGGAATCTGATAATATCAAATAATTCATCTGTGTTAAAACTTCAACTGCAGTGTCCATGATGAGCGAAACCCATGTTGAAGGCACTCTAGTGGAAAATCAGCCAATTCGGAGTTTTACCTCTTACATAGAAACCCATTTCCTTATGACCTTTGTCAGCTGTGCAGTTGATTACCAATATTTCAGTGAATTGTGTAATGCTATTTTTTCTTTGGAGTTTATTTTTGAAGGAGTGACTTCAGCAGTGATTCGATCAGGCATCGAGTAACGGTTTGCCCTTGGATGCAAAAAGAATTAGGAGCACTTTCAAGGAGTTTGACTCTAATATTTTTTACACGTCGAATTGTGTGGAAGCAAGTTTAGTTGTACCTTTTCCATAAGATTGTAATTATTAGATTCCAATATAGCAAAATCAAATAGGTGCACTAAATTTGGTGAACCACAAGTGGTTTAGATAGATTCTAACATCAGTAGAGTCTAGAGCTATGTTCTAGTAAGCTTAAAAGCACTTATGTCTGGGGAAGGAACAACTATGGAGCATATGCAGCACAAAAGCTTATACTATATGAGCCTTTTCTTTATAGCGAGATCATGTCGCTGTTGAATAGGTCTCAAATTTGCTCTACAAGTAGCAAACAACTCTTGTTTGTATGCATTCTACTATATAACGCAAGTGCCTTCAGTGCTCAGCTATGTGGTTGGTTGTCACAGGTGCAAGACAAAATAAAGCTTCCTATAGTTTTTTTTCTGTTAACGTGGTTACTTGAGAATGCCAATCAGGAGATGAAAGCAAAATCTCCCTTTATCTTAGGTTATCACATTTTCCTCTAACATACACACAGGTGCCCAACTTGAATGAAAGAGCACAGCCATGTACGTTCCTATCTCTCATGGAGATAGGAACGTACAATATAGCCTGTTCCTCTCTATTGATGTATCATCATAGAACTTTTTGCTTGCAAGTACATTGTTTGCAAGGTCATAATTGTTACCGCTATTCTGCAAACGCATCTTCTGAACATCTTGTTAGATTTAAATGGCAGTGGCTTAAAAGGTATTGCCATCTCCCTTCCAATTTGATGCTGCTGAATTTTCCTAGGCTTCTGATTTTGATATGCTGAATGCTTCTTTAACAAGTATCTTCTAATCTTCCCTTCAAATGCATGCTATTCCTTGCACTGAGGTTCGCAGATGGAATATTTATCGTACGTTTATAGTGCGAGACATGCTTGTGTCTTCATGTTTGAGGCATATTAAAGACGAATGGAATTGATGAGTTGCAATTTCTCAAATATTTTATATCTTTTGTGTTTGAGCAGTAGATGAGATGAGATTTGGCAGCATGTGGACCTGCTCTTATCTAGACTGGAATGCTAACACTACAGAATGTTGGAGTACACAATGATACCCTTTGTACCCCAAAATTTTAGCATCCTGCCTATATTTGCTCAAAATACCGGTACTTGGTATTGTATGCTGATATATTTTATCAAGGATATTTTTCTGCAAGTGATTGCTCTATAATCTCAACTATTCAACTGCTGAAGATATTTGTTAAAAGCTCCCAGACATCAAGTGTTGCACCTTTTTCATCATGCTCTTCAGATAATATGGCAGGAAATATGATTTCATAGATTGTGTTTTTGGAGATAGTTGTTGGTTGCTTTAGTTCCGAGTGAATGCATAAAGCCCTGCTGATCCTGACCAAATGCAAGGATTTCCTTCTGCAAATATTTATAGCTTCTTTGCTCATTTATATAGTTTAAAGATTTAATCTGTTTAAACATGCTGTTAGTGTCTTGTTTATTTTGAACAGCTAGATGTATATTTGTTTTTTTTAGCCAACTTTCTAGAAACTTCAGTGACTAATGCGTGAACATAGCTTAACATGTCAGGATGATAAAACATATATTTGGAAATTACCTTATGATGTATGATGATCCTCGGTGTCCATAGTTCAATCTTAGTTGCATGAGGATGATTTATTGGCTTGTGCATTTTGCAGGTTCTGCACAACTGGGCTTCCTAGTGATGTTACCGTTGAAGTCGGAGACATGTCGTTCCATCTTCACAAGGTAAAGTCTTAATTAATGAAATTAAACTGGCCCATACTCATTTGATGAGTATCTTTTGATTCTGTTCTAAATTGATGTCGCATGGTGCTATGATGTCATTCTATTGGGTTAGGCTATTGATCTCAGTTTTATGAGCATTTTTTTATTTTGGTAATGTAACCATCTATTTTGCAACATTTCTTGTTGGAGGATACCAAGAAAATTGCGGATGTCCTTTTGTTATACAATTTCTTCATCTTTTGTCAACAAATATTACCAAAATGTAAGTTTCCTAATAACCAGAACCATGAGTGGTCAATCTTACACGAGTGCATGTGTGTTCTTTCTTTTGTTTTTTTTTTGGAATTAGGGTACATAAAAGTGAAATCTGAAAGGATATAAATTTTGGCGATAAAAGTTTCTGTTATAAGATGTGCCAAGACTGCATGTTAATCATACCAAAGGAAAATTTAGATAAGTGATTCAATCTATGTATCGAAAGGTTTCTTTAGTGAAAATTATCATTATTTACTTTGTTGCCCAATCTGGTCCATCAACTTTCCTTTCCTGTGGGGAATAATCTTGGTAAGCAGTGATTCTCGTATTTTGCATAAGCGCAACAAAAATGTATAGTTCATATATATGCTTTGATTTTTCTTTTGTAAGTTTGTCGAATGTAGCAATTTTACTTTTCTCTCCATCTTTCTGATCAAAGTTTAATTTCTTTCTTTGTCCGGTCAAAACTTTAAAGCACTAGTAATGCAAAATGTTGTGTTCTGTTGTCCGTGACATCTTTTCTAATTTCCACTAATATGGCAATAATTCTTTCCTACAGTTCCCTCTGCTGTCCAAGAGCAGTCTTCTGGAGAAATTAATCAAGGAGAAATCTGACGATGAGGAGGGCTGTGTCATACAGCTATATGATGTTCCTGGTAGTGCCGAAGCATTTGAAATAGTTGCCAAGTTCTGCTACGGCATGAAGTTAGAACTTACTGCATCAAATGTTGTTTACCTACGCTGTGCTGCCGAGCATCTTCAGATGACAGAAGAAATTGCAGAGGGCAACTTGATCGCTCAGACTGAAACCTTCCTTAACCAAGTAGTACTCCGTAGCTGGAAGGATTCATTAAAAGCACTCCAAACATGCAGTGATCTTCTCCCACATGCTGAAAATCTTCAAATTGTAAAGAGATGCATCGAGTCATTAGCTGTTAAAGCATGCACAGATCCAAATCTATTTGGCTGGCCAATGATGGAGCATGGTGTCATGCAAAGCCCTGGTGGGAGTGTCTTGTGGAATGGTATAAGCACAGGAGCCAGGCCTAGACAATGTAGCTCAGATTGGTGGTATGAGGATGCCTCATCATTGAGTCTACCCATGTATAAGAGGCTGATCTCGGTCATGGAATCTCGAGGCATCAGACAAGAGATGATTGCTGGATCATTGACTTATTATGCCAAAAGGTATCTTCCAGGACTGAATAGACGTCATAGTCAGGGATCTGTAGCTTTGACGGCTGCACCATCTGAAGAAGAACAGAAAAATCTGCTCGAAGAGATCGATAGCTTGCTGCCTTTTCAGAAGGGTACAACATCAACTAAAGTTTTGTTGGGGCTTCTTCGCACTGCCATGATTCTGCGAGCTAGCCCATCATGCATTTCTAACCTGGAGAAAAGAATAGGAATGCAGCTAGACCAGGCCACCTTGGAAGATCTACTTCTGCCAAACTTCTCGTACTCTATGGAAACACTTTATAATGTAGACTGTGTCCAGAGAATTCTTGTACACTTCTTAGCCATGGATCAGGCAACTGGCGGGGCCTCTTCTGGTTTGGTTGATGATGAGCAGCTGATGGGCTCGCCTTCTTTGACACCATTAACTACCGTTGCTAAGCTAATTGATGGGTACCTGGCGGAGGTTGCACCTGATATTAACTTGAAGCTGCCAAAGTTTCAATCTTTGGCTGCTGCAGTACCTGATTATGGCCGACCGCTGGATGATGGACTCTATCGTGCCATCGACATATATTTAAAGGTAATTGTTCTCACATTTGTTCATGACCCTTCATTCGATAATAAGTAGCTCATACTACTTTTCACAAATAAATGATATCAAGCTTCCTGTTTATCCGAAAAATAGGCTCTCTTTATTGAAATGCTTGTTTTGCCATGAAGGATTAGTTTTATAAAAACAGATATGGATCTCGATCATTTTTCTTTCTAGAATCTTAGGTACAATTTTCTTTCCTCGTCCTAATATTCTGGGGTCAAAAATAGTTTCTAAATTCAGTTCATCAATACATGTTACAGGCACACCCATGGCTCACGGAGGCGGACAGGGAACAACTCTGCCGGCTGATGGACTGCCAGAAGCTCTCCCTGGAAGCCTGCACTCATGCTGCCCAGAACGAGCGACTCCCACTGCGAGTGGTAGTTCAAGTCCTCTTTTTCGAGCAGCTTCAATTGAGGACCTCAATTGCAGGTTGCTTGCTTGTCTCTGACAACCTCGACGGGTCGCGTCCCCTAAGGAGCGGCCTTGTAGGCTCAAGCGAGGGTGGTGGGTGGGCAACTGCTGTTAGGGAGAATGAAGTCTTGAAAGTAGGCATGGACCACATGAGGATGAGGGTATCCGAGCTTGAGAAAGAGTGCTCAAGCATGCGCCAAGAGATTGAGAAGTTGGGCCGGGGGAGGAGCGGGTGGAGCAGTGTCCCGAGGAAGTTTGGATTTAGGATGAAGTCCCAGATGTGCAGTGCTCAGGAGAGTTCCGTCAGCGAACAGCACAAGAATGGGACCGGGAAGATTGAGAAGCTGCAGGCGAAGCTTACAAAGCACAAGAAACACTTGCCTGCAGATATGTGAACTTTCACATGACTCCGTTATTATTTTGCTGCTCTCATGTCTTGCAATAAAACTGCGAATTCGAATCCTTTTGGTCTCTTTCTGTTTTCTGTCTGCCTTTTCTTTTATCTGAGGCTCCCACCCTTTCTCTACTATGGAAGATGGGAATGTCTGGCCCTTGGTTTTCCTTCGTGCTGCTTCTTGTAAGTTGAAATTGTAATGCTGGAATTGCAAATTGGAGAACATCTCTTGAAAAAAATGTTTCAGAGTCCTTGTCATATAAATTACTTCTGCATTGCCATTATCATCATTGATATCATCATCATTTCCAAATTCATGATGGTCTCATATAATATTTAGAAGCTAGTTAATAAGTAGAACAGGGAATTCAATTAATAAAAGGGGTTGTTGCATTAACTAGTTATCAATCCATGTTTCTGAAATCAGTTAAGTGGATGCGTAGGTACCATTCTACATCTATTTTTGTTCTTCTTTGATTTTTTTTTTTTTTTCAGTTTGTTTTTAAGAGGCTAGAATGTAATACCAAGTGTTTGCCTCAGACCAAAATGGTCCATTAGGTATGGAGGCCAGAACATGAATTGAAGCTAAATGCAGGGCATCTCGCTAATTTTTTGTATAGCATTTGGGCACAGCCTGCCAACATGGATTTAACCGGACAAGCCTATTCCCCAACTGCCTATCCTGAGGTTTCAAAAGATCTTGTCCCACTTTTAAATTAAACGTAGATCCAGGTAGGTATGGCGCCAATTTATTTCTATTTCGCTGCTGAAGAAACTTTAGGAATTGAAGAAGCTGGATGTTTCTTTCTTCTTCTTTTTTCCATCAGTAGCTAACATCTTTGGAAGTGATTTAGGTCCTACACTCATCAGTGGTCCCGTGTAGTGCAGGACCACTGGCTGCGGTTTCTGGGCTCCGAGGTATCACAAATCTAAAACCTTGCCAATCATGGATCATGATGGCGATCCAATGGTCTGGTGAGTGTGGGGACCCAAACCTCTCTCATTCTCTTGCATAATCAAAGATGCAAGTAGGTCTTCTGTTCATCCAATGGTCTGGTGTGGGGACCCAAACCTCTCTCATTCTCTTGCATAATCAAAGATGCAAGTAGGTCTTCTGTTCACGAGGCAGGCTGGGTATGAAGAAAAGAATGAGAGCTTCCAAGAAAATATACTAGAGGTGAAAGATCTTCAATTCTTTATATACTGCTTATTTTAGCATTGTTCTTCCTGAGCTGATATAAAATCTCCAACCTAAAATCTCTGTTCTAGTATTTTTCTTAAAAACAAACTGAAAACAATGTATTGTGATGCCATCGAAAGTTTTAATAGGACTACTGCATGCTAGGTATCATGGATAATAATTCTTGAGGTTTACTTCTGTTCGCTCATTGTCTCCACAAATCACATAGTCAGCTCTTGATCTTCTTCACTTATTGTTCTTGCTTTCATCTATTTCTTTTATTCAAATCGATTGCTAGTTCGAACCATATTTATATTCTAAAGCAATTTTTATTCTTTGGTTCACTTGAATCCTGTAATATTGTTTCTGTGAAACTGAGGAGAATTTGCTACTCCGAACGATTTTTATTAAGTTTTCTTTTTCTAAAGCAATTTTTATTCTTTGGTTCACTTGAATCCTGTAATATTGTTTCTGTGAAACTGAGGAGAATTTGCTACTCCGAACGATTTTTATTAAGTTTTCTTTTATATCGTTCTTAATTTTTATGTATTTTCTTCTCTTCTTGGGAAGAAACTCTAATGATCTTGGTTAGTTTAATTTTGACTACTTTTAATTTAAATTTCTTGAAGTCGTTTCTTAGACATTCATTGCTGAAGTCATATGTTATCTTGCAACCTTCTTCATTAATGATTCATTTTTGAGATAGCTATGTTATTTGCACATCATTGTCTCTGTAAACTATTTAGGTATCACTTAATAGTCTATTATCTGAAGTTGTTTCTTCGGCTCTTTGAAACTATGGTTGCTCTCTGGAAGCATTATTATAATTTTGTTTGGCATTTCGGCCGTTTTAGTGCCCAAATGCTCTCTGGAAGCATTTGGGCACAGCCTGCCAACATGGATTTAACCGAACAAGCCTGTTCCCCAACTGCCTATTCTGAGGTTTCAGAAGGCCTTGTCCCATTTTTAAATTAAACGTAGATCCGGGTAGGTATGGCGCCAGTTTATTTCTATTTTGCTGCTGAAGAAACTTTAGGAATTGAAGAAGCTGGATATTTCTTTCTTCTTCTTTTTTCCACCAGTAGCTATCATCTTTGGGAGTGATTTAGATCCTACACTCATCAGACCAACAAGTGGTCCCGTGCAGTGCAGGACCACTGGATCACCATCATGATCTGTGAATGCGGTTTCTGGGCTCCGAGGTATCACAAATCTAAAACCTTGCCAATCATGGATCATGATGGCGATCCAACGGTCCGGCATTGGTCCGATGAGCGTGGGGACCCAAACCTCTCTCATTCTCTTGCATAATCAAAGATGCAAGTAGGTCTTCTGTTCACGAGGTAGGCTGGGCTTAGCCCAATGTATAACTTAAGATAGTCAGGCCCGAGCCTTTGGATTTCGGACCAGGCATCGGGCTTCCTTGACTTATTCATCTAATCTTTACCCATGGCAATCATAGCCGTCAATTTAGAAGTATGTAACCATCAAAGATGTGGCGGTAGACATTGAGGGCAATGCCGATATGGCCGGTGTTACAATGGGTGTTGATGAGGATGTTATACTGGGGACAATTAGACTAGTTGAACAAAAAAGTGAAGAGGATGACGACGTCGTTGAGGCAGCGGGTGCTGAGCATCAAGGCCATGAGGCATTGCAGGTGAAGACAATGGGATGGATGGAGGAGAAAACAACATGGTAGGTGGTGGTAAGAGGTAAAACCATTAGTTCATGACCTCTTAACTCTGAAGACATGTTCTGTAGTTGCAACTGTTGGTTTGACAACTTCATAATTTGCTATTGCAAGAGTACTAGAAATGCTACCATCAGTTTGGATAAAAATGTAAATAAGAGGTCAAAGGACAAACATTGTTGCAATAGAATAAATTACACATTTACAACTTAATACTAAAAAAAATTACTCAACAGAAGTAATGTGTTTGTACAACTATGGGCAAAACAAAAAAACTCATTAAGCTACCATTTCCTCAGAAAATCAAACATAATCATTTACTACTACTTGAAAATGATAATTTGCCACCTTTAAAACACATTGATTTTTCATAATTGCGGGAAGCAAAAAAAACACGGTGCAAGGAGGGGAAATAAATAAAAAGAAATCTAAGTGAAATAGCTAGCAAGATAAGAATGTTATTATTTAAACAATGGTGCAAAAAAGAAACAACATGCATACTCCTCTCGAGCATGATAGTTGAATCATATCAGAAAAACACTTCTAAAATCATTCTTAACTACTTGTCTTTTTGGTTTCCAGAAAAAAGTAGGGTCCACAGACTGAGCTAGCAGCATACAAGAGCATCAATATTTGTTATCTTTTTTGAGCAGCTAAGTGACTTTAGATCTATTTTGATGGGTAAAACCACAGAATGTTCTTAACATGATGCTTGGTAAACCCCTTAATTCTCTTTCGATCTACATTTTCTTATTTTCTGAATATATATTTATATTTGAAACTGATTTCTCACAAGTGTTTTTTCACTGCATTTCTTATGGAGTATACTAGAGTACCTATAGAACATGGCTACGATGGGTTAACTATGATCTTGTTGAAAATCGAAGTTTATGTGACGAAGATAAGACTAGATCATATATCCAAGTAGAGATTAAATATAATGTTCACTTTTTTATGGATTAGCTAACTCATCAGGCTTTATTTTAAAACAAAAAACTCTTCGTTTGCAAAGCGGATTCCATATTTAAATTGTATTTCAATTTTTCAGTTTTGCATTTTCTTGAATAGTTTGTACTTGTTTTGTTGTTCTTAGAGCTACTTATTTGTTAAATTTATGCAATTATAAGTTAATAACTATTTGGGTTATATTTTGTTGCATCTTTTGTGTCCATCTTTTTGATCTAGAATTAGTTTCTGATTTATACTGGCTTATGGAAATGAAACTTTTTGTGAATGTTGTTTTTAGGTTTGCAATAATGGGGGCAACCTAAATAAACAATTTTAGAAGTGTTTTTCTAATATGATTTAACTATCATGCTCGAGAGGAGTATGCATGTTGTTTCTTTTTTGCACCATTGTTTAAATAATAACATTCTTATCTTGCTAGCTATTTCACTTAGATTTCTTTTTATTATTTTCCCCTCCTTGCACCGTGTTTTTTTGCTTCCCACAATTATGAAAAATCAATGTGCTTTAAAGGTGGCAAATTATCATTTTCAAGTAGTAGTAAATGATTATGTTTGATTTTCTGAGGAAATGGTAGCTTAATGAGTTCTTTTGTTTTGCCCATAGTTGTACAAACACATTACTTCTGTTGAGTAATTTTTTTTAGTATTAAGTTGTAAATGTGTAATTTATTCTTTTGCAACAATGTTTGTCCTTTGACCTCTTATTTACATTTTTATCCAAACTGATGGTAGCATTTCTAGTACTCTTGCAATAGCAAATTATGAAGTTGTCAAACCAACAGTTGCAACTACAAACATGTCTTCAGGATTAAGAGGTCATGAACTAATGGTTTTACCTCTTACCACCACCTACCGTGTTGTTTTCTCCTCCATCCATCCCATTGTCTTCACCTGCAATGCCTCATGGCCTTGATGCTCAGCACCCGCTGCCTCAACGACATCGTCATCCTCTTTACTTTTTTCTTCAACTAGTCTAATTGTCCCTAGTATAACATCCTCATCAACACCCATTGTAACACCGGCCATATCGGCATTGCCCTCAATGTCTACCGCCACATCTTTGATGGTTACATACTTCTAAATTGACGGCTATGATTGCCATGGGTAAAGATTAGATGAATAAGTCAAGGAAGCCCGATGCTTGGTCCGAAATCCAAAGGCTCGGGCCTGACTATCTTAAGTTATACATTGGGCTAAGCCCAGCCTGCCTCGTGAACAGACCTACTTGCATCTTTGATTATGCAAGAGAATGAGAGAGGTTTGGGTCCCCACGCTCATCGGACCAATGCCAGACCATTGGATCGCCATCATGATCCATGATTGGCAAGGTTTTAGATTTGTGATACCTCGGAGCCCAGAAACCGCATTCACAGATCATGATGGTGATCCAATGGTCCTGCACTGCACGCGACCACCTGTTGGTTTGATGAGTGTAGGATCTAAATCACTCCCAAAGATGATAGCTACTGGTGGAAAATAGAAGAAGAAAGAAACATCCAGCTTCTTCAATTCCTAAAGTTTCTTCAGCAGCAAAATAGAAATAAACTGGCGCCATACCTACCCGGATCTACGTTTAATTTAAAAATGGCATAAGGCCTTCTGAAACCTCAGAATAGGCAGTTGGGGAACAGGCTTGTCCGGTTAAATCCATGTTGGCAGGCTGTGCCCAAATGCTCTCTGTTGTCCGGTTAAATCCATGTTGGCAGGCTGTGCCCAAATGCTTCCAGAGAGCATTTGGGCACTAAAACGGCCGAAATGCCAAACAAAATTATAATAATGCTTCCAGAGAGCAACCATAGTTTCAAAGAGCCGAAGAAACAACTTCAGAGAATAGACTATTAAGTGATAACTAAATAGTTTATAGAGACGATGCGCAAATAACATAGCTATCTCAAAAATGAATCATTAATGAAGAAGGTTGCAAGATAACATATGACTTCAGCAGTGAATCTCTAAGAAACGACTTCAAGAAATTTAAATTAAAAGTAGTCAAAATTAAACTAACCAAGATCATTAGAATTTCTTCCCAAGAAGAGAAGAAAATACATAAAAATTAAGAACGATATAAAAGAAAACTTAATAAAAATCGTTCGGAGTAGCAAATTCTCCTCAGTTTCACAGAAACAATATTACAGGATTCAAGTGAACCAAAGAATAAAAATTGCTTTAGAATATAAATATGGTTCGACAAGCAATCGATTTGAATAAAAGAAATAGATGAAAGCAAGAACAATAAGTGAAGAAGATCAAGAACTGACTATGTGATTTGTGGAGACAATGAGTGAACAGAAGTAAACCTCAAGAATTATTATCCATGATACCTAGCATGCAGTAGTCCTATTAAAACTTTCGATGGCATCACAATACATTGTTTTCAGTTTGATTTTAAGAAAAATACTAGAACAGAGATTTTTTTCACCCGAATTCTCCCAACACAGCCCCCTGGGTTGGAGATTTTATATCAGCTCAGGAAGAACAATGCTAAAATAAGCAGTATATAAAGAATTGAAGATCTTTCACCTCTAGTATATTTTCTTGGAATCTCCCATTCTTTTCTTCATACCCATCATTCCTTTCCACCAGCGCCCTCTCGATCCTCCTGATCTTCTTTTCCCATCATCACTTCCATCAGAGTCCTCCCCATCCATCTAGGATGCCATCATCGACAAGATCTATATCACCTTCACCCTCTACCCCCTTTCTGCTTAAAAATTCCATTCATATTTGGTTAGAAAATGTAACGGGGCACAATATTTTAAAAATCAGAGCAAAAATTAAAAATAAAGACAAAAAAAAAAACAGAAAAGAAATTGGTCCAAAGCAAGCTCACCACGATCCTCCTTTTCTTCATATCTGCTCGGCTGAGGGTACCGACCCTGCGTCAGTTCCTATGGTTTCAGGGAACTCAAAGAAACAGAAAAACAAGAAGAATGCCAACCAAGAAATATAAGAAACAGGAGAAGAATAAAAAATTCAGAAGCTAGAACCCTTCAAGAATCGATGAAAACCCTCATCGGCACAAGAAACCATTAATGTCCATCGAAACTCAAGCAAGTGAAACAAGAACCACGACCGTAGGACAGAAACCCTCGGCATTGGGTCAAAACCCAAGCAGGGTCAGGAATCACATAAAGAAGGAAGAAGAAAAGGAGAGAAGGGGAAGAGAGAGAGGAGAGATGGCGTACCGAAAGCACCGAGAGGCTCCGGTAGGCGAATCAGTCGTACAGACCGGGGATCATGGACTTCCACCGCTCGGCTCGGCGAGAGACCCCATTCTTTCCTTCATCTGCCTCTCCCTTCTCCCCTCTCTCCCCCTCTCCGTGTGCGCTGTGCCGCCTGAAACGAGAGGGGCTCTACTTATAAGAGCGGAGATGCCGGTGGGACCCTTCTTTCGCGTACCGCCAGCAGCTATCAGAACATGGCTCGCACAAACGGTTATATATTTCGCACGCGCGTATAACGTTTCTTTTCCCCTTCGTTTTACCGATTTAAGTGATCCCCTCCGTCCATTTTCGGGCCGCATCATTACTAGCGGACAGGATTTAGGATCTCCGGGCGGCCAACTTAAAATAACGGTTCGTGCCGGCAAATGGTTCTCGATAGCCCCGCTCTTGTGGCAGTCGAAGCATAAAGGTCGTTCATGGACCGAGAATTCTCCGGAGATTGTGAACTCTAGCTATCATCTCCTCCTTCCGGGCCGATGGAAGTCTTAAATTAATTTCAAAGAAAGGGGAAAAAAATATCTTCAAGTCTTTGCTCCCATTGCATGTCCCACCTTACTTTAGCGTCCTCCCGAGTTAAAACCTTCGACCACCTCAGACAGCTCCATGCCCAGCTCATCCTCCACTCCCTCCATGGCGAGAGCCACTGGCTCACGCTCCTCCTCACCCGCTGCGCCCGTATCCAGGCCCCTCTGCCCTATGCCCGCCTCCTGTTTGAGTCTATTCCACACCCGACCGCCCGCGCATTCGCCACGATGTTCAAACACTGCTCCCAACTGGGGACGCACGAAGACGTGGCCGCCCTCTTCGCTCGTATGTCTAGCCTTGCCGTGACGCCTGACGCTTCTCTCTATCCCATTTTAATCAAATGGTTGGGCAGCGATGCAATTTCACTCCACGCCCGTATTTTGAAGCTGGGACATGCATCTGACCGCTACGTCCGGAATGCGATCATGAATTTCTATGCCCATCATGGTTCTGTCGAGACGGCCGAAAGGTTGTTTGATGAAATGCCCGAGAGAACGGTCGTTGATTGGAATTCCATGCTCTCGGCATATTGGAAGTGGGACTGCAGAAAGGAGGCGCTGCGAATGTTTGATTCCATGCCGGACCGCAACATAATTTCTTGGACCGTGATGGTCAGTGGGCTGTCGAGGGTTGGAGAATTCGACGTGGCACGGAGGTTCTTCGATGAAATGCCTGAGAGGAGCATTGTCTCATGGAATGCGATGCTTTCGGGCTACACCCAGAATGGGCAGGCGGAGGAAGCGTTGAGATTGTTCGACCGAATGATGGGTGTGGGAATTCAGCCCAACGAGACAACATGGGTCGTGGTCATCACAGCATGCTCGATGAAGGGTGACCTTAGATTTGCCGAATCCTTGGTTGGATCGCTTATAGAGAGAAATGCGAATCTGAATTGTTTCATCAAGACGGCGCTCATAGATATGTATGCAAGCTGCCGGAGTTTGGCGAAGGCAAGGAAGATTTTTTATGAGATGGAGGATCAGAATTTGGTGTCTTGGAATGCTATGATTGCTGCATACACAAGGGAAGGTGATCTCTCAGCAGCAAAGGAGCTCTTTGACGTGATGCCGGCAAGGGATGTGGTCTCGTGGAACTCCATGATCTCTGGGTATGCACAAAATGGACAGTGGAGTCCGGCAATCGAGCTTTTCAAAGAGATGGCAATTGTGAAGGGCTTGAAACCGGATGAAGTAACGATGTCTAGCATCATTGCAGCTTGTGGGCATTTGGGGGCTCTTGAGTTTGGCAGATGGCTAGTTTGTTATATCAGCGAAAACCAGATTAGATTAAACATTTCAGGGTATAATGCTCTTATCTTCATGTACTCGAGGTGTGGAAGCATAGAGGATGCTAGGAGAGTTTTTCGAGAAATGTCGAAGAGGGATGTATTTTCTTACAATTCATTGATCTCAGGCTTGGCGTCTATTGGCGAAGGGCTTGAGGTTCTTAAATTGATGGAGAATATGGAGGAAGAACGCATCGAACCGGATAATATAACGTATCTTGGCATCTTAACTGGTTGTAGCCATGCAGGACTGCTGCTTGAAGGCTGCAGGGTGTTCGAGATGATCGAAAGCCCAACCGTTGATCACTATGCTTGTAAGGTGGATCTATTGGGTCGAGCTGGCCGATTGGATGAAGCAAAGAGAGTGATAGATGGCATGCCACTAAAGCCACATGCAGGAGTCTATGGGGCTCTCCTCAATGCATGCCGAATCCACAAAAGGGTCAAACTAGCAGAGTTTGCAGCTCGAGAGCTCTTCAAGCTTGAACCAGAGAATTCAGGCAACTATGTATTGCTTTCTAACATCTATGCTTCGGCAGGGAGATGGGGAGATGGGGAGAGTGTTAGGGAAATTATGAGAAAAAGAGGTGTTGATAAAATGATAGGGTGTAGCTGGGTGGAATTTGGTGGTAAAGTGCACCAGTTTGTAGCTGGTGATAGGTCACACTGTCAGTCAGAGGAGATACACGAGATGTTGAAAGAGGTAGGAAGGAAGATGAGGGCATTGGGGTATATAGCTGAAGAGAGTTTGTCTCTTGAGGTAAGTTGAAGAGGAGGAGAAGGAAAAAATTGTGGGGAGCCATAGTGAGAAGCTGGCACTTGGCTTTGCACTGCTTGTTTTTGATGCGAAGGCAGTAATCAGGATAGTGAAGAACCTAAGGATATGTGAGGACTGTCATGTTGCCATCAAGATGATTTCAAAGATTGAGGGGAGGGAAATTGTGGTTAGAGACAACAAAAGGTTTCATGCCTTTTAGGATGCGAGGTGCTCTTGCAAGGACTGCTGGTAAGGCCTCACCGAACCTGAAAATAACTCGTCCAGCATCAGATTTCAAAAGTTTCCACTGACAACACAATAGTTGTTAGCAGGTTTGGTTTCTTCAAATGCTGATTAATTGTTTACTTAATGTATGCAGTGCTTGATCTGCATTTATTAGTATGATTACTTCTTATTTACTTTGTATATTGATTGGTTCTGCCTGATACATTTGAGCTTGCATTGCTTACATTGGGCTGCAATACTGTTGGAGGAAGACTAATAGAAATGGCGAAGTATGCTTTTCTTATTATTTGTATTCTAATTTCTTTCTGTGAGATATCGTGCAAAAGAAGTTTTCCATAATGTTGAGTTTTGGTTTTCATTACTTGCTGTTTTAATAATAAGGAATGGCTGAGTTCTTTTATGATCTTGAAATGCTAAGTGAAGGGTTAAAAATGCTATTTGCTTTGTAGTTGGATGCAGTTGATCTTGCTTAACAACAACTTCAAAAGTGATTCTCTGACCAAGTAAGTTTCCCTTAATCATCTTCATTTCATACTACTATGCTACTTATGCTGTTATCATGTGCTGGCTTGTAGTTGCTTTAACCATGTTCCGTTCTTAGAATTCTAGCCTATATTTTGCTTTGTTTCAACAAGTAGTGAAGGCATTCTCTTTGAAACTTTGAGTTCATACCGATCTTTGTTTTTTCAATCATTTTACTAATTAGTATCTGAACATAAGTATGTTGTTGATTGTTGGATGTTCTCTATTCGCATGCCTTTGTATGGCTTATGTACTTGGTAAGATGCAGTTATTAATTTTTGGCTGGCAATTAGTAATAGTATAATAGATATTGAAAGTTCTTCCTCTAAAGAAGTATTTTTTGGACTGAACAATTCATGAATTTGGCTAAAAAATGAGAGTCTTTTACTGGGCAAATCTTTCTCAATGTCCAATATTCATGTCTAGTATTTCCCTGTCATAGGCATCACCGGGACAGGTATCTCCAAATATAGATGCCTATAATTCGTCAAAAATTGTTGAGGAGAAGAAATTACTAAGTGGATTTTTTGATATTGAATGTAGCAGCTAGAGATGCAAATTTCTGAATTGTTAATGGAATCAACTTGTTATCTCAATAATGTGATGCTGAAAACTTTGGCTTCCTTTTATATCTATGGCTAGTTTTGTATTGAAAGAAATAGTTTTGGTTATGTACTGAACAAATATATGCATATAGGTGTTAATATGTAAATTGCCGGTAGAAATAACTGCATGTGATATTTGTACTAGTGAATCTTGCCTGACACCCGTATTAATGTTGGTCTCATCAAGGAACTGAGATGTGCCATAAGTAAGCTGGATTCATGAACTTGATTTGATGCAACTTCTTGATTTTCATATCTGATAAAATTGAATCCTATGGTTTCTTATTCTAGAATAGCGGGCGTCTCATTCCTAAACTTCTATGCAATTGAAATAATTTCAGGTTGAAACTTTTTGCTGAAACTGATTGATGCTAGTGTATCCACCTACGTTGGAAAAAAGCTCAAAATAAGGGGAGAGAGCAGGGTGGGGGACTCTCTGCATGCATATGTAATCCCTTGTGAGCAAGATAGATTGTAAATAACATGAATTCCACCAAATGTGCTCCCCTCTGATTTCTGACTGCTAATATCACCACCAAAGTATTTATTGAAGCCTCTAGATTTTTGTTCGGGTCTATTGTTATCCTTCATTGGGTTTTTGTGTGCTAACTATTGGAGGACATCTTCTAGCCGGAGTGAAATAGCAAGAATCTATCTATCATGACCTTTAATAATTCTTCCAGGTTTGGCTGAGCTTTGATTTTTACGAGAACTCCCATCAGTGAAGTTTCAGCTATTCTTTTACATGTTCCCTCCAAAATGTAGGACTCGCTTTATGTGAAACTGTTCTGCTAATCAACCTTGGTGAACTTACTGCCATTTGAGGAGCTTAACACCTGCTTTACTGTAATGTCTCAACTATTAACTTTTATCTTCCTTTCTAAATTTTCAACCTTTTGTTCAAGATAGACTCAAATTAAGACTCCACAATGTGTATCAAGTTATGGAGGTCTTAATTTTTTGATTTTGAATTCATGCCTAACTTTCCCTTTGTAAATGAATGATTTCTTAATTTATTGATCTGTCATAATTGCTCAGTTTCAGGCGGTCTTGGATGCCTTGCTCATTAGTTGCTGTGCCAATGTTGAAGGTCAACTGCATATTCTTTCTTCAATAAATTGTTCCCTCTGATTATTGTGCATGTCTATTTAAACTCAGCAACTATATGGAGGAATTGTTGTACTTCATCTTGAGCATAATCATAATCATAATCATCAAGTATTCCTATTTAGGGCAATCTCTGATGTTATTCCAAAACTTTCATTCATCTTTAGCATATATAATAAAATTATTCTCCTTACAAAATCCACATTTCAAGCCTTCTGCTGAGGAAGACAGACTTTCTGGAACTTGTGGGCCTATCCTTGTGCTATTGGAGTGGCAGACTTGCCAATCATCTCAATAAACATGATATGGCCAGCCATTCCCGTGCAATTTCATATCATTTTGTAGTATGAAATGGTCAAGCTCTGTGCGTGCAGAAACTATTATCAGATTTTCAAACATGTTTATTATCAAGATCTTCTAATTCACTGATAATCCATTAATGGCATGCAGTTTTATTGATTCAAGCACCATTTCTGAATTGAAGGAAGCTATATCTTTGTGTAGTCCTTTTGTCGCGCCGGTCAATTTTGATAAATTTAGAATATCTACTGTTTGATTGCTTACCAGTGTCCTTTTCAAGTATTAATGAGGTGGTCTTATTTGTTGTCCTAAAACTCATAATGATATCTGTGTTTTGAAATAGAGTATGAGGCAGTGAAGTTGGCATGATGGGGGCAAAATGATTCATGGACTGATGATCAAGGATGACCGAAATGAAGGATGACTATAATCAAGGAAATCAGACCACAAAAGCTCGGTGCTGGCTAACATTCCTCACAATGTAGTCCTTGTTTTGGCTTTCCATAACCTTTGGTACATGTGAAAGTGCATGCAGCTTTTTGGGTCTGCAAAAGTGATATGCCGGGAGAAACCCTGCATATCACAAGCCTGTAGGATCACAAGCCTGGATATGTGGTGACCCATGAAGGGTCCAGTCTATATGATGCATTCAAAAAGGAGATGGACTGACCGATGATTGATCGACTCATCTCCTCCTGGTAGCCCAGAAGGTATTCTCTTTCCATGGCTCCTGACGGATGGGGGTCACAATGAGTATTGTGATTACCAAGATCAACACAAATACGGAAGGGACATCTCTCTGGAACAGGTGTCTACTTTCTTGAACAGGTGTATGCATTTATAAACTGTCACCAAGCCAACTGAATCGGAAAATTGACAATGTGGTATGATCAACAGCAGCTGGCTTTGGTACTTTTAAGGAATTCAGATTTCAGTATATCTTAAGAGCCTAGAGAAACTTGCTGCCTATCATTTTGCATTAAGTTCCCCATAATAGTGATCAGAAAGATGAGCTCCTAGGCTATCAGAAAGTTATTTTTGCTGCTGGTTGTATGCTATTTTTTGTATTTGGGTGATCTCGGTTTCAAAAATGCCAGCTTATAGAGACCTGCATGCGAATGCCTGGAGGAGCACCCTATGTCCTGCTTAAAGGGAAGGAATGCCTAAGCTCAATTACTCATTTAGATTTTTGTTCATTTTTTTTTTCTTTGGTATTCATGAAGGGGAAAGCAGGAGGAGATCTAGCCATTCATGTTTCATTTGAATGGGGGTTGCAAACAGTACTCTGAATAGCTCAAGCTCAGCCCCAAAAATAGAGCTGGCTCAATAAGGCCCTTATTTATATATTTAATTGATAATGCAGAAGACCATGATGCTACCCGGATGAAACTAAGGGTGCAAATGGGTTAGCCTAGATTAGGAATTAGCCTATTAAGGATGAGAATGTAATTTGAAAAAAAATGGTCCACTTGGTTATTCTCTTTTGGGAATTTGAACCGATAAAATGGCATTATTGATCATGTCATGTTATTCCATACCGTATGCAAACTGGGCTTGAACCTAATCAATTGGATTTGACTTTTGAGTCTTATAAATATACTCTAAACTATTGACAAATCAACTATCAAAATGGTTTGGAAATCTTACTCTATCCAAGACTTTAAAACACAGAACAAGATTGACGAAATTCATGAGAAATGAAGGATTGAAAGTGATAATGTGAGATCACATAGATTTTGTTGCGTGATCAACATGACACCTGACGCTATTAAGCACTCTATTTACTCTTGACGCCAAAAAAAAAAAAAAAAAAAAAAAAACTTTCTTTTCGTTCTTTTGATCACTTTTGGTAGTTGATTTACCAGTAAAAAAATTAAAGTGACAATAACTGAAAATTCCGGCTGATAGCTTTCTGGATTCCACCAAAAGAACAAGATTTATTTATGTTCAGTCATTGAATTGAAAAAGGCACTAGAGGAAAGCATAGAATGAATTTATTGTGATAGATAATATTAAATTCAGGCCTAATGTATTGTGAGGTCTTATCAATCATGTGGTCCCTTACAAAGAATACAACTATCGTGCAGAACTTTGGGTCCATTGACAGACCCTTTTTTACCCAATAGCTCAAGCTGTTAGGCCGTGAGTTCGCGACGCTTGAAGGGCAATTCGGCTGATAGGTTGGCACTCCACTCAAAACCACAAATGTATCGTGGCAGCTGTCACAACTCAAGGTTGTCCCCCCACCCCCGGCGGAAAGCAAACAACCAGCTGCTTTAAATCGGGAAGGAGCCTTTCATGCCAATCGTAATGTTTGTGATTAGATTTGAATATATTTGAACCCTTAGTCTGACGAAAATGTCGGAGCTTGAACCCTTAGCCTGCAAGGACCCGTACGGATGTGTGTTTAGTTCCACATCGGTTATTTAATAGGTAGATCTTGGGTACTTATATGGGATCAAAGAACCCAAATAATACATTCCGGCTAGCCATTTTGGGTGAGGTTCTGGGTTGTTGCAAATGGTATCAGAGCGGACCCAGCCCATAACCTATGTGGACTAGGAGATACCGTAACACAGATCCATTAGGGCTGACCACGAACCGATCGTGGTGTTTGTGATTAGATTTGAATGGATTTGAATCCTTAACCTGACGAGGACGTTAGGGCTTGAACGGAGGGAGTATGTAAGGACCCATGCGAGCATGTGTTTAATCTCACATCGGTTATTCGCTGGATAGATCTTCGGTACTTATACAGAATCAAGGAACCTAAATAATACCTTTCAGCTAGCCATTTTGGGTGAGGTTCTGGGTTGTTACAAATATTATGTGAGGACTCATGCGAGCGTGTGTTTAGTCCCACATTGCTTATTCGTTGAGTAGATCTTGGGTACTTATACAAGATCAAGAAATCCAAATAATATTTTCTGGCTAGTCATTTTGGGTGAGATATTTAGTTGTTACAATCTCTACTTTTAAGGCATATCCCACTTCCAACGTCTCCAACCAAAGATTCCAACTCTAGAGCCTCATTCTCTATTTAAAAAAACAGAAATACTCAAAAAACTCTTCATCTTCGCTTAAAAAATAAAATGATAATAATTATTTGAACATATCAACGCATAATCAAATAAGACCACATTTTAAGTGCAATTAGCTACGGTCATTTAATAACATAGATTAAATTAGAGAATGCATATGTATGCATGCATGCATGCATACATACATACAAATGTGATTTGATGAGTCCTAACTTTATTTAAATGGCTTTGCCAAATTTAGTACAACAATAATTTTTATGTGCAATTTTAGAATGTATCAATTATGGGAGAATTGAAATTGGATATTTTTCTATTTGTGTTTTCGCCAACCATAAGTTACCTTATTCAAATACATTGTGTGAAATTTCCATGCTGGCCATTGAAATCGTAGCTATGCTACAATCATGTAGATTGCCAACAAATTTCAAAGCAAGCTGTATATTGCCAACAAATTTGCTTCTCACATTAAACCATTCCATTTATTAATCTTTTATGCGCAATTTTAGGATGCATTAATTTTGGAAGAATTGAAATTGGATATGCTTGCCATTCAAATCATATATATATATATATATATATGCTGGCCAACAAATTTAATTTGCTTCCCTCATGAAACCATTCCATCTATTTCTGCTATGCTTGGACGAATGGGATGCATCTACTTGATATTTGTGTAAAATATTAACGTATGTCCAACATAATTAAAATGGCATTTCCTAGCAATAGTTTCATATATCATCAATAACGAAGTGTTAGACTTACATCTTGAACAAATTTCGAACCTGCATGGAAATGCTATAAAAAGTATAGTCCAGCTGGAAGTGGCGATCACAACCTCTCTTCCATGCATAACCAAATTACTTGCTCGCAATAGAATACCACAAAAGAGAGGAAACCTTTGAGCAGTTCCATTCTTCCTGGATCTCTTAATTCTTCCTTCCACCTTATAACACTCCTATTATAAACGGTCTTTTCTTCTCAGAGAAAATAACACTTCTCATTCCTCCTCTTTCTTGCTTTCTGAAATATTTTTCTTGGAGAAGATGCGAGCCGGCGGCGACGGCGGCGGCGGCGACACGGCTGCGAAGAGACGAGGGTGCTCGTGCACCAAAGAAGACTTCCTTCCGGAGAAGTCTTTCGAGAGCTGGGCTAGCTACGGGCAGGCGCTCCGGGAGACCGGCAGCCGGCTCCGGGACCGGGTGACGGCCCGGTCGCTGGACGAGACGGAGCTGCACGAGGTGCGGGCGAGGAGCGGGCACGAGATGAAGAAGAATCTCTCCTGGTGGGATCTCATCTGGTTCGGCATCGGCGCTGTCATCGGTGCCGGAATCTTCGTGCTCACCGGCCAGGAAGCCAACAAAGAGGCCGGCCCTGCCGTCGTCCTCTCCTACGTGATCTCCGGGATCTCCGCCATGCTATCCGTCTTCTGTTACACCGAGTTTGCTGTTGAGATCCCGGTTGCAGGTATTACAGTTTCGTTTGTTTGTTTGTTTTCTATCTATGCTTTGAATTATCCTAATTCTGCATGTGTTTTAGTTGGTGATCCATTTGAATTAACTAAAAGTATTCAAGTTTTAAGAATCTCTATAGATTATTTTGAATTTTTAAATAAGAAACTGATGGTGATACTTTAATTATCGAAAAAAAATTTGTTAGATAAGTCGATAAATATTTTCTTTGGAGATTGGTTCTTATGTTGCGTCTTTCGTTGTATGTTCTTTATGATAATCAAGTTAATGTTAAGAAACAGAAGCAAAAGGATTTTATGTTAGAAATCAAAACATGATCTGGCTCATAATTATATATCCTGCACTGTAAATAATTTTCTCATCATGTGGGACTTTATTTTTTTCTAAGGAATAAATTATTTGTGTAATAGTTGTAAGAACTATAGATCTGTAAGATCTTCTAAAGAGTGAAATCAGATGTATTTTCTTGCAACTTGTGAAAAACTTCGTTCTTTTGGGATGTATCTCATCCTCTTGCACTCTTTGTCCTTATGAATTCTTGTGTATCCTGTTTCCACTAATGATCTAGTATCTTAATTTCATGCCTTCACTACCCCCAACATGCATGGATTCCAACATCTTCATACTCTAATGATGTTGTCAAGCTTGGCTTCCATCCTCACCATATTGCATTGCCTTTGTTAATGCTTCTTGAATTACCTGAAAAAAAGCTTATGTGTGTTAAGGTGGTTCTTTCGCCTACCTCCGGGTGGAGCTGGGCGACTTCATGGCGTTCATCGCAGCCGGCAACATCCTCCTCGAGTACGTCATCGGTGGTGCTGCTGTCGCCCGCTCTTGGACCTCCTACTTCGCCACTCTCCTCAACCACAAACCCAACGACTTCCGCATCCACGCCTCCGCCCTCGCCGCCGACTACAACCGCCTCGACCCCATCGCCGTCGTCGTCATCACCGCCGTCTGCCTCGCCGCCGTCCTCAGCACCAAGGCCACGTCCCGCTTCAACTACATCGCCTCCATCATCCACGTGGCCATCATCCTCTTCATCGTCGTCGCCGGTCTCACCAAGGCCGACGTCGCCAACTACACCCCCTTCGCCCCCTACGGCCCCCGCGGCATCTTCTCGGCCTCCGCCGTGCTCTTCTTCGCATACGTCGGCTTCGACGCCGTCTCCACCATGGCCGAGGAGACCAGGAACCCTGCCAAGGACATCCCCATCGGCCTTGTCGGTGCCATGACCGTCACCACCCTCGCCTACTGCATCCTTGCCGTCACGCTCTGCCTGATGCAGCCGTACAGCAACATCGATATCGACGCGCCGTTCTCCGTCGCATTCCAGGCCGTCGGAATGGACTGGGCCAAGTACATCGTCGCCTTCGGGGCGCTCAAGGGCATGACGACGGTCCTCCTCGTGTCGGCCGTCGGCCAGGCGCGGTACCTCACCCACATCGCTCGCACCCACATGGTTCCGCCATGGCTGGCGCAGGTGCACGGCAAGACCGGCACTCCGATCAACGCCACCATCGTCATGCTCTGCGCGACCGCCATCATCGCCTTCTTCACCAATCTAAGCATCCTGTCCAACCTCCTATCAATCTCCACGCTGTTCATCTTCATGCTCGTCGCCGTGGCTCTTCTCGTCCGCCGCTACTACGTGAGCGGCGAGACCTCCGACTCCAACCGGAATAAGCTGATTGCTTGCATTGTGCTCATACTGGCATCATCCATTGCGATGGCGGCCTACTGGGGAGTGAGCGAGAAGGGGTGGATTGGGTACGTGGTGACGGTGCCGATATGGTTCCTGTCGACGTTGTTCCTGCATCTGGCCGTGCCCAGGGCGAGGAAGCCGAGGCTGTGGGGGGTGCCGATGGTGCCATGGCTGCCGTCGGCGTCGATCGCGATCAATATATTCCTGCTGGGATCGATCGACAGGGATTCGTTCGCGAGGTTTGGAGTCTGGACGGCACTCCTGCTGATATATTACTTGTTTCTTGGCCTCCATGCGTCCTACGACACGGCGATGATGGCCAAAAGCACCGCAGGGCCGACGAAGAGGTTGGAGGAGGGGAACGATGGGCAGTAGCGGTCAGGAGAGGAAGTGAAGGGGAGGGGTGAAAAGAGCAGCGAAGTGTACGTGCCCCATCAATTTCCTATTCCTTTCTTTGGCTTTTGATGAGAAAAGAGAGAATGTGTTACTGGATTGTAATTTTAGATGGGGAGATAAAGAACGTCTCGACTGGTTGGATGTTCTGATGTTTAAACGCTGGAAGTTTGTGTATAGCATTGATATTGGAATGTCCATGATGGTTTTTACCAGTTGGTCCCAAAATAACTGAATCAAAATTGGTAAGTTTCATTCACCATTCGCAAAGCTATCGCACATACACATACCTGTCAGATAAGTTCATGTCAAGGTTTGAGTAGGTTCATGTGCAAAGGGAATATCCAAGGCTTTGGATGTTTAAAGCTCTCGGCAGTGTTCCCATTGCCTTGAGACCTACTAAGAGCGCCTATTGCAACAATGAGCATGAAGCTGTTTGTGAAGAAGGCGAGGAAGCCGAGGCTGTGGGGGGTTTCCATTTCAGCGAACGTTTTCCTGCTGGGCTCGATCGACGGGCAGTCGCACTTAAGGTTTGGGATATGGACAATCGGGTTGCTGGTGTCCAACCTTCTCTTTGGGCTTCATCCATCGTATGAAGCCGATGTTAGCGATGCAGGGATAAGCAAGACGAACCAGCGAGATAGATGTTTTTCCATGTAATAATAAGTGGAAATTGATTGGGAATTGGATGGTGGAGCTTACAGTGAGGGAAGATTATGCTGGAGCTTGCAAGACCTGTTAACACTTCCTGTTAACCATAGTTCACACAACCAATTTATCTGAAGGACATTTCAGTAAATCTAAAAAGATTAAAAAGCCTGAGAGACAGACTTCAAGAATCCTGATTTCTGAACTGTAAAATGATTCAAACTTCCCAAGAAACTGTTCCATTGACAAAACCCTTCCAGCATGCTCCTGGTTCTCAATATACAGACTTGGCTATACAACATCTCTCACAACTCGCAACATAATTTACACCAAAGGAGTCAGTAAACAGGCAATTGTGCGTGACTGATGGAAACATCAACCAATGATGGGTGGTGACTGGGTGAGCTGGCTTAGTGAGGCACTATGGATCTCTGTCAACAATATACAAGTAGATTCACACCACAATCACGCAAATCAAAACCCTTGCAAGCCAAATATCAGGAAACTTCTACGTTAAGAATTCTGTGAAACAAATCGCCAACTCGAGCAATAGGGGATAAAATATCGTAACTTGTTTTAGGCTGACTGAAGGGAGATCTCCGCATGCCGTCCTTCTAATATTGTATGTCATGTCCCTATCTTGAGAAGGGAATTAAGGGATGTGCTATTGAATCTTTGGGCAAATCCTCTTATCACAAGAACAATGACATCACGCATGTGTCGGGTTTGCACCATCAAGTCCACTTCATTCTCACTGTCCACTACAATCTTGAAGCGGTGTTGGTCGTTGCGATAAAGCTCAACCTGCAAAACCCAAGAGACGGGCCAATTACCACCACCATGTAAAAGATGATGCCAGGTGTCCCCATGTAGAATCTAAGAATATTCTTGTAACCATATACTGAAAAATTCATCATTGATGGTGGCATTCGATCGCCCTGGGTATACACACAAATTCCTTCATAACTACTAAGAAAGCATTCGGTGATGCAATTTTGGATTCTGAAGAACATGGGGACGTGACATTTTCCCAGGTTGGCATATAATTGTTGTAAGAGTTGGCAATAGATTTATTCTAATAATCTTTCATGTGGAAATAGAAAAACTCACATGGAAAGGAGGAGCATAAGTTCCCTTGATTTCAGTAGTTGGAAACGAAGTCTTTGAACCCGGTTTCACAACCTTGACCCTCTTTCTGTTGACTTCTAGAATTCTTCTCTCAAGATTTCCCACTCTTAGAGCCTGTAAAAATGAGACAATGGTTTGAGTTCCCAACTCATCTAACCTTATGTGATAATGTAAATGGTCAATGAGAAGATGACACAATGGTAGTTAAAGCAGGGATGGCTACCTTCTTTGGTGACCGGTCCTTGTCACACAGTGCCTGCATCCAGTAGAAAGTGAGGAATGTCAACTTTCCAGAAAAGAAAATAATCAATTTAATAATCCATAAACAACATGAACCACTCTATGCATGCACACATGCATGACCATAAAAATGTAATTTCTGTCAGAAGAATAAAAAACTAAAGCCCATCTGAAGTTTGAAAACCTCCGCATAGTGTCACAAGGAGAACTCATCAAATAGCCATTACTTATGAAAGTTCAAACAGTTATTGGTCCTATCATTATCAGTACTATATATGCCCCTTGAGAAAGTACTACTCTTTAGTGTTTTATCGCAATAATTATCCATGCACCTATTCACAATGTTTGAATACACATGACAAAGAATGACCGAAAGCATATAAGGCAGATTTGATCAAGGGAAAGATTGCCAATGTGGATGAAACAGTTACTGTGTTCTCTTTTCAGAAGAGTAAGAAAACAATTTTACAAGTGCAACAAACATCACCTCAAACTTGACAGATCCAAGATCCAGCTTCTGCTTCACTTCTCTGTAAATATCGGGCTCTGCAAATGCAAAAAAAAGCTAATTAAATATATACAGGGCCAGAAAACTATATCCAGAGGATTTAAAAAGAACCGTTTTTGTAAAATTTATAGAAAAAAATAATTATGGATTTGGATGCATTGTTTGAGAATTGATTGGTAACATAAGTAACGCAGTATACATTCTAAAAGTTGAGGACCTCGGAGAGTAAGACAGACTTCAGGATTTATTCCCACAAGAAGAGGACCACAGGTTCTCTATTGGAGAGTTCATTCCATAATCTTTTTAGATCCAAATCACAAATTATGAACGACTAGCTCTGCATCTAAGTATACTAAAAATAAAGTAAATTATGCTAGTCTGCACTAAAGCACTCCACTAACAAATCATTCCAATATTTTGTTTTATTTTCAATAAGAATATAACATATTTTCTAACATGACAGATGCTTAATGTTACAATAAATTTCATAAGCTACTGCCTGTCAGAAATGTACAGAACAGAACATAATTTAAGATAAAGTTAAAATGTACTCAAAATAAACTATCAAAGTGTACTTCATATCTAAGAGAATTTGATTTAAGAATTGATAGTTACGCCTCTTTAATTATATCTTGAGAAGCTCAACATCTAGAATAGTTTTCCGTAGCAGAATTATTATCTTTTACCATCCAAATATCTATTGGTTTAGATTATTAGCTTTTTGAAGTTTTCACAAGTATTCCAGAAATTGGTTACAGGCATAACCAAGTTGATCATCTAGTGACAACACATAATATAACTGAAAATCAACAAATGGACAATGAAGCTGAAAACTCACTAAACATCAAGAAAACAAATTACTGGGCAAGTTATATGAAAGATTATAAAGGAAAGAATTCGAATTCTACCAACTGAAATTGGATCTGTTGATGCAGAAACTGGTTGTCCCTCAAATCCATCTTCCCTTATAGGAGTATAAACTGCTACAAGTCTGTACCCCACATCGTCAACGTTAGCTTCATACATCCTCCCTGCTTCACCTGTATTGAGATCATTTACCAATGTTGACAAGCAAAAAGATCCTAGAAATGGTATGCAGATATGTTTAGATGTCTGAATTAAAACATATACAGCCTTCTTTTCATGATAGAGTTGAATACAGATGAAGGTTGGTTACTAGTTGGGCTTTGAAAATATGAAACCTAAACCAATAGAGTAATCAAGTTTAATATTAGACAATGCATGGCTTGCTTGATTGTAGGGATGGATGGCTCTGGTCCTGATTAATGTAAATAATCTCAAACTGGGTTCCATTCTGGTTATGCTTCAATATCCATGCACGAGGTTCTTTCAGAAAGAAAAATTTTGGTAGATGATCTAGAAAGATACTAGGAGTGTTGAGAGTTGATACCCCATGGTTCCTCCGCACAAATCTAGAGGATTTGAGCATACAATACATCTTCTCTGTCTGATTCAATTTATCTAAGCAGGAATATCCGGTTATCAAAAAATTGAGTTGTCAATGAGACAACACCTTGTCACTGAAATAAGCACTTGTGTACTCTTCCTAGCTGTAATATATACGCATAATACTAGTTTTGCTTCATGCTAAGTTTTTTTTTCTTTTTTATATAGAGGAGGAAAAAAAATTCCACCTATGCGTGGTGCTAAGTGTCAATCCATGTGAATCCATGAATCTGAAGCTCAACATAATAGTTCTTGTTTTAGTTCTTCATACCAAGGTAGGTTTCCCTAGCCAACAAGTGGCATTCTTAGTCTCATGGAGATCAAGTCTCGTCCCTAAAGCAGCCTCGACCAGGAGATCAAAGTGATTCATGCACCGTTGACATCTAGTCGACTAGTTTTAAAAGACACGGCCTCTGCTGCCTAAGCAGTCCACCAAGTTAAATATGTAGAATGCAATTGATTTATAAGTTAGTATTGGATGCTACCAAGTTGATAGTTCCATTGGCTTGCTACATTTTATCTGATAAATTATCTTCAACTAGGCTATTTCTATGTTTTTTAAATTTGTCATTTTATATTATTTATTTTCAAGTTTTATCATTTTTGGACTGCCTTGACCTATGGGTGCACACCTATCCATTAGGCAGCTCTCTGCCTTCCCTTCTGCTACCTACAGTCTTCTAGAACATTGCAATTTGACAGCAGATTCTTGGATGTTCTCAAAATTTAATGACCATCATGATCCATAATGCCAGCCGCAGGTAGATGGGATCAGGCTTGTAGGTAAGGTTAAGGTTGTATATTCATCATGTCCAGTACTTTATTAAACTAGGGAGTATGATAATGGTTCTTGATGAGTCCAAATTTAGGTTCTGATTGGCTCAAATCAAGTCACTTTGGTGTCATTCTCCTCAGTTTGCAGCCATAGAGGCCAAGCTCCGGTCAAACAAGGAAGAGGTATATGCTTTCGTCCAATGTTGACTAGTTATACATGCAAGCAGGTATGGAGACGAGGAAGTATGGAGATTCACAAGCAAAACTCTTGCTGCTGTAGCTAAAGCTAGAAATCATGGAAATTTTGTTTTGCATCACTGGTTACATTAAATTTGGTTATTGAATAAAGCAAATTTGATGGATTTAAACAGCATGTATAATCAAACTTTTGATAGCAAACATATAATACCAGGTATAGATATGAGATCAGGGCTTCCAACCATCGATCTGAGCCATTGGATTTTGCTCTTGCCTTCTTTTCCTCCACTATAATTACCTCGAACAGCGTATAAGTTTGTGTGGTAACCTCTTCCTTCAATCTCCAGCTTATCAATTTTGGGTATTGCTAAAAGTAGCATTATATTAGATCGTAGAGCAAACCAGCAATATACCACATAATGAATCAAATAAAAAGATAATTAAAAACATGGAATGTTAATGAACAAGCACTTTGAAGTTTAGGATTGCAGTTTGGAACTTTTGAAAAGCAGGAGAAACTTTTTGCACACAAATACTGAACAATGCCGACTATGACATTCTTTTAAGTTGGATCAGTTATATTTATTAGTTAGTAAAAGATGTAAATTAGTCTAGAACTCAAATGAGCTAAATTTCTTGACTGAGGTGGGAATCATGAAACATTTGTGTTCTCTTAGACAATTTTTTTTCAAATAGACGGGCATTAAGCTCACCTTCTTATAGTTTGAAACAAGGTTTTCCGCATTGGTTGGTACCGTGCAGTACCATATTGCACCGGTATCGAACCGATATGCAGTCTCGTATCGTACTGATACTTGGTATGCCTCACCGTCGTACCATACCATGTATCGATACTGTAATAAAATTGTACCAGTATGGGGTCCAGTACTGAGACACGAACCTTGGTTTGAAAAATAAGGTCCATAAATTTAGTCGAAAATGAGTTTGACTCTTTTACATCAGAAAGATAACAATGTCATCAACATAAATTGCTTTGCTTATTTCAGCATTATAACTAAAAAGCAAAGTCATGAAAATAACCTGGCAAAATAGGAGTAGTCACTGCTGATACAGACTCACTCGACCTTCCAAAAACATCTGAGATTGTGCATTCACATTTTAGACATCGACCTATGTCCTCTAAACGTATCCTATATGAGCAGGAGCGCTGAGAAGGCAATGGTTCAAAGGACTGATAATCTCCTGTTCCTACAGAGCAAAACCTGTAACCAGTATTTACATGATCATATAAGTGACAAAAGGATTATATTAATGCAGCAGTGAATGTGATAAAACTAGCATTTTACCATTGGTATTTAATCTCCTTCTTGTACTTATCCCAATTATGTTGTTGAATTGAACTATTTGGAATTACTTCAACAGCAGTTAGTAATCCTCCTTCCATTTCCTTTCCATTGAAGGAAAGCATCTCAATTTTTGGAATTTCTAAAGAAAACAGGAAAACCATGTGATTACAGCAAGCTAAAAATGCATGTGTAACCAGAATGACTAAATAACACCAATAAAGGGGGAAAATTGAATATTATTGAATAAAAGATGATCTTTCTGAACTGAATGAGCTAGAAACAATTTCAAGAATGAACATGAAAAGAATTATTTCATCTTCTAGATAAAAATAGGCCAGATGATATATAACTGAAGACAAACTAAGACGTTCAAACCTGAGAGCAACAGACCTAATAATTTTGATGCAGAAAAAAAAAATTACTTAACAAGGAAAATGTGCAGGATGAAAATTTGACAAGAGGCATGCATTTAGAAATTGAATTTTGGTCGCTTTAACTGCAATACGGAGGACATAAAAAAGAAATAAGATAAACTACAGAAACAGAAAGCAAAAAGGAGAGCTTCCAAGATTGCAAACAACTCTCCTGAAGCTCACCAAAGAATTTCACAAAACATTATGTGCTCAATTTGAAACAATTGTTAAAAAGATTTCCAGCTTATGAGACAATTGCATTACATTCATTCTCTCAAAGGCAGTAAATCAGCAATGCCTACAAAGTCTTGAGTTCTGGCAACAAGCAAACTGCAGGAACAAAGTAGAGAGAAACCGTAAATTCTTAAGAAAAGGCTTCAAGGCATGTAGCACTGCCACCACCAGTTGATCTCTAGTCTGCAAAATGAATGTGCGCCAACCCTCTAGGATACAATAAAACCTAGTGTCTGATCATTCTTGCACAAAGGGAATCAAACCACTGAACATTCACCAGTGTTTGACAGAATTATCTAACTTGTACACGATTTTCTGCAGCAAACAGTATATAAGGTTGATCTGATTTAGAAACAGAGTGAGCACATGTTCTTGTTGTTGTTTTTCTAAGGGTGTGCAAACATGGCTTAAATGGACTATAGTTCATATCTTTCTGAATAGACACATCCCAATAGTTTAGTAACTGTTGTTTTGAATTTTAAAATCTAAACTAATTAATTCAAAACTAAAACCCATTAGAAGTTAGTTAACTGCCACTGCCACAAGTGGGACTTTGTTCCCAATTGTTATTTTGAAAATATACAACAATCCCCACCATTTTCAGAGTAAGTCAAATTACCAAATCTTTGATAATCCTAGAAATCTTATGCATAAATGAAGGTATCTTGCGATTTGAACCTTCTTATAGTGAGAATATGTTAGGACTAGTCTTTGAACCAGTAATTCTGCTTTGACTAGCTGCACATATCTCCCACATAATATGTTTTACACCAATGAATGCTCAATATAAGCTAACACTTTTATGGCCTTGTGTTTGTATCCTTTTCGTAAGTGCTTTAAGAGCCAAGCCATTTGCTCTAAGAAGCACCCACAGTTCACACTCGTGTAGGTAGACTCTATACGAAGTGCTCGCGTAACAAAGGTACTACAATAGTTTTTTGTTATAGGTCTATTAAGAGCATTTAGCTCTTTTTTTCTTTTTTTTTGGCTAAAACATAAATATCATACATAGCATGTACGAATACAGCCAAAAAAAATCAAAAAGCAGCACATCACGGAGAGCCGTAGGCAACTCCGTCTCACCCTCCCATAGGTGGTCCTCCGAATGGTTAGCAACAAAAGATGCTACCCAATCCGCCGCCCCATTGGCCTCTCTAAACACGTACTTCGCCTGAAGCACCAATCCGTCATGAACCATGGCCCAGATATCTCTCAAGAGCAGGTGGTAGTCGCCGACCGCTTCCGAAATCTGCAGGATCCACCCAATCACCGTCACCGAGTCACCCACCAGGAGGACGTCTCTCTCCAGCAAGGCACGCCGAACATAACATAAATCAGACCAGGCCGCTCTCAACTCCCTCCTTAGCACCAATGTATCAAACAAGTGGCAGCCTCCAGCCGCAAGCACCCTGAAGTCGGGGCCCCCGACCACGAAGCCTGCCCACCCCACCTACCGCCCTGCAGGACGCATCCGTCAAAGTTGACCTTGAGAAAACTCGGAGGTGAAGGCTTCCAGGTAAAAAACACCAACCGAGGCGCTCCGCGAGCAGATGTGAATCCCCAGATATCCCGAGCTATCAAAGGTCTATCTGACCGGATCGCCTGAGTAGCCTCCGTCACCAGCAGTTGTGCCCTCTCCACCACTACGCCCGATGGGGGGCAACTCTCCCCAAATGTCCATGCATTTCTCGCTAGCCAGATCCGATAAGCAGTATAGGTCGCCCGCACTGCCGACCGCACTGCCTCCGGTCTGAACTACGAAGCCCCAGCCAAACGTCAAATACCCTGAAGAAAGGACACCACGTGACACCAAAGCTCTGTGGAAAACCCTGCCCGCCTCCAGACCCTCATAGCCCGGTGGCACTGGAAGATGACATGGTCCAGCGACTCCTCAGTCTGGCACTCGGAGCACTGAGGGTGGATACCCAAGCTCCTCCCATGCAACAACAGTCTCGTAGGTAGCCTGCCCCAAGCCACCTTCCACAGAAATAAAGCCACTCTGGGGTGCAGCCCCGACCGCCAAATCCAGTCGAAGTCCACCCCCAACTGCCCTCCAGTCTGTATAACACCACAAACGTTGGCTACACTGACTCTAGCCTTGCAAGACGAGCTCCACACCTGATGTCGGGGCAAGGGTGCACCGGAACAGGGAGCGCCCGAATCCGCTCCGCAAGAGGCTCCCCGAACATCTGATCAATCCGGTGAGAGTCCCACCCCCACCTCCCGACAGAAGAAAGTCACGTACCCGGAGTCCATCCCTAGCCTCAACACTAACTAGAGTCAGCCAACGCCTCAACAGGATCTTGTCCACCCACGCATCCTCCACCACGTCCACCATCTGGCCATCACCAATCAACCACCTGCATCTGCAAAGGACCATAGGCACGTACTTGCAGATCTCGCGCCAAATAGGTTATGCCCTCCGACCCCCAGATGGGGTCGCACTGCTCCCAACATGGCCATACCGGGCGACCATCATCCGACTCCACAGAGACTGCAGCTCCAAGACAACCCTGGCAGCATGCCTGGCAATCAGCGCCTCCCTTCTAGTCAACAGAGACTAAACACCCAGCCCCCCCAGCCCTAGTTGGTAGGCATACCGACCCCCAATCCACCAGGTGCACCCCCTGGCCACCTCCATGCATCCCCCAGATGAAACCTCGAGCAAGCCTCTCAATCCTCATCAACACCGTCTTGGGGATGATGATGTTAGATATCAGATAGACCGGCATAGAGCAAAGGACAGACCTGACCAAGGTGACCCTACCCATCATGGAAAGCGAGGCCGCCCTCCAACCCTCTAGCCTCTGCTGCACCTAGACCACCACATCCTGGCAGTCCTAGATCCGTAGCCTCCTCCTAGTGATAGAAAATCCCAGGTAGCACAACGACCCATGCTGCTCCCTTATGCCCAGTAGGCCCTTGATCTCCTGTCGCACCCGCACCTCAGTCTTCGGGCTGAAGGTAATGGTTAATTTCTGAAGATTAACCCTATGCCCCGATGCCTGGCAGTAGTCCTCCAATACCCTCCGAAGAACAATGGCGTCCCTAGGCCTAGCCCTGGCCAGTAGCATGCAATTATCAGCAAAGAGGTGAGTGATCGGTTGGGCACCGGGCGCCGGAACATAGGCCTCCAGCGTCTGCTCCCCACACGCTTGTCGCAGGGCCCGAGACAAGACATCCGCACCAAAGTGCAATTAGCACTCTAATGTAAGCAATTCTAGCTACTGGAGCATATGTATCAGAACAATCAATTCCTTGTTTTTGTGTAAAGCCCTTGGCCACTAATCTGGCTTTGAATTTGTCAATGGTTTCTTCTCAAAAATCTTACAACATATTGGTTTGGAGCCTAATGGGAGGTCTACTAAATTCCATGTATTATTGCCTATAATATAGTCTATTTCATCATTAATCTCTTCTTTCCAAAAAGCAACAATTTGAGATTTCATGCCTCTTCATAAGTAGTAGGGTCTGCTTCTGTATAAAAACAATATAGTAAATGCTTACCAATGGATTCACTTGTCCCTTCTACTAGGAATATAAAGAAATTCAATCAGAAGGTTCTCGCCTTTCTAATTCTTATGCTTCTTCTAGGCTCAAAGTTTTCTTCCTTGTCATTCTCTAATCATTCCTTTCTGGAATATAATTTTGTTCTATAACATGTTCTTTAGGTCCATGAATTGAATTAAACCTATTTTCATCAAATATTGCATCTTTTGACTCAACTACAATATTGCCTACTATTGAAGCATTAGGTTCTAGTACCATGAACTCGTATGCCTTACTGCTCAATGCATATCCTAAGAATATTCATTCAATTCCTCTATCACCCAACTTTCTCTTTTTGGGTTCAGGAACCTTTACAATAGTCCTACACCTCCAAACTCTTAGGTAGTTTAGGTTAAGCTTCCTTTTCTTTAGAATCCATATGGGATTGTATTGCTTTTTTATTAGGAACCCTGTTTAGTATATGACAAGTTGTTAGCCAAGCTTCAACCCAAAAATCTTGTCCTAAACCAGAATTAGAAAGCATTATATTAACTATTTCTATGAGCACTTTCCCACTCTGCTACACCATTTTGTTGTGGTGTGCGTGGTGCAAACATTTCATGTACAATCCCAGTGGGCTCAAAATAATTAGGGTCGTAGTAGTATTCGCTGCCTCTAGCAAATCATAAACATTTAAGAAATTTCTTACTATGAAATTCCACCTCAGATTTGTTGGTTTTAATTTTTTCTAGTACATCATCTTTAGAATGCAGCAATAAACATAGCAACATCTAGAACAATCATCATAAATTTTACAGAGTATTTCTTTCCTCACTTGGTGGAGAACTATGCATGTCACACACATCAATATGTACTAGTTCAAGCAATTTTGTGCAACTTTCAACTATAAGAAAAGAATATCTAGTAATCCTAGTGAGCATGCAAGTTTTACATTTGTCAACATTTTTGTCAAAGTATGGATTAAATCTAACTTAACCATATAATGTATTCTTCTAAATTTAGATGTCCTAAATGATTATACCATATACAAGAAGATTCATATATATAAGCAGACATGGCAACTTTATTCTTACTAATAATATTAAGCTTGGAGATGCCCTTATACATCTCGCATTTACCCATAAAGGTTCCACCCTTGGACAAAATAAACTTATCTACCTCAAGTACTAATTTGAACCCGAACCTATTAAGAAGACTACCCAACACAAGATTCTTACTTCTGCTACATAATACACATCATTAAAGTAAGAATTTTTCCAGAAGTGAATTTGACTTCCATAGTTTCGTTGGCCTTGACTTCTGCAGTGGACGAGTTTCCCATGTACAGAATACTTCCATCTTCTACTGGTTCATAGCTCTTGAATAAATTCTTGTCCTTGCACACATATCTGGTTGCGCCAGAATCAATCGACCAAGCCCAATCATTTTCAAGAACATTAACCTCTGATATCATTGCGCAGAATTTTCTTTTGCTGCTGGTGCACCCTCCTTTTTAGAAGATGGCATTCTGCCTTGTGGTGTCCATGTTTTCCCCAATGGAATCATGCACTACCTTGCGGTGTCCATGTTTTCCATGATCAAAGCATGCACCTCTTTTATTCTCTTTATTCTGATGAGTATTGGTAAGATTGTTTTGCTCTCTTCTTTTTGAATTTGCTAGACTAACCTTCCTCCATCATGTGGACTTTGGAAACGTAAGCTTTCTGCTCCTTGTTTACGTCCTGCTTACAATACTCCACCTCGATGCGGGGATGGTTAGCCAAATCCTCAAGAGATATATCCTCGTTCTTATGTTTCAAACTTCAACAAGAGTCTTTCCATAATGGAGGAAGTTTATCAAACAATTACAGATTTATCCATAATCATGTTATGTTATTTATAATTATTAAGAATATGCTCAATTTCATGCAATAGTTCCATAACAAATCTATCATCAGCCATCTAATAATTATTATATCTACTAACAAGAAACTTCTTACTAATTGTAACCTCTGACATGGATCTTCTGTCCAATTTCTCCCACAACTCTTGGAATAGCCACATTAAACATTCCATCCAGAATATGGCCTCTGCATATGTAGTCATCATTTCCCCACTTCTATCTAGTGCAAGTGTCTGCCCAAGCTTCATTCTCGTTCTCTACCAGTCTTAGTGTGTTGAGGACATAGTCAACCTTAAGAGTTGCAAGAAGAAAGTGCATCTTTTCTACCACCTTAAGAAATTTCCTCCATCAAAATGTACCAGTTTGACAAAGTTGGCAGCCATCTCTCTTAGTGTTGCAAACACCATTTTGCATAATGGAATAAAGCCTTTATATCACAGGAACAAAGTAGAGAAAAACCAGAAATTCTTAAGGAAAGGCTTCAAGGCATGTAGCACTGCCACTTTCCTAAAGACTTTATTCAACCCCCCCCCCCCACAACAGATCTCTGGGGTGCAAAGTGAATATGCCATTAGTCTCTAGTATACAATGAAGCCCAGTGTTTGATAGTGTTTTGCACAAACAAAATCAAACCACTAAGCATTCATCAGTAAATCTAACTTATATGACGTTGATCTGATTTGGAAACAGTGAGCACATGTTCTTATTGTTGTTGTTTTTTTTAAGCTGTGCAAACTTGGCTTATATAGACCAATTCATGTTTTTCTGAGTAGACACATCCCGAACAGCTTAGTAACTGTTATTTAGAATTTTAAAATTTAAACTAATTTAATTCGAAAACCAAAACTGATTAGAAGTTAACTAACTGCCACAAGCGGGGTTGTTTTCCCACTTGTTATTTTGAAAATATCAAACACAAACTTAGCCGGCTGACAACATAGCTTTTATTTCAAGAGAGAAAAATAAACAGCAGAAACAAGCCGTCCCGTATAAAAATGTGAATAAGCAAAACTGGGTTATTTCTGTCTTCATGAAAAAACAGGCTTTATTGCAAATTATAAAAAGCTGCCTCATAAAAGATTATGGGAGCAAAACAGAAAATATGACACAAGGAATACTGCTTTTTTTGGAGAAGGAGACTTTAGTAACACTGGCGCCAGCAAGTGCACACAGAGGAACTATCAGAATTCCAGGTACATATAACACTATCCCCCTTCATTAATCAGAATATATAGCTCTCCTTAACCAGTACACTAATATCAGTAAGAAACATGGTTGAAGAAAGACCAAAAGCGTATGCCACATGAACATGCAATGCAACACCGTCCAGAAATTATGGATTTCACTTTGGCAGTTCATTACTTCTAAGAAAGTGAATCCAGCTCATACAACAGTTAGACCTCAGCATTAAAAATGTAAAGATGTTCTGAAGTCTTAGAACTCTACATAGTTTCAAATTTACCTGGAAGAATTATATCCGATGGTTCAGATAATCGGAGTTCTCCCACAACAGCATCTGAACGAACAGGAGTATAGCTGCCAAGTGATATTGTGATGTTAATATGGACTTGCTTAATAACTGAACAATGCATTTTGAGGAGCAAATTTTAAAAGAAAATACGCCATTGCTGCCTTTAAAATGTGAAATTACATGCATGTACACATACCGCATTAAATTCATAGGAGATTTATAGAAGATGATGTCATAGTCCAAGGTCTAAATTAACTAATATAGACTTCAGGAATACATTATAATATGGACAATGCTAGCACCCGGCACTGGCTGCATTCCAGTGCTTGGTATGATAGCCTGCCACTGCATGCCAAGCATGCCAAGCACTGGCATGGCACAACATGTTATGTACTCTGCCAGTACTAGGCTGACACAGGACCAGGATATGATATCCTTGGGTTCAGCTTCAAGGATTCCAATTAAATATTCCTTCCTATCAATGAAAATGCTTCCCTTTTTAAGTAGAATATTTTTGGTAACAAAAAGAGAAGATCTTGAATGGGGGGGAAGTTGCACTGCTGACTAGTAAACAGTAAATAGCCAGAAGAAACACCAGATAAACATTATTCAGTAAAACAATAAGTAGCTTATGTCTGCAAAAGAATGCAAACAATTTCCATGTTTAGATGCACTGATTTTGGAAATAGCAAAATTGACCAATACATGCTGTTTATATAAAGTATTAGATAAAAGGTTTCCAAACAAATCTACAGCATACATTGTTCTACTACCACAAGTAATCTAAGAAGCACTTTTATGTGTACTGTAACTTTTTTACGGAAACTCTCTTGTGAATCCTTCATGAGGCTATCTGCTCTGTTATTGCAACCTTCCAAGTATCATTGCATCATTTTTTGATTGGTGTTACTTAAATACACAATTTTTTTCCTACTGTAATCTTAAACTTAAACCTCCTCCTTTTCCAAAGACATGCATGTCGCAAAACAAGTTCTGCATGAGTACAGAGTATAATCAAGCAACATCGGCACAGCCAGATTAATGTAGAAAAGAACAACAGACAGAGATAGTCAAATAGTTACCCGAACAATAGATGGCAATTGTAATCTGAATCGGTAACTTCATAAGTGGTGGAGTTAGCTCCACTGATAAGAACAATTGTTCCTTCATTAGTTTCTCTGTACCAGCTATATAGGCTTGAACCTTCATATCCACCATAATATTTTCCTTCTCCAGCATATACACCAGAACTCAACTCCTTTATGCGTACTTCAGAAACAACTGGAAGAGCTGTACGGTACAAAATGCACTCAAGACTAAGAATGTATAGTTAAACAAGAACAAGGTATATATGGACCAGTGTGATAAGACTTGCACAAAGTCAAGATTTAACCTGCCATGACTGGATGGTTGCCTATGGCAACTAATGGGTCTCCAAGTTTCCCATCAGCACGTGTCGGCACCCAGTAAAGTGCCAAGTAAGAGCCAACATCTTCAAGTGAAGGTGTATATGTTCTGATTTTGTATTCCACGATCCAATTGAAAATGTTAAGCCTTACTGAGAATGCTAAATTTAAGGATCAGAACAAGATTCATGACAACTGCAGCAAGAAACTTACAAGGTTTCTCCAACGACAAGAATATCATCAGAAGCAGCAGCTAGATTAACCAACTCAGACTCCTGCAACTTCTTTGTAGTTCTGCACCAAATGTACTTCCCATTGCCTTCTTTTCCACCATAATAAGATTTCAGTGGGACAACTTCCATGTCCTGACAACAGCTTGGTAGGACAAGCTCAATACCCTTTGGATCCGCTGCAACAGAGAACAGAAAAGATAAATAAACAACATACAAAGAACTGCTACATTCATGGGCACTGAGATTGTCATGTTTCATAAAGGATTATCAGATTACAATCTCTAGTTAATTATTCCTTAGGCAAGGCGCCCAAAAGCTAGAAGCTTGACATGTGTTGCCAAAGTAACAACCATGAATAAACAACACCTGTTAATAGAAACATTTTTCCTATTAAATAAAACATATTTTATTATTGGGAATATGTGACTTAATTACAAAAATATTTGTCCCAATCAAAGATACTTACAATGTAAAAAAGCAAGCTTGCAGCAAGATCCAGCAGGATGGGCCGCAGAGAGTGAAGGGAGAGAGGGCGAGAGGGGGAGGGAGAGCACAGGAAGGTCACAGATCCTGATCCCCCCCGGAAGAAAAGGAAAGATTGAGAGGCCTTTTTTTATCCCCTGGGGTCAGGCCCCACAACTCCCTGTATTCACTCTCTCCTGCTATCCCACTCTAGCTCACTCCCCCTCTCCAACCGATCCTGCCGGATCTGGCAGGAGGTTTCCAAATAGGCCCTAAGGATCATCTTCTCATCCCACCTACAAAGATCAAAGCCAATCCTCCACCAGGCTCCACTTTAGCCTCACATAATCATAGCACACAAACAGTTCGTCACTTCATGTGTCACAAGTCTTCTCCAACACTCATATCTAGGTCTATCCTCAATAGTTTTGCAACACATTTACCCCAGCCATCTCATCTGATCATATGTTCCTAACATCCTCACACATTTTCCTGCCGTAACAGTGTCTCTAAAACTTTAATTAGAAGTCTCATAAGTAGATTCAGATCGCATAATATTTAGAAGCCTATCTCCATGTCACCCTATATTTTGGATTAGAAAATTTTTCAATGTTAAAGTTCTTGCTTTGTCAAAGTTATAACAATTCGCATCTAGTAAGCATAACTTGGGATTTTGTTTTTGTTTCTATAAAATATTGGTTACCAACACAGCTGTCCCTCATCATATAAATTTATACATCAATTGCACACTTAGCTTGGCCTTGGTGAGAACAACATCATCTTTGAAGTTTTCAAAAATAATCCCAAGCTTTTGGAATTCATGCAAGAACCCAAATATAAAATTACATCAAATTTCACCCCAATTCAATTTTTATAACAGATGTAAATAATGTCTGTTTAGGGGTCACTGCCGAGTGCAATAGTAAAAGGCTTGGGCTAACAAACACAATGGCGTGGGTTTGAGTCTTGGGGCACCACTTTGTGGTTAGGAAAAAAAAAAGAAAAAAGAGCCAAAGATTAGGCCTGTCCACAGATCGCCCCTCCCAGGACCCTGGATCGCCGGGACTATAACTGTGCAACATCTTTTTCAGGTTAAGAAAGTCTCTATCTTATGCTTGTCTTTTTCCTTCCTTCAGGGCCTGCAATAGGTCTTTTAGCCGGCACTAGATTTCAAAACATAATCGCAGCATAAAGAACTCATTTCCATTAAAATGATTTGATAGACTTGAATTTGCATGCCCTTACATGTTTTTTAAAAAATGTCTGACAGCCGATATTGACATATAGGAATATAGTTTATGTTTACAAATTCCCTATACACACATGACAACCTAGATATTTATCCATTGACATATAGGAATACAGTTTATCTTTACAAATTCCCTATACACACATAACAATCTAGATATTTATCCAGTGACATGATAGAGAAGCATAATATTAGTAATATATTTAGTTTTCATGTCAAAGTCGATGCTTCTAGCCAACATTAGGATAATTTGTCTGAAGTAACACCCACCAGGAACAATGACGTCTGAGATAATGCTCCTTGGCGATCCTCCTGATCCATCCTTCCTTACAGGTGTGTAAATGAGCTCGATACATTTACCGACATCCTCAAGAGTCAAGTCCAAATATTCTGCAAAGATTATAGCAATTTAGTTTATTCAGCCTGACAAGGGTTATGACATTATAAGTGATAAGAGTTGTGTGGGAATTAAAAGAACTCACCATAACCAGTCAACTTATCCTTTATACCATTACTCTTCACCCTAAACCATTCGTGGGTGCAATTTCCACTTTCACTAAGATGGGAAAAGCAAACAGTTTTCAAGTATTGCACTAAACAATCATTAGAATTAGCCACATAAAGTAAGATGCACCTAAAGAGGATCTCACCCTCCAGTGTATTCAGCAAGAAAGCTCAGACGGCCTCCTTCAACCATTGATCCCAGAAATTTCAGCGATTGACAAGTTGGTGGACCTGTGAAAAGTGTAAACCTCTTAGTGTTAGGTTGAATTTCTCAATGGAACATAAAATAATCCTCATAAAATGTCAGATAACTTTCAGCTAGGTTATTTGACTGCTGTCCAAGAAAACCATTCAATGGGAGAACTAACAGAAGTACATCTGATAATGAAATTAAGGAACTGTTTACAAATGATACAGCTCCAGAACAAAATTCAACAATCTACTTTTTGCAAGGAGACATACCAGGTAGAATGGGACCAATATATTCTGAAACAACTATAGGACCACAAGTCCAGTCATTTCTAACAGGTTCACATGAAACAGAGACAAGGAAGCCAATATCATTGCAAGTTAAGGTATATGATGCAGTTGTAGCACCTTTGATTTCACTCTGCGTACCATCAGAATTAGTCTGCAAATGCATAATGAATCCTATTAAATAGGAAAGAACTATATATTAATTAGCTGCACAGCACGATGGAAATAAAAGCTAGGTGACTATTTAAACAAAGAATAAGAAGATCTAATTATGTTCTAGTGATAAAAGGTGAAGAGCTATTAAAACGAGGTGCAACCAGAGTGAGATACATTTTGAGTCAATGTTATTGAATTTAGTGTAAAGATGACATAACTGGCCAGCATGCACCTACCAAGAACCAATGGAAAACTGAATCACCTTCTTCTCCACCCCAATATTTCTTGTCGGCAACCAATGTTGTTCCCTCAACACCCTTACCTATTATCTGCAAGGAAAGCAATCTTGGGCTTCCTGTCGATTGAACAACAATGTAGAAATTATTACTTCTCGAATGAAGGAGTAAAAGAAGCAATTGTAACATATAAAGATAACAAATGACTTTAGTCAGGAGATCTGCAAATTCCAAGTGATTCATTGAAAGACAAGGCTAATATAAAATTTTTAAGTCTTTTCCTTTTTTTGTCACCCCTTTCTCCTCGTCCTAGAACAAAAGCTATGTCTATTTTTGCGAGGACTTACTAGTGCAGTTAGTAATTATTACTTTTATGGAATACATAAGCTTAATTTCTTGTATGCTTTTAGAACTTCAAATTTCACAAGTCTGCTGAATTTATGAACATCATGTTTCTGAAAGTAAATAAGTAAATCATAGTATTAGAACTTGTATTTAACATTTTACTTTATCAAAAGATATGTAAGCACCTGGGCGAACTCGCTCCTGTGCTTGGAAAGTTCTTGGCTCACCAACAGTACCATCATCCCTTACCGGAGTGCATTTGAAAGAAATAAACTTGCCAATAGCATCCTTTGTTATGCGATATTGAAGAAGTCCTGATGCCTCTGGTATTGAGGCACCTATGCTGGTTTCAGTCTGCAAAGGTTTAAAACAATAAGGAACAGGAAGCAACAGAGCAACAATCCTTTGATCCCAGAAAAAGTAAGATGCAGACAGCTAACAATATACAGGAGATTTGAACTGCTATGAATAAGAATCAAAAGTATATAATTTTTAAACCCTTCAAACATGCAGGATTTATAAGAAAAAGACCAAAGAACATACTTCATGAAGATACCAATTGTATATGCTTTTACCCTCATGGCCCCCAACATAGCCATATGATGCTGTCAACATTTCACCCTCAGAAAAATCACCAGTGACCGACAGAAAATTTAGGCTTGGTGGAAGTGCTGCATAAAAATGTCATAAACCAGTTAATGTGCTAGAAAATTATAAAAACCCAAAGAATCAAGGTAGAATATGGAATAGAATAAAGCAACAAATGAAAATAACTAAAGGTTAAATAATGCATTGCCAGTTTCATTAAAATTTTTCCAAGAAAAAACACATGCTTTGAACTTTTAAAGTATAAGTGCATTCAATTCAGTTAAAGATTCTATATAGCTAGACTATCTAATAAAAAAGCATCCATAATTAAACACCACTCAAAAATATTAAGCATCTACGATTCACTTATTGTTTGGGCAAATATAAGCAACTCATGCAGCAGTAGTCAAATAAATTAAGCAGAGCATATATGTTGACTAAAATCATAATTATGTGCCAAAACAGCAAAAGAGATAAACTCCTGCCACGTTCATACTTCCAGTAAATTGTTTGCGTATTAGGAAACATTCCTGATGAGACAAATTTAAACAAACTGTACCTAGCTCTAGCAAAGCATCCCTTAATTAATTCAAAAATTTAAAAAATATATATATATCCATGTTTGTACATAGGCGTAACAAAAAGAATAACTGTTGAAATCATCAGTTTTCAAGAGAACTTAGAGGAATGTAGTCAACAAGGTTCACAATCTCGGCATCGGACCCCGTACGAGTACCATGATGGTACAATATTGGCATACCCAGTATGGGGGTTGGTTATGTATGAGGGTTGTTTTAGCGTACTGACACTTGGTACGCTTACCGAGTTTTGGTTTGGTACAATTATGGTACAGTACACCCAGTACAGGGAAGTATGCACTAGTATGAACCTTACCATCAAACAAATTCAACAACTCAAACATCTCTAACATACATAATTGGAAAGTGTGTATGCTAGACTTTGAGGCCTTAAGCAAAAATCTTCCACCATCTTGGTAAAGGTCATCCTAGTGCACAAGGTTCCAACCACTGCAAGGTCTGGAGAAGGTTAGATATATGCCACTTTACGACCGTATGTCGAGAGACTATTTTCATATTTCACAATAGAGCAACCATACCATTGTGCTAAAGCTTGCCCTCTTTCCACCATCTTAGTATTCTCCACAAACACCGTGCCCAAAAACCTAGGGAAAAAATATGTGCTTCTCTTTCGATCCATGGTCAAACTCTCTTCCTGGAGGTGTTCCTTACATGTACATGAATGTGCTAGGGTAGTGATTAATAGATGAAGAATGACCATGTTGTGGATGTGTTGAATTTTTCTATATTTATTAACCCTACAACAGGGATAATCTAATTCATTGTTCACCTTGCATCACCTTGGTACTTGAACATATCATACAATCTGGCACTGTTATGTGGGGGGAAAGAGAGAGAGATGGGATTACATGTCATATATTTGGAAAAGGTTATAAAAAAGTTCTTAATCATGCAAATTCCATTTCAAAAGTTAGCAAAGAAATGCACTGCTAACTTACTTTCAACAACCTTTTCTGATATAACATATGCTGGTTCACCAGTTTCACCATCAGGGGCCATAGGAGTAAATTTTGCAACAATATAGCAACCAACAGCACCAAGGGGAACACGAAATGCCTACATAAAGGTCAACCAAGTAATTTTCGATCATTTTTTGCTTTCTGGGAAAGACAGCATTTCTTGATATGAATAAACAAATTGGGCAAGTAAATCACAAAGATAACCTACATCAACAATTAAGTAATGATCCTTACTAAAGTTACAGCAAACTTAAGAAGATTTCCAACCTTTGCAATTTTGGAGGCACTGACAGCTTCAAGACCATTTTCCCCCTCTAATTTTACGGACATTGTTTTAAACCACTGGACCCTACTGGAACCCTCAGTTCCCCCAGTGACAGTAGCAGTGATGGTCACCTTGTTCCCTTCTCTCAAATCTCCAACTATTTTCAAATTGATTACCTTTGGAGGGGCTGAAAATAAAATAGAGAATAAATACAAAAGAGTGAGAAAATCTTAAAAATTACAGCTTTATAAAATACTAAACTGAAGTACCACTTAATTTGTACCTCGCTTTACATGCTCTGTCATGGCAGATGCTGATTCTCCCTCCTGGCCTGGACAAGTATGACAATTTCACAACTTAACAATACATAGTTAAGATATACAAATAACCTAGAATATGCAGGACATTTAAATACCTTCCAAATTAATTGGAATATAAACAAATTTTAGGCGTCGCCCCACATCCTCCTTTATCAGGGTATACTCGAAAGCACCAGATGATAATAATATAAAGTTACTGCATCGAGAAAAAGGTCGTGAACAAGGATGAAACTAAAAGGCTGAAGACATTTAAATAATACATATCAATTTTCTTAGTCTCAAGGGCCAATATAACAAATAATACAGCTATGAGATATTTAACTGGTGTTAGAAAAATAGTTATAATGGGCAAAATGATAATAAATTGAAGCATAAGATTAGATACAAGTCTCTTTTAGTAACCTCAAGAAGTGCCCTTGAGAAACATAAACTATAGTCATGCATAAAATGCAATTTAACACATTGTTTGCATAAGACAATGCACATAAGAAATCAAGGATCACAATACCGGCGCATACTACCCCATACCAGGCATACGGTACAATACTAGTACCAAAACAATACTCAGTACAGAGGGCGTACCAAGTGCCAATATGCTAAACCGACCCCTGTATCAGCATGCCAACACTGTACCATTATGGTACCAATACGGGTCCAGTACCAAGATTACGAACCTTGTAAAAAATACGATTAAAAAAAAAAGATCTAACATTCTTACAATAGAGATCAGTAAGCACCTATAAGGATTCAAAATAAGTGCATAACATACCTGGTTTCCTTGCTCTCTCTCAACCACTTAAACTTGCTTGGACCCTCCTTCCCCCCAAAATATTCTCCAACCCCTTTTATTGTATTTCCTTCAATAGCATCTCCAATGATCCGCACATTATTAACTGATGGTGCAGCTGAAAACAAAGTTTTATAGACCAAGAAGCGTAAGCATTCGAAGGAATTAAAAACATTTCAGAGAACAGGCACACTTAAATCGGCTAGCAAAAAAAAATGGTGATATAAGAAGCTATAGATAAAAGTGTGATATCAAGGTCGGAGGAACTGGTACCAGGCACCGTATCGATTCCCTAGTGGTACGACTCGGTATGGGCCGTGTCGGGCCTGTACTGACAGAGGGCACGGTACCGTGAGAGAGAAAAAGAGAGAAAGAGAGAGAGAGAGAGAAGGGGGAGAGAGGGAGGGAGGCCGAAGGAGGGTGGCGGACAACGGCCGAAGGCCGGCCGAGTCCGCAGGAAGCGAAGCCGCAGCCGCTTTCCTTGTTTCGAACGAAATAGGCGTCCCAATCTCTTCCTTCCCCGTTCGCTCTCTTTTTTCTTCTCCTTCTCCTTCTTCTCCGGCTCCAGCAACAGGTCTCGTTTCCGTTGCCGAAAGCGTACCAATGAGCAACTGGTACAACTCGGATCGGCTGAAACTGTCCGGTTTGGAACGGTTCCACCAACCTTGTGTGATATACTACTATTTTTCATGCAAACAGTGAGAAAGCATCATTATGCCATGATAAGTTGACGCCAAGCTTGGATTCCTTGCACATGAGAACTAAAGCAAGGATTAAAGCACCAGACAACTACTAAAATCTGCTAAGAGAGCAAATGTGAAAAACATATATACCTATACGAGCTTCAACTTTTTGCATCCTAAGACAATCAAAAGTAGTCCCAAGCTGAACCACATTACTTGGTAAACAGCACAAAGATTTAGTTCACTATAATAACAGCAATCACTAATTTGTAGCATGATCAGTAAAAAACTAATAGAACATAGCTTTGGGTAATTGGGTGTATATCATAGAAAACAATGAAGCGTATGGGCACATTCTACAATAAGCTTAAACAAAACATCGACAAAGCTACTATTGCGATATGAAAGTAAATGACATCCAGACACCTGCTTTTATAAAGTCAGTCATTGCATACTGTGGTTCTCCCTTGACACCTTCTTCTGTTACTGGAGTATACATGAAAACCAGACTTGAATCAATGTCATGTACGTTCAACAGGTATTCCTCCTCTTCAGCTCCAACTATCACCACAGGACTGCTACTCCATCTTCGCCTCAACCAACTGGACAAAGGTTAAAAAATAAAAATACTCATGAACTTCATTAGAACAAAGATTTCAATTATGAAAAGGTGTTGATGGCACAGTGCTAAAGGTGCAGTGTAATGAATGTTTATAAATAGACATTAAATTACTTACCTTGCTACACCTTTCCCTGGTGATCCACCGCACCATGCAACCTCTGCAAAACCCTTGATCATATTTCCCTCCACAAGTTCACCATGCACTCTCAAGTTTAGAACTTTTGGATATCCAGTTCCTGATCATGAAACTGTAGTGAGAACAAATAACAGCAAAATAAAGCAAAATAACTAATAAACAAATCAAACATCATGATGTTGCTTTTGAGGAACCCAGTATATATGGCATGCCATGGATGTCTTTTAAGAAAAGCTCTACCAGGACTGACAGAATTTTTTAAACAAGTGCTGATTCTTTTCTTCATAGACAGGATAAAAAATGTTCAATAGCATTTTACTAACATCACAAAAACCAGCAGAATTCATTAAATTATGTATACCAACTAGTTTTGTCCTCATGTCACAGTGCCTTCTTAACGAGTCAAGAAGCACTTATTCATACAGAGAAAACAAAGTTGGAAGATGGAATTAAGAGGTCAGTGGTATGGATTTCACTTCAATAGCAGTTCCTATCTCAGGTTATGAGTCCATATAACTTCCTTCAAAACATAACCCATCATTCACCAAAATTAAATAGGACCACATGATTATGATCATCATATTGAGAAATTCGAATATGCTATTTATGATTGCTGATATAGGACTTTTTTCTAAAAAAAACTGATCTGCAACCAGTACACTGAAAAAATGTCATCACCTCCTCTTGCATGTCTAATACAGGTCCTTCAAAAGTTATGTTCTGCAGAGCATCTTTGTTCAACCAAATGATGCTTCTCAAATCCAATCCAGCTTGCTTCAGTTTTATAAACATCAACCTTCTTATTTTTCAAATACAAATTGTCAATGCGAAAACACTTCTATCTAGTCCCATTCAACACTTGCAACATTTCTCAAATTATTTTCTTTTCAATGGAGTTTAACTCTTTCCTCTGCAGACTTCAGTATCTTAAAACCGGTCCTTTCAGTCAAATGTTAAGCCTTCATCTATATGCTTCATCTGAAAGTTTATGAATAGCAAATAACTTTTCATAAGGTGCTCATAATGATGCATTCTCCCCATTACCCTTTTTCCTCTGAAAAATATTTACATCTTTAATTTGAAGGGCAGTTGTGTTTGTTGGCCTCATAAAATTTGTTCATCTTTTAAGAAGACAGACTCATCGATGGCTAATGCACTCTTCTATCATACTGAATTTGATACAAATACTTCAAATCTATCTACTATATCTAGGCCTTGAAATCACTACTCAATAAGAACATTCTTTAAGCCATAAAACCTCTGGGATGATTTAACTTCTTGTGTTTGAGGGTCCAGAAGGATTCTGGTCAACTTATCAAAGATTGACATCCACCATGACATATTCAGATTTAAAAGCATTGAGAGTCATAACCAATGGTCATGAGAAGCAGATCAATCACAAATGTTCTATTATTGCATACAGACAATGCCCATAAGTGAATTCAAGAAGTATTAGCTGGTACTACAAACATACCATGGTAACTTACTGGTATTATTTGAACCGATACCGTTCTATGCTGACACACAAGGAGCATACATGTACCTTACCAATATGGCTGGTATGGACCAGTATGTGTCAATACTTAAATCCTTGATACAACACAATCAGCATAAATTTCACTTTGCTATAATGAATTCTTCAAATTTTTCATGTTAGGAAAGCCTTTCAGGCTATTTTAAAGGAATCATTCAGCTTATTAAGTGCAATGTCTGATATACTAGTTCTCCTCGTACATTAAAACAGAAAGTATGCAAAAATGGACTAAGAAAAAAGGAACCATATTGAATTTTGACTTGAAAAAAGGTGAACCGTTTAATGCCAAACAAAAAATAGCAATTTCAGGACGATAGCATAGCAAAACATCTATTGCTATGTGTTTGAACCAAGTCAAGGACTAGCTCAGAGGTACCAATGGATGATAAAGCTCACGATATACTACAAGTGCAGATATGCTAGAATGCTTAGGGCAGGAGCTCTTGACATACTAGAATCCTCACAATACCTGCCTTCAAGCTAAGAACACTTCAAAAACATCATAGATGAGGATTTTCTAATGAAATAATTGAAATAAATCTAGATGATATTGATTTAATCGGTATAAACTATAAAGGGAAAGAATAGATGTTTCTTATCTGATGAGGTGATAGAGTCATAAAGAAAACAGGAGTGATAAGCTATAAGATCATTGTAACTTCTGTCCTTTAAACAATGACCAAAAAACATTTGCACCATGTGTGATAAAACTATCTCAAATCAATTTATATGTAGCAAGAGAAGTTATTGCTGGATCAAACTATTTTAGAAGCAATTGTTATGGTCCACAGATTGCGCAGAAAGACTCTTTCTTTTGAAATCTGCTTTTTTTTTTATTAGAAAGCATTTTAGGATGTTTAGAAATTGCAAGGTTGTACTATATAGCTTACACAGAACAAATGCAAGTACAGCATTTCTTATCTCAGGGAGAAGGACTTGGTAAAACATTCTCCATTTTATGTAAGCCAAAGGACTAATCACAATAGAATTCAGCTAGGTAAAATCTAAAAAGCAGGAACTGTTTTTCACAGGCAAGCATGCATGTCATGAATTTCATATTTTCCTCAAGTACACCGCAAGGATCTGGTGATGTCACTGGAAGATTTCGCTTCACCAGAGCTTCTACAGCAATCAAATTCTGTAGTTTAATTCCCTCCACATATGGGAACCAATCCTGCATATTGCTAAGTTGGTTGCATCCTAAAGATCAATGCTGCTTTATTCAACCTATCACCCTCATTTATGTCATATAAACAGACCTCTTATAGGCAGGCACGCAGGGAAAATAGTTAGTTGTAACTTGTAACACTATTTTGTGGTAAAATAAGGTGGGTGTCATTTCACTGTCCCATACAAGTCCACTGATCGAGCTGCAATTTTCAACACGAATTCACACAGACCAAAAGTGATTATTGACCTTAACTATTGTTTAAAGTTATTTTTAAGGTTTTTTGAGTTATTATATCAAGAGCCTATGGATAGATATGTACGATTTAGAGTAGGACTCATCTTGGTCTATAGTTGACCCTAAAAGCTGAAGCTGTTAGGAAATGGGTCAACGACGCATATCAAGATTGACACCCCACCCGCACATGCAGCCTTGATCGCACACATGGAGGGATAAACAGGTCAAGGAAACAACTCATTACTTAGAGGGGATCGGCTTAGTGAACTAGATATGCATAATCTGATAGCTATACCTGGGGAAACAGGTGATGATACAGCAAAAATAGGAGGGTACTCAATATCTTTCAGTACTGGAGTGCACTCAACCTTCAGATGTCTGTCAATGTCCTCGTGCTTTGGCCAATATACCTTGTAGAGTGCCAGCAATAATGGATTACAATATTGTGTCACCAAGAACTCAATGATATTAAGCTCACAGAAACAAATGTCATACCTCACCTATTGCATCAGCAATAGGCACAAAGTTCGTTGGGGTTCTGTCTCCTATAAACCATTGAAATTTTAGAACTAACTCAGGATCGCTGCTTAGGTTGACAAAGTTGAAGAGGCAGCGGCATGCATCCCCTTCAAATGGCTGATCTATGGAGGCTTCTTTAAGCATGCAGCCAGGAGGCAAGTGATCTTTCCATTGTTCGACCAGAAAAGCAAAGGTTGAATCTGTCAAATAAAGAAAGCAGTAATAGTTAACAATTTTTTTAATAAAGACTGTTAAAACCTAGGAATCGGATACCAAGACCTATTAGATGCTTCTACAATACATGCCGATACTGAAGTATCATATTATTAAAATTAGAAATCATGATCTGAGTATGTCCAGGTTATACTCAAGATACTTCCAACGTACCTCCAAGAATGAGTAGGAGGGTTTTTTCTTTCTTTCTTTTTCCTATGACTGTTAGCTTTTTAATGATAATGATTAATTTTAGATTTTGTGATGTTCATATTAAAGGCACAAAGTGTGAGTTGTGGTCTATGCATTTGAATGATGACTCGACGATAGTTCATTTAAGCTGATCCTAACATAAAAAGTATGAACTATATTAGTTTGTTGGCCTACCATGCTCTAAGGATCCTTATATATATATATATATATATGTGTGTGTATGCATATATGCGAATATGTATGAATGTATCTACATGTATATATGTGTGCGTGTGTGTGAATTCATGAATGTGTGTGTGTGTGTGTTCGTATATATGTGGGTCGGCAGAACCGTCCCAAAGCGAGCGATTACGACTGTTCCAAGCCATACCGGCGGCCCACTGGTACGGTTCCGGCAATGAAAATGAAAACTTTTGCCGGAGGCGGAGAAGAAAAGAGAGGAAAATAGAGAACAAGCGGGGGACGGAGGCCAATGGAGGCCGGCACCGGGGCAACAAGGGGAAGCCGCGGACGTTTCCCTGTTTCGGTTGCCAACTTCACTTAAAAATCACAAAATTAAAAAAGCGGTCAGACCCCTATTTCGGACGAAATAGGGGAACAACCACGGCTGCCCCTCCGCCGGCCCTCCACCGACCTCCCTCCTTCCCTCTCCTGCTCTCTCTCTCTCTCTTTTCTCTCTCGTTCTCCCTCTTCCCCGCCTCTTCTACTGTGTCGGTACGGGCCCGGCACAGCACGGCACGGGCCCGTACCGACTCATCCCGCCGGAGAACCGATACGGTGCCCGGTATCGATTCCACCGACGTGTATATATATTTGTTACCGTATCCTAGCTATAGCATATCCTTCATTTTCAAGATTTGTTGTATCTCTTATCTGTGCATGTGCTTCCTAGGTTAAAACTAAGTAAATAACTTTGATATGCTAAGAAATATTGCAAAGCGACAACTATTTAAACACAAAACTATTTAATCCATGATTATCAAACTACAGATACCTGTATCATTTAGAAAAGGAGATGCCAAGTTTAACACGAATCACATGCAAGGAGGAAACTCACAGTTCAAAGTCTAGATATCAGTACCTGTATCATTTGGGACCATACCATACCGACAAATTGTATGGCAATTGGTGATAGCGCAGCAAAGGTGACAATAACTACCACATGTCAATATGGTAAACTACTGAGGGGCATTCAAGCACTTGCTCGTTGCCAGTATGGACTGCTACAGTATGATACCTAAATCCTTGAACTAACTGCCTGCCATTATTGTGACAAAAAAACAAGGGAAATATGAATATTTTATATTTTATATTAAGTTTGGCTCTTTCTGATGAAGGAATTTTTTTAGTCTGGATACAACTTTGATACTCTGAAGTCTGAACCTTGAGGTGCACTTTAATAGACCACAAAGAAAAAAAATAAAAGATGGACTATTTTTTCACAAGTATGGTGTTCATGATTATAAAGAACTCTCGGGTCCAAGAACTGAGCTATTAGCTGTTCATCCCGACAGGGTAAGCAAATGCTGACTGCACAATGGATTTATAAACATATGATGCCAAGCATATTTAATCAGAAGAAAAATTATGCTGATTCAAACAAACTGTTTCTGGAATAAGTGTCAGTAACCAGAAGGATTGAAAAGCCAATCCTGCTACCTTAATCTAAACCTTATCTAGAAAAGTTGCCTATGTTATCAAACAAGAGACAATTTCACCAAAATAGATAATGAAAGAAGCTTGTATGATCTCCCAAAAAAGGCATACCTGCAGCAAACTCTGGATGGCAAATTTCCCAACCATCCCTAATGCACAAAGCCGTATGAGCAGGATATAGCTTTGCAATTTCTAGCTCATCAGGAGAAAGATCTGCATGATTTTGTCATAAATTAGTTTTTGACAATAAATCAGATAAAACTAGTAAATATATTAATAAAAGTTGCACATGCATGCATGCACACATGCACACACACATACATATGTATACATACATATACATAAACAGATACATACATACGTTATAGCTTTGCAATTTCTAGCAATCAGGAGAAGATCTACATGATTTTGTTGAAATTAATCAAGCAAAACCAGTAAATATATTAACTGAAGCTGGACACACGCATGCAATTTCTAGCGCATCAAAAGAAAGACCTGCTTGATTTTGTTAAATTTAATTTTAGAAAAGAAATCAGACATAACCAGTAAATATATTAATATAAGTTGGACGCACACACATACATACACAATAGCTTTGCAATTAGCTCGTCAGGAGAAAGATATGCATTATTTTGTTAAAATTAGTTTTAGATAAGAAATAAGACAAAACAGTAAATATACTAATAGAAGTTGGACATGGACACATGCATGCATGCACAAGCATATCTGCATTCTAGTTTTGCAATATCTAGCTCGTCAGAAGCAGGGCCGGCCCAACCCTTAGGTGACTGAGGCGGTAACCTAAGGTCCCGGCCCAAAGGAAGGCCCTCGAACACTACGGGCTACATCCTACAAGACGTGGGAAATTGCTGTGGGAAAGAAGACGCTCGCAGGGCTACAAGACGTTAAAGGCTGAAAGCTACTTGCCTACTTCACTATGGCCTGTGGGAAATTGCATCAGCCTTCAAGACGACGAGACGTGGGAAAGAATTCCCATCGCTGTAAAGCTGGTAAGCCTGGTTACTGGTATGACCTATCATCCTATGGCTTATGGCTATTGGTCCTATTTGGCCTCATTTCCTTGTCCTTGGTCTCAAATCCCAGCACGGTAACACAGTAGCCTTGTTCTTCCTTCCTTCGCACTGAGTTCGCAGGCAGCAGCCAATCCCAAACCTCATCTTCCCCATTGCTTCTCTTCTCGGAGTTCTCGGCTTCTTGCAGTCGCAGACTCACTCAGCCGGCCGCCAGCAGCAGTCGGGCTTCTCACAGAGTCATAGGCGAAGCGGCGACAACCTCCTCGGCAAGGGCGTGAGGCGCAAGTCCCCCCATCCGCCTTCGGCGCCGGAGCTGCCCGAGGATGACGAGAAGGTGAGACCACATGGTATTTCAAGGACCATTGGGCCGCCCCTATTTAGAGGCCCTTTTTTTGCTCTCTCTCCCTCTTCCGCCAAGAGCAGAGGACAACAGTCGAATACCCCTCTCTCTCTCTCTGGGGGGGGGGGGGGGGGGGGGGGGGGGGGGGGGGCTCCATCCACCACGAAAAAATGGTGATAGATCTGTTCCTCCCACTCTCTTCTCCCTTCTCGCTCTTGGACCCTTGTTTTCTTTCTATTTTTTTTAGGGTTTTCGGTCGTATTTTGCTTCCTTGAGAACTCTTTTAATCTTCTCTTTTTCTTTGTTTTGTATTGGTTTTTATATGTATCGTTGTTTCTCTTTGTAAATTAGATTGTTTTAGTTTTTTTCTAATCGTTCTCTGTTTCTATCACTTATAGAGCACCGAGGTTGTGAATCCAAAGGCGTACACTTTGGCCGATGCTCAGCCAACGATAACCATATTGGATCTCGTCCAGCAAGCGGCGAACTACAAGCAGCTCAAGAAGGGAGCCACTGAAGGTTGCCACTCTCGCCTATATATACACATACACATATACATATACACATATACATATACATATATATATACATATATATACACACACACACATATACATATATATACACACACACACACACATATACATATATATATACACATATACATATATATACACAAATATATATATATATATACATATACATATATATATACATCCCTTTGCTTCTCTCTCTGTTGCTTTTCTTTAAAAAGTATGGATTTTGATGCATCGGGAAGGAAAAAGTTTGCATTTTTTATTTTTTCGGCTACTTATATTTATGTTGAACGTCGGTATTTGGGTTATAATTCTTTGACTGTACCGCAATGAAGACTCTGAACAGGGGCATCTCCGAGTTTGTTGTGATGGCGGCAAATACAGAGCCACTTGAAATTCTTCTACATCTTCCTCTGCTTGCAGAGGATAAGGTATATATTTTCTCTGATAGCTTATTAATTGAAGATTATTATCCTTGCTGCTGTTGTTATTTTTTCATTTTGTGCCTGTATGTGGGAGTTGAGGTGTGAAGTGAGGATGGTGCCAACACTAGAGACAGCATAAGCTTTTATCAGAAAAATAAGTTTCTACCCTTCTAACTAACTTCAAGTGGTCGGTAAATAGATGATTCCTAATTTAGGCCCCGTTTGGAGGAGCTTTTGGAGGGTCAAAAAGCACTTTCTGGCCCTCTAAAAGCATTTTTGGATGAAAAAAAGTGATAAAAATTTTGGAAAGCTTTTTTAGCTTTTCCAAAAAGCTAAAAATAGCTTTTTGGGAGCAGCTCCATTTTGGAGCTTTCCGAAAAAGCTGCTTTGAGTTTTGCCGAAAAGTTGTTCTTTTGACCAAAATACCCATAATAAAATATAACAATTACATAGTTTGTCCCTTTATAAATCTAAAAATCTGCTGGAGCCCTAACAAAGAACTCTAGCTGTGGATCGGACTCCCTTCCGTGCGAAAAAAGGTATATTTTCTATTATTATTTTATACCTTTATTATCGTATTATACTATAAATGTAATATTATAATACATTATATCATAATACATTAATATGTTATGTTAAATAATTTAATATTATGTTATATTATGAAAAATTAATTTACGCTAATAATATAATATTTTATAGTTTATACCTTTATTATCGTATTATACTATAAATGTAATATTATATTGCATTATATCATAATACATTAATATGTTATGTTAAATAATTTAATATTATGTTATATTATGAAAAATTAATTTACGCTAATAATTATAATATTTTATACCTTTATTATCGTATTATACTATAAATGTAATATTATATTACATTATATCATAATACATTAATATATTATGTTAAATAATTTAATATTACATTAAATTATTATGCTATAGTATACAATGTTATATTACTATATTATAATAATATTATATTACATTACAGAAATATTATACTATATCATATATTTATATATTAATATATGTTATATTTATTATGCTCTGTTGTGTAATACTATGCAATGTCCTTTATGGTAATTTTGTCATACAAAAGTATTTTCTCAGTTTGTTTACCAAACATATGTTAAAGTGCAACAACACTTTCGAAATATAGTTACCAAACAGCAAACAGCTTTGTATAAAAGATCTACTTCAGAAAGCTCTACTTTCAACAGCTCTACTTCCAAACGCTCTACTGCCAACAGCTCCCCCAAACAGGGCCTTAGTGGTTTCTATATGAAAAACCCCTATTGTAGTTGTTTATACATAAAAATACTTTTCAAGTGTTCTGTCGTAAGCCAGAATGATCAATTTTGGAGCCTCAATCTTTTCACTAGGGACTCCACCTTCATTTTTTTGTTAACCTTTGTTACAAATTATTGTGGGGCTCACATTTTCAGGGAGCATAGATGAAGACTCAAACAAGTTGCATAACTAGCAACTGTAAAACTATTACATCCTGCACAACTATGTCATAAGAAGATTAAATGGATTAGCTATATTATCGATTGAAAATAGTATTTTAGAATCTTGAGTACAAAAGTTTGATTAGCAATTTTGCATCTCAAAAAACTAGACGAATTATTTTTAAATAAATTTTTAAAATATTTTGCACTTATGAAAAAAATTTCATCATTTTTAAAAAAAAAAAAGGCCTCCCTTAGTGAGTTTGCCTTAGGCCCCCAAATGCATTGGGCCACCCCTGGTCATGAGAAATTCTACATGATTTTGTTAAAATTAATTTAATAAGAAATCAGACAAAGCCAGTAACTATGTTAATAGAAGTTGGAGATGCATGTATGCTGCATGTATGCACACATACATTATGTATAAACAACTTCTTCAGCAAATCATTAAAAGAACTCAAATGAGCCACCAAATTAGCTAATTCATGTCTTCAACAGATCATGCATCAAGCAACCAAATAAATTCTACTATGACTTTGTGATGTTTTTCATAGACCACAGTCCAGGAATCTTATTGTGTTGAGAATTTGTGTCTGACATAATAGATAGTTCGGAATATCCAATTCCAGACAAGCCTATCTAAGCAGCCAGCCAAATTAACGTTTCAGGACAATCATGAACAAACTCGGGATTAGAGCACCCCATGCCCTAATTTTGCAGGTCACTAACAGGCACAATACGAACCCATATCATATCATACCAAACTGTACCATTTCCCATAGCAAAGTATATATGTTCGTGCAAAGTCTGTACGAGTCCATGTGAGCATGTGCCAAAGCTTGCACATCAACACAACTTAATATAAACCACCATGGACCAGCATGCATGATACATAGTCATGTACACTTTTACCTTGGCCAATATATCCAATATGGCATGTAACGTAACTGTAGAGACTGGGAAGCTAATGTACCTTAAGTAGGGCTGGAAGTGGGCCGGGCCGGGTCGGGCCAAACCCCTACCCAAGCCCGGCCCGAATTTTTTTTTCGAACTTCGGGCCGGGCCGAGGCCCGAAAAATTTTTAAGGAACAAGGCCCGAGCCCGGCCCGAGCCCGGCCCGAGCCCATTTGGGCCGGCCCAGTTGGGCCCTAACCTACGAATAATCCAGAATGCAATATCATAAAACACGACATGAGAGAGCAGCCGCCGCTGGGGGGGGGGGGGGGGGGGGGGGTGGGGGCGAGTTGAAAGAGAGCTCTGCTGATATCTTGTAGAAGAATATAAACTGCTAAGAAATAAATTTTAAATATTCACCGAATAACTACGAAGAATCACAATTATTTCAAAAAATATATAAAAAATCCTGAGATTTCCACAAAATCATACAAAAATGAATGAAAAGAATAAATTTTTAGTGATTATTTTTAAAAAGGAAAAATTTTGTACACGACAAATAAAGAGAAATTCATGTACAATTTTACATCATTTCCAAATTCTGGGATCACTATCCCTAGTTTTCGTGGACCAACATACTGAAATGATCCTTTTTCGGAAAAAAAATGAAAGATTTATGTACCCAAAAAAAATGAAGGATTTCGGGAGGAAATGAACGTATTTTACAAGATCAACAGATTTTTAGAGTAATCCCTCAAACTATTCACAGATCTTGTTCCAAACTCAACTAAACAAATTAAACCCTACCATTTCCTCCCATGAATCAAATCACCGGCAAACAAACCCCTACCGAGTCCAAAATAATCCTCAAAATCGCCCAAATCCAACTCACCAGAGCCTCGGATCTGGTCAGGAAGCAGGCCAAGCTCGCCTTGAAGAACGCCGACCGCCTCCCCGGCCCCCGGCGCGACCACGACCGGCGACCCACGGCGCAGATCCGATCACGCGGCAGACACAACGGCTCAGATTCCAGCGCTCCCTCGAATCACCCACCCCCTCCACCGGTTCCTCGCCTCTCTCTTGCTCCCCCTCGCGCGCGCTTTCTCTTTCTCTCGCCCGCTCTCTTCGAATCTTCTCCCCCTTTTAACTCCGCCCTCGCATTGGGCCCGGGCTCGGGCTGGGCCCGGGCCGGGCCAATGGAAAACCCGAGCCCGGCCTGAAATAGAATTGGGCTTAAGATTTCAGCCCGAGCCCGGCCCGAAATAGAATTGGGCTTAAGTTTTTAACCCATAGCCCGGCCCGCAGGCAGCCCGGCCCGATGGGCTTCGGGCCGGCCCGAGCCCACTTCCAGCCCTAACCTTAAGCCATGGTATAAAGTATAAAGAAACATTCTTTACTGGAAGTCAATAGTTAGTTGCATTTTCATGCATGCTAAGATATAGTTAAAAAATAAAACATACGAAATTGAGATTTTTAGTGTCAGTATCAGACACTGTACATGTATTTTATCATACAGGTCTGATCAGTATTTACACCCCTGTACTGACACATGGTACACTGCTGAAGGCAAGACTGCAGCAGTACCATGTGTCAGTACAATCATATCAAGCCCCCACACTGCACTCATACCTTATTGGGTCAGTACGATACTCCCAGCACCAAGCAGTATGGGTCAGTACAGAAATCCTTATATGGAATAACTCTAGAATATTAAGCATACTGAAAAAAAAGGAAAGAATTAGGGCAGGGGAGAAAGACAAAAATCAGACGAGACAAGAATATATTGACAGGTACAAAAGCAACATGCACCAAAAAGATAGTTAAGATTTAAGAGTAACTCTCTGCATAGATGAATGGTTGAAAGATAAATAAACAAAATTCCTACAAAAAAAAAGATCATTTTAAAAAAACTTGCAAAATGATTAAAGATTGATGAACTTGAAAGATACCTTTATCGTTAAACTTCTTTAGGGTAGGGCCAACAAGCAATATCGATGCAGCTTCCAAGTGAGGCATCTCTAGTATAGGATTCTCCTCCACACGCAAATGCTGCACATATTTAAAGTTCCATATATGTAACAATAAATGAACCAGCATTACTTCTAAAAAAATAGATCTAAATTGTCTGAAACATACATTGCTCTTTCACATGGACAAAGGGATATGATCTGAATTTTCTAGAGCAAGATATCTAAGGTTATTCTCAAAGAGTTGCTGCTATAAAATACTTGAGTAGCTCACAAGTTGCTTGGCTTATTTGCATCCCTATTGTTCATTGTAAGGCTCGAATTCGAGCTCGAACTCAGGCTCGAGTATCGCTCGATTGCTATTCAAGTCAAGTCGAGTCGATCTCAAGTACTGTTTTTTTTTACCACGTCAAGTTCGAGCTTGGATATTAAGGCCCGATCGATCTCGAGTCAAGTTTCAAGACCAAGTATTTTAAATCGAGTCGAGGTCGAGCCTCTAGCAGCTCGGCTCGATTGCACCCCTAATAAACAATTCATGGTAACACTTTTCAAGTACCATTTATTTGACAATATACACAAACTAGCCTGCAGTAGGCATCATTATTCACTTGGTCAACAAATTATTGTCACTTATTTAACCACTGTCAACAGCAACTGCTGCCGTATAGTCATTGCTCAGCACCTTTCAAACATCATATTCCTTTCATACATGTCATCCAAAACAGTCATAACTATTTCTGCGAGAAAGACATTAGGAGGAAATTTGTTTGACCTTATGTCTAGATGCATCTACACTACAATGAAAACATACTGATACCTGTAGTCTTAAATATCTTGTGTTGAACAGTCATTACTCTGAAGGTTTAATAAAACGACACAACTCTATGTGTTTACTACATCAGGTAATTTCATGCTTGGTTTAATAAAAAGACAACTCTTAATAGAGACATTTTTGAGGCTTAGAGAAAATCTGGCAACTTCTGTTAATGTTTAACAACCTTAAGACAAAAAAACAATTGGAACATGTATTCCTGTGAAACATAGTAGTTCTTAGATCAAGGTGTCTAGCATTCGAAGTGTGTTCAAACAATAGCCAGCAAGCATTATATAAGCAGTCTTGGGTTATAATGCAAGAAAGTTTTTGGCTGGTATTCAGAAAGGGCAGGAAAATAAGCAATTTGCTTAAGTTAAAAATAAATAAGACAATAATAAAAAATTAACCTCAAGTTGCGGTAAGTGCGGGAAACCCTTCAGAGTTGATATTTTGTTTTTGCTAGCTGCCAATACCTGTGTGAGCACCAAATAAACGAAATTGAAGGACTAAAAGAAAGCATTACTATTGAGAGTATAATTTGAGACTAGATGACCTGAAGTCGAGGCTGACTAGCCATGCAAAGTGATTTTAACCTGTTCTGTGCAACAGAGAGAAACTGGAAGAAAAGGAAATTCTTTTTCAAACCCGTAAAAGATAGTTAATATGCCATGGCAATTGAAAAAGAGATGGTGTCGAGGTTTGGAATATGATAAAAGTTACCTCCAGATTAGGAAGTTGAGGAAGACTGGCAAGCGATGTTATTTGATTTCCAGCGAGGTAAAGTTGCTGAATTAACAAGGGATATATCATTTTTTTGGTGCAGAAACGAAAATTTTGTAAACTATTTATATCGAACATATTTATTTCAAGGCAATAAGCAGAGATGAGAGATGTGCAAACCTGCAGGACTTTGCAATTTCCAAGAGGCTCAAAACCACGCCCCTTAAAATCATTAAAGCTCAGATCAAGAACCTACAAAGCAGGTATAGAAAAGAATATACATAATCAATCCCGAGCTATTGACCTGTTCTTAACTGTTAGGTAATGGAGATGCTAGAAAAGCAAAAACCTATTGAACTTAAAAGATTAAAAAGAAAAGATTCTAAAGAAACTAATTGAGAAAGCATACCTTCAAACGCTTCAAAATCTCAATACCCTCCACAGATGATAGCACATTATCCCTGAGATAAACAAACTACAAACTAGAAATATTACTAATCATAAAAGCAAGTACTCTGTAAATTGTTTCAAATGCACAAAGTAGTCCCTATGACCATTTTGAGATGAACATAGAAGGAAAAAAAGAAAGCAAAGGACTATAAATGCTGTCAATGGAAAGATAAGTCCCAAATTCCCAATTGTCTAAATGAATAAACAGCAATCTCGCCTCATCTGATCATATACAGCTGAAACAGACATACCAGTTATTATGTAATCAAATCAACATTATCAACTTAAGATAGACCACTCCTCCAAATAGAAATGCACATCCTGATAAATTCTATGCCTGGTAAACAAAAAATAAGGTTATTGTATTAAACATGCAGATTGTGTATACCAAAACTGGCATTATCCAAATACTTGTACTCTTATCTAATCCACCTGGCATACGAAGCATTAAGCCTTTACATAGCCCACTAAGCCTGCCTAACACACAAAGCCCTTTTTACCCAGCTCAATACCTACAAAAGTCCAAGCTAGCTCACCTTTGCCTACCTGAACTAGAAAATAAAATAAAAATAAAAAGGCCATAAGCATACTAGATCCGAAAAACCCAAACCAGGTAATGTAAACCTAACAAAATCAGACAAGGTCCAAAAGCTCTTATGTAGGCCCATTTAACCCAAAACTATTATATATAACCTCTTATATATAAGTCAACATCATCATTCCATCACCATCAATCACTGCACTAACTCAAGGTGCAGAAGGTTCACAAAGCCTACAAGCATCCCTCAAATGCAACAACATTCCATGCCCATTGAAGCAACCTAAGCTCCTAGCACATCATCACTACATTAAACGAGGTCCAAAAGCTCTAATGTAGGATCATGATGGCGTGTCTAGTCCCAAATTAGTTATACACTAGATAGATCTTGTGTATTTATACAGGGCCAAGGAATCCAAAAAATACCTTCTTGGCTAGTTTTTTTAGGTGAGATCCAAGTTCTTTATAAATAACATTAGAGCGGACCAAGCCCATGGCCTATGTGGACTAAGGGCAGTGTAATATGGGCCTTTTGAGGCTAACCATGGGTCAAACGTGGTGTTTTTGTTTGGATTTGGTATAATTGGATTTGATTGAATTTGGACTCTTAGCTTGACAAGGATGCTAAGATTTAAATGGCAGAGTGCGTGAGGACCTGTACTAGGTGTGTGCTTAATCCAATATCAATTATGTACTAGATAAATCCTAGGTACTTATGCAGGGCCAAGGAACCCAAAAAATACCTTCTTAGCTAGCCTTTTTGGGTGAGGTTCTAAATTGTTACAAATACCTAACCCAAAAGCAAATCCTCAGAAATGTACTAACTTGCCACCAAACCTTTCCTCAATCATTTTTATGTTCTAACCATCAAAATCCACCTTTTTTCAATGACATATTTTAACCGCCATGAGAACCAACTAACAAATCATTATTAAACATCAAACACTTAATTTCTCCAATTCCCATGTTCCGTCCCTAACATCATAACTTGATGATCTATAACTACCAAGTTTTTCTGCAATAAACCCTAACTTTCTTTTGCCACCTATTTTTGCATGCTTATAGACACATCTAGAATTCCAAAGACTGGGGACTTAGATCCCATGGGACAGAGCAATCCCAATTTTTCCATGGAACCGGAAGCGCCATATCCTAACACTCGAGATGGTGGATGTCCCATCCCCATATGGACTTAAATCCTTGCAAAAAAACCATTACTAAGACTACTTTTAGCCAGTTATCAAACAAAAAATTCCTCTTATACTGAATCTCGTACCCAACCTAACATCCTATTCTCCAATCCTTCACCCTGACCTGCACTATACAAACCTGCCCACTATCCCTCTCGGTAAATTACAATATGAGATGTGACATAATCACAAACTTAGATCCCTTTATAAAATCTTTTGTTTCTAACCCTTAGATGTACTTTATGAGCATCAAGCTTATACTAAAATAAGGTCCTAAGTGATAGAATGGCTTAACAAACCACCCCTCTCATACTATAATCCTACCATCTATTATTATAATTCGAATATTCTGTTATTCTGTAAACTTTCCAGATCTGGTTTTCAAAATTTTCGGGTCGTTATATATTGTTGTATGGTGATCTACCCAAACACACTATTCTTCAAATTCATTTATGCCTAAAAATTTTCTTGTGGTAATACCCCTAGAACATTATAGCTTGATGCAACTCTGAAAGTGGATCTTTATAGAGCACTCCTGTGAGTAGGATCCCAGCATGAAAAGCTACTAAAGTGTCCTACTATCTTCCAACCAAAAAAACAAAGGTGTCCTGCTTTCTCTAATCCCCTCATTGACTATTCTATTCTCTTCTATTTCTCAATCAAGAGAAACCTTCTCCTCTTTCATTCTACTTTTCAACTCTATCTTCCTTATTGATAGACAACTTAAAGTCAAGGATTGATTTGTTATTCTCCTTACGTTTGGCTCTAATTACTTGCATTTCTTTCAAAGAGCTATTGCCTGTATAAAACTTTATCTTCGTAAAGAGATAGATCATCAAGATTTACCTGTCCATTATCAAGAGTTACATGTCTACCATCATCTTCTAACTATAACCTTAATTTTTATCTGCTATCATGAAAAAATAGTGCACTTAATAATTATGAGAGGGAAAACAAAAAGGACATGAAAGTTACTACTGTTTTAGTATATACAAACTTTTATATAGTCATAAAATAGCACCTATATCAAGGACACCACTCATGATCTACCATTCATGGATCTTTCTTAACTTTTTGTTCCTTTTGTCATGGCTCCGTATGTTCCTAAAACCATTTTGATGTACGTCCCTTCCATCATCATTTACATTGTCTTCTCAGCCTTCTTAATTTGACTCAAAATTGAACCCTCCCACCATACCCTTTGGGTAATTATCTTTGTTCAAGCATAGTTTAATCAATCTGAGCTATTTCATGAGCACTCCAGTCCAATCCCATATTAATAATCCTCATCTAGATGATCTTCTCACACTGCACTGATACTGAAACTGCATGGCAAGTTTCTCCCTCAATTATTTCAGGTTTATAAGGCTAGTTCATGGTAAAAATGTCATTCTTTAGTGTTAGTCATTCATGCCAATCATAAGCTCCAATCTTTTTTCTGTAAATAGTGCCAGAGAAACATGACTAAGAAGCCATCAGCTCTCCACAAAACCATTTCAGTTCTTGCTCTGCTCCTTAGGCCCTGTTTGGGGGAGCTTTTGGAGGGCCAAAAAGCACTTTCTGGCCCTCTAAAAGTACTTTTAGATAAAAAATGGTGTTTGGTAAAATTTTCGGAAAGCTGTTTCAGCTTTTGCGGAAAGCTGAAAACAGCTTTTGGGGAGAAGCTCCAATTTGGAGCTTTCCGAAAATTCTGTTTTCAGCTTTGTCGTAAAGCTGTTTTTTGGACCGAAATACCCCCATTTAAATCTCACTTTTTTTCCCAAAACCCTTATCCCACCTCTTCCTCTCTCACCCATCCCCTCTCTCTCCCTCTCTATCTTCTTCTTCCTCTCAACGCCGCTGCCTCTATTGATTCTTCCTCTTCTTTTTTTTTCTTTTTTTTTTTTGCTTTGGGAGCTTGTGGCTGCCCACAGTGGCAGCCACCATGTCGGCCACCACCCATGACCGACGACCCCTCTATATTTCAATTAAATAAAATAATAAATAAATAAATAACTAAATAAAATAAATAAAAAAAAAAAATAATGAGTGAGTGACAAATAATCTGATCTAAATAAATAAATAAATAAATAAATAAAAATAGTACTAATTATTTAACCAATTTTATCACCTAGCTAGAAAATTTGTTAGAGAGATAAATGGTCATTAGAAGGATGAAAAATTAATTTACACTAATAATTACAATATTTTATATATTTATTATTATATTATACTATAAATATAATATTATATTACATTATATCATAATACATTGATATGTTATGTTAAATAATTTAATATTATATTAAATTATTATTCTATAATACATAATGTTATAGTATTATATTATAATAATATTATATTACATTACATTAATATTATATTATATCATATATTTATGCATTAATACATATTATATTTTATTATACTCTGTTGTATAATACTGGTAATGTTCTTTATGGTCATTTTGTCACATAAAAGTACTTTCTCAGTTTATTTACCAAACATATGTTAAAGTGCCACAGCACTTTAAAAATATAGTTACCAAACAGGAAACAACTTTTTATAAACGCTCTGCTTCAGACAGCTCTACTTCCAACAGCTCTACTTCCAAAAGCTCTACTACTAACAGCTCCCCCAAACAGGGCCTTAGAGGAGAGGCCATTATTAGATTTGAGTGACTTTATAAACATAAGGCTTGCATTTACAAATCTTTCAAGGCTTGTGAAATTCTTTCAGATGTTCCTAGCTCTATCCAGAAAAATGGCATAGTCATCTGCTCACATCATGAAGATGAAATAGCTTTGCGCTTTAATCACTGAAATTGTATAGCAAACGTATTTACCTGATAAGCATGAAGAATGTTAATCCTTAAAATAAAATACATAATGAGGTCTACAAGAAACCACTTGCTAAACTTTTAGCCCTCCCTGTGGTGCCTGCCAATTCTATCTCATAATAGGGTACATGCACCTAATTTGAACATTTTTACCATGTCATTTCTCATATTAACTTCAATGAAAGCTACTATGATTATTCTATCTTCACTTGGCATATCGCCATGAAGATGTGGCCATAATTTTTTAGGTTGATGATCATGAATGAAGGTTATGCTTCCCATGATTGTCATCAAAAGAAGAAAAGCAGTATTCGGCATCAGCTTATGACAAAGGGCCTTTGGATGCTTGCTTGTCTATATATATATATTTTCAAGCTCAATTCCCCCGGTCTTCAATTTAGCCCGTTATGTTATCAAATGTGATGCACACCAAAAATAAACAATGGAGCTTCCTCCAGAGCTCCATTCCATGTACATAAAATCCTCCAACATCTTACTAGGTAAAACAGTGCTTTTCTTGTATGCATAACCATCAAAACTCAACTTCTTATAAAGTTGGTTGATGTGTCACTTCTTTGGTGCATTCATATTCAACTAAACTTGATGAAGAATCTAAGTGAACTTTCATAAGGACAGAGAACAATTTGTGGTGATGGATTCTGTTTTCTGTTTCCATTTTTTGCATGGAGCAAGGGTGCAAAGAAGACATGGATGAAAATTGTATAAGAATTTTATAAGTTCTAGCATAAATGTAAACTTGAATAGCAATGTATGACGCAAAGGATTAATCGAACAAACCCTAAATAATTGGAATTGAACCTGTTGTTATGATCATAACAACACAATTGGATACGATGAATACCAGATATAGCATGTATATGCTAGAGAATTCCAAGAAAAGGAGTTCAAAATATGTTTATAACTTATAAGCATGTTCTAATAGCATAGTTGGCCAGAAAAGAAGATAAATGGGAAAGGGCAAAAAGGAATCTTCAATTCAAAACTCAAAATGGCATAAAATATCTATTGGTGGCTATGGTTATTATTTAAAATATGATAACCCATTTTGTATGTGCTATGTTTTTACAAGAATTGTAGCTTTTTTTCATTTTCCATGATTGACAAGCTGACTTCAATTCAATAACATTATCATTTAATATATTTTTGCAGTTTTGCCTAACAATTAAGGCCCCATTTGGGGGAGCTTTTGGAGGGCCAAAAAGCACTTTCTAGCCCTCCAAAAGAAAAAGGATGTTTAGTAAAAATTTCGAAAAGCTGTTTTAGCTTTTTCAGAAAGCTAAAAACAGCTTTTTGAAAGAAGCTCCATTTTGGAGCTTTCCGAAAAAACTATTTTAAGCTTTGTTGGAAGCTATTTTTTAACCAAAATACCGATAATAAAATATAATAATTACATACTTTGTCCCTTTATAAACCTAAAAATCTGCTGGAGCCCTAACAAAGAACTCTAGCCATAGATCAGACTCTCTTCCGTGCAAGAAAAGGTATTCTTGTTTCCTATTTTTTATATTACATTATATCATAATACATTAATATGTTATGTTAAATAATTTAATATTATGTTATATTATGCAAAATTAATTTACGCTAATAATTATAATATTTTATACCTTTATTATTATATTATACTATAAATATAATATTATATTACATTATATCATAATACATTTTAATGTTATGTTAAATAATTTAATATTATATTATAATATAAAAAATTAATGTGCGCTAATAAATATAATATTTTGTACCTTTATTATTGTATTATACTATAAATATAATATTATATTAATTATAGCATAATACATTGATATGTTATGTTAAATAATTTAATATTATATTAAATTATTATGCTATAGTATACAATGTTATATTACTATATTATAATAATATTATATTACATTACAGTAATATTATACAATATCATATATTTATGTATTAATATATGTTATATTTTATTATGCTCTATTGTATAATACTATGCAATATTCTTTATGGTAATTTTGTTATACAAAAGTATTTTCTCAGTTTGTTTACCAAACACATGTTAAAGTGCCACAGCACTTTAGAAATATAGTTACGAAACAACAAATAGCTTTTTATAAAAGCTCTACTTCCAACAGCTCTACTTCCAAAAGCTCTACTACCAACAGCTCCCCAAACGGCGCCTAAGTTATGGTCCTTAACCCAAATATTCTAGGTCTTAGGGAATGAGTCCATTCTAAAGTAAATATGAAACCAAGGTCAGCAGAACCGATACTGAGCACCATACCAGTTGTCTGGCGGCATGAGTTGGTACGGGCCTACGTTGTGTCATGTCGGGCCTATACTGACATAGTAGAAGAGGCGAGGAAGAGGGAGAACGAGAGAAGAAAAGAGAGAGAAGGAGGAGGCAGCGAGAGCCAGCAGAGAGTCGGCGGAGGGCCGGAGAGCCGCCATGTGGAGGCAAAGGCCGCAGAGCCGCCGTGTGGAGGCGGACGTTGAAGAGCTGCCAAAAAACCACAAAAGAAGGACTCCACTCCGGTCCCTTGTTTCGTTCAAAACAAGGGTCGGAGGGGGTCCTTTTATTTTTGAAATTTTTAAGTGAAAGTTGGCAAACTAATTGCCGACTTCATTTTTTTTATTCAAAAAAAATAAATGAAGTCGGCAATGGGTTTGTCGACTTTCACTTAAACACTCCAAAAATAAAAGAGGCCCCACCGGCCCCTATTTCAAACGAAACAGGAGACCGGAGCGAGCCCCTCTTTCGCTGCTCCCCAGCCTCCGCCGACCGGCCTCGACTTTCCTCTCCCTCTCCCTCGCCTGCTAACTCTCTCTCTCTTCCTCCTTTTCCTTCGTCTTCTCCTCCTCCGGCGCCGTCTCATTTTCGTCGCCGGAACCGTCCCAGTCCGCGGCTGGTATAGCTCGGGACGCCCCAAACCGAACGATTCGAGACGGTTCCGCCAACCTTGCATGAAACAAACATCAAAGGTGCAAGATACTATTTTAGAGTGATTTTTTGATATGGAATAAGAGAAATAAGTTTCAAATAAAAAAGAAAAGAAGGAAACATTGCATGTATAATATACATATGCTGAAAAGGCTTTCCAGAGGTCTAAGCCTGGAAAGCTCACATAAGTAAGCAACTCTGACGATAGAGATTTTCTAAATGGCGAACAAAAGGTTAAGAATAAGGCTTAAGAACACAAGTTCTTAATGGACAAAAATAGTGAAGATTTTTCATCATTAAATATGGGAATTGTAAATACCTAGAGGAGTATAAACAAAGTCAGTTGTTCTTTTCACTGATTTTCTATCATTCACACAGTGGTCTCAGTATTTCAAACCATGAAAGGAGAAATACTTTTGTTTCTCATTTGAAATAATATTAGCTAGTTTTAAGAAAATAACTTAAGATGGTCATTGAATATGATATGGTTACCTCCAAATTTGGTGACAAGTTCAAGGCGCCAAGACTATGAACTCTATGACCTCTTAAATCCAGCCTCTGAGAAAACGATTAGAAAATCAGAAAAAACTACAGTTAGATTAATAATGTTATTAAGCAATGTGGCTAAAGCTAATAAGATATTCCAATGAAGTAATCTTATTTGGTTTTCCTTTTCTTTGAATATGGTTTGAACAGGAGGGGGGAGAGAGACAGAGGGCATTCAATTTCAGTGTCCCAAAAAACCCAAACATAAGTGACATTCAGCACTTACCCGCTCGTCCCCAGCTTTGACCTCAATCTGTGGGAGCATGATTAAGCGAGTATCACAACTCTCTGGAGTTGAAGCTTTCCTCCGACCTGATAAAGAAGAACCCCTGTCCACTGAGGAGGACAAGGGTCCCAATTTAGAGCTGCTAGATACTGAAGGTGAGCATGCTGATGGAGAAGAAACATGAGAAGCCACCCTTCTGAGACTACTGCAGCCATCGGAACTGTCCGCTGAAATTGAAGGGACCCTTTTCCAGGAGGAAACTGATGCCGATGGCCTAACCGAGGGTTTTGGTGTCAAATATGGCTTGCTCCTATCAGACTTGGTAGAGGATAAATGTGAGAGTGTAGGCGACTTCTTTGTCTCCAAGCGTGTCACCGAGTTTGGAGCTTTTGAGCTAACAGAAGGCAGTGATGAACGCCTACTTTCAACGTTACTCCTCTTTCCAGGATCTGAAATCGATGGAGACACCTTTTTACCACCAATTGCACCTCCATTTTCCTGTCGTTTTGGAGCTGAAGCCGGGTGCTTCTCTGCCAAGCCTCCCGTGCTTTTTCTTCTATGCAAAGAAACAGCGTTTGAAGTGACGGTTGGCTTCATGAACCTGGAATTAGACCTAGTGGAGCTCATATCTGGTACCCCGACATCTTCCATCTTCTTGCTGACAGATGAAAAAGTCCCGGAAGCTTTGGATGCTGGCATGACTCCACCATGTTTCGCCAATTTCGATGATTTCTTCACACTTTCAGCTGAAGCCACTGAGGATTGCTTCGAGGACGCCGCAGACCGGATCATGTTCTCTCCATCCTCACTATGATTCTCAGGTAGAGCCTCCATTGGATGCAGTTCAGCACAATCGCGCCCTCAGCCAAGATACTTCAAGCAGGTAGCGACCCCACCCTCCCTCAAACCACGCAAGATCCCGTCACAATCACATCTCATACGCAGAAATCCCTCAAAACCCACTGCAGGATCGACAGAAAAGTCGATTCTTAGAACTTTCCTACCTACAAAACTCGAACTTTAGCTCACTTTCAGAACTTTCCAATATAAGATTCAACACAATATACGACTTCTAGACAAAAACATATAACCCCATCCGCATCAGTTCGTATGAACAATAAAAAAAAATCACAATTACAAGGTCCCGATCCCATGATACTTCAAGAAGTCTAAGAAAAGAAAAGGAAATATTCCGATCTTAGCATCAAACCAGTTAAAACCCTCAAAACACGCAAGATAAAACAGAAATCAAACTAAATCCAACATTTCCTGCGATCTTGACGGAATGTATGTCCCAAAACCAAGATCGGAAAGTACTGCATCGATCTACTCAAAAAGAAAGAAAAATGAAACTTAAAAAAATCCAAATGGGAAACAAAACAGAGAAGATTCCACACGGTGATCACTGGCATTTCACCTTCCAAACCCGTGAATCGGTCAGATCGAAACCAAACCCTACTCACCTCTCCTGACAATCTTAGTCTACCCACCAGTGAGCACGCGAGAGAGAGGGAGAGAGAGAAGCGCTGAAAAAAGAAAGATTCGAGCTGAAGCGTCTAAAAAAGTAATCATAATTACTTAACTAAAAAGTGATTAATAAACGGTGAAAAAATCCCGCTTCGGTACGGTATTTGTTGGTATCCTTTCAAGAAAAAGGCCAAAAAGGGGATTCCTTTGACCAAAACGCCCTTCCCCTGTCGGTACTACGTCGGAGAGGATATGGTTCTGTGTAGAACTTCCGTCCAACGAGGTAAATGAGCGCCACGTAGAGAAGATAAAAAATAAACGGAAACGTGGCATATAGAGGATTAAAGGAGTATTTAATCTTCCAATGGTTCCCGTTTCTCTGTGACACGTTCTTCTGCAATACTTGTGACTAGCGGGGGGGTGACTGTAAGCTGCGGTACGTAGACCGCGGTGACAGCTGTTGGAGACTTCGTTCTTTATCGAATAAAATAATTTGTCGGTTGACGGCTAAGTAGCACCATTCGATGTACGGCCCAAACTATACGGACGGCCGAGATTCTTCTAATGTGGGCGCTTTGGACCATGAACTAATGCAAGGAGTGTGTAATAAATCAATCTCCTGTTAGGGGGCTATCTGGTTAAAATCTTTTTAAAGCTCCATGGCGGAAACGGAAAGCGAGAGAGGCAAGCATTTCGGAGACAGAGGTTGCTGAAACTTTGATTAGGATGTACTTTTGGATAACGCCAAGATCAATTGGAATTTAGGTCAAGTTTTAGGTACATGACCACCCTGACCAGATATATTGTTTATATTACGCTATGTGGCCCTGCGAATATCAATGATGCGACCCTCTAACAAACCTGGTGCAGTCTGATTTACAACATTGGTTTGTAGATATTTTGATTGAAGCACTATGAAATATTTAATATTCTGTTAATTAAGCATCAATTCCTGCCGATATATCTAGGTGGCAGTGGTGATTTACATGCCCTGTTTTCTAACAATTACATATATCTTTTTAGAAAAATTTTAGGATAAATTATGCATTTAGTCGTTCGAGTTTAAGTCAAATTTTTAATAAATTTTTAAATTTCAAAATGCTCAAATTTGGAATTTATTATTTTGCAACTATTTTAATATCGTCCTTTCTCCCTATTCCGACTATTTTCTCTCATCAGAATTTTCTCTCGCTAAGTGCCACATCATCACCTATATATAATAAATTATGTTTTTAGTTTACTAAGTTTTGCAAATATTTCTATATGATCGTTAAAGTTTAAAATTTCTAATTAAGTTCTTCAATTTTCAAGCATGATTTCATGTAGCCTTTTTGCCTTAGCCATGATGCTACACCCACTCCACCCCAACCTCCTCCATCAAGTCCCTGCCTTTCCTCTATTGTCGAGCCCTCCGCTCAAGCTTGCCAACACCTCCTCCCACTTGCGCTTACAATCGCGCAACCTTTCTCCTCCTCCTAATTAGAAATTTTTAAATTATAAGAACAATGTAAAAATATTTGTAAAAATTAGAGAACCAAAAGCATAATTTATGGCATATGGGTGATGGTGTAGCATATATATGATGATGTGGCATATGGACAATGACATGACACTCGGCGACTAGACACTTTTGGGTAGAAAATTCTATTGTATCGTATGCTATATGCCGCATCATCGCCCATATATCACTTCATCACCTATATACTAAATCACCACTCATTTGTCGCATTGTCAAAATAAAAATTTTTTATTTATTATGCCACATCATCATCCATATGCCAATAGTGGTGCTAGCAAGGAAAAGAATACCACGTCATCACCAATATGCTAGTTAATCATCTATCTAAGTGGTTTATGCCACATAGTCAACCACGTAATCATCGGTTAGTGCCAATAGTAAGGATTTCTGGTGAGAGAAAGTGGCCAAAATTAAGAAGAAGGACGATATTAAAATAGTAGCAAAATAAGAGAAACCAAATTTAAGTTTTATAGAGTTTAGGGATTTAGGGCCATCCAGGATTTAGAACTGCTCACTCGCTCCTGCACGATATCTTGAGGTGCTCTAAGGAGTATGTGTCCATGGTGGTTAAGCATATTTATTGTAAGACGAATAATGTTGTGGACTGAGTTGCCTCGTTTGTAGTAGAGCACCCTAGAGGGGTACTTTAGACCAACCTGTCACTTGGATATACCCATACTAGACATATATGAATCGTCTGTTTTACCAAAAAAAAAAATCAACCTAAATTTAGATAATTAAAAGCACAATTTATCATTATTTTTTATATTATAATCAAATCATGTGCACACGCTTATCTAATTAAATCGGGACTCAGTCGAATGGCTCTCTACTTCTGAAGCCCTACTCTTCCATTGCACACGAAGCACGCATCATAACAGAAAAATAACAAAAATACTCTATAGGCCATGAGCAACATGATGGTAGATAGAACAGTCACGACTAACATCCCCGGGCAAAGATTCAATTCTTTGATACAAAGAAAAAGAAAGACACTCAGATTGATTATTGAATTAAACACTCCAACAAATGCAAATTTTAGCCCTTCTCACCTTTTCTTTTTTCTCCTTTGAGTACAACAACCAGCCTTTTCCTCTGTAAAAAGCATGAATAGCATTTCAAAGACTCAAACTCAACTTTCAAGCAACCATGATGTTTCTAAACAGATGCAAAATTAGCCCTTCTATCTTTTATTTTATTTTATTTTTTGGTGGGGGTGGGGGGTTGGTATCACAATTAGCCCTTTCTTTGCAAAAAGCACGAATGACATATGAAAGACTAAAACACTCAATATGCAAGCAACCATGTTGTTTCTAACCTCATTTGGTCACCATGGGAATGTAAAAAGAATTAAGTATAATCCCATCAGGTGGGAACTACTAACCTATAACTTTGCTTCTTTTTTTTTTCTAGTGGTCCTATCGCTCAAGAAAAGAATAGGTTAAATGTACCTTTCAAGGAATATAATAAGGCATGCTTTGCAAAATAAACGACCTCTTTTGGCCAAAGGATTGGTGAGGAGCCCTTTGGAATAATGAGTTACAAGGACCAGGCCCCAGGGTGCATCAAGAAGATAGCCAAGAATTCATTCAATCATCTCTTGCCAAGACTTATTGGGAAAGCTATGATCATATATGATTATGAATAACATCCCAATATGGTGGAAAATTCACTAATTTTAGATGTTATTAGTAATAGAAGAGCATGTTTAAGAGCTCTACATTTGTTGTTAAGCATGTTTAAGGGTTTCTTAGCCGTAATTTTTTAGGTCGAGCCTTACACGAACTCAAAACAGTTAGTAGGTCGAACCAAACCCCGCATCGAAAGTGTTACCCAGATTACATTCGATCCCAATAAATTTAAGACACTAAAACAGAACTTTTAGCAAACTAAAAATGTTTTGAGTTAACGCCACTCAACCTCATGTATAGAATTCTTTTTCATGCTTAATAATTCTCTTGAATCCTTAACTTCAAAAAAAGGAGAAATTATTGATGAGTTTCCATTGTGTAAATATATTGCCCTGTCAGATCATCCCACATTGCATGATGCTGATGGTGGCCGCTTGAACTGTATCTTCCAGTGACTGGAGAGGATCTGAGCTTGACTTAGATGCCCAAACATTGAAACATAAACATGTTTTTCTAAATTATGATGGATATTATGGCTTTGACAATGCTAGGATGCCTTCATAAATATATTTGCTGCTAAACATTTGTGATTTGAATCATGTTTGTGCTATGTATTTATGGGCCATGTATCACCTAACCCTCCAAATCTTTCTAATTAATATTGCAGAGGAAATTTCCTGAAGGACCCTGCATCAGTGGCTTATGCGAAAGTACTTGCTCCTCACCATGGATGGGTCATAAGGAAAGCAGCTGCCACAGAAATGTATGCCCTTCCTACATACATTCCTCACCATGTACTTGCTCCTGCATCAGCTGCACAGCTTATGAAGAAGCTAAGAAGCTAAATGAAGATGGTGAGTTTTTGTACCATGGACTTGCATTGTGGCATGAAATTTGTAGCATAAACCATAGTTTTCGATCTCAATCCTGCCCTCCAGGGAACTTTATGCATCACATAAGATTTTATGTTTTGCTATGAGAATTGACAGCAACACTTACTCAAGTCACCAAATAGCTGCACTCGGCAATTTAAATGCTATCAAGTTTCAAAGATCTAAGCACCTGCAAATCCAACTGAATAAATCAACTTGGTACACTTAATGTTTTCGTCAGGTGTGGAATGAAGATCAAGTAATTGTGATGTTAGAGACTTGGCCTCAGCAGGCTCGTTGTATGTACAATTTCAAAAGAAAGTTTGAGTTACCTGGGTAACTTATTGACTGGGATGATTTTAAGGTTAACTTGCACACATTCATTTCCTATGTGAAAGAAAGAGAAAACAAAAAACTTCTATCACATATATGAGGCCTTGCAGGATGTTATCAAGTTATTTTATTAGATAATATGATTCTTTTTCTTGTCAATAATTTTAGTATTCTGGATGACCAAATGGATGCTGGGTATGGCTTTCGGTTAAGTGTATATGTTATGTATTGCTCACTTCTATCTTTTTGAATCTTCTATTGGCACCAATATATGAAGATCACTAAGCTTATATTAATAGTACTCACCAAGATTTTCGATAACACTGTATTAACTATGGAGCGAGCTCTAAAACTGGATGTTAACCTGGGTTTAAGGTTGTCAATTAAATACAGGTTTTCACAGTGCCAAGCCTAAGCAAACACTCGATTTAGATCAAAGCTCTGAGTTAGTCTACTATCAAAGTCTCTTTCCCAGTTCACAGCCGTGCAGGTTGTACCAGAGACCTAGGACTCAATTCCACCTTTCTTTATTTTCACTAGAATGTGGCTAAGAGAATAAAATAATAGATACTACAGGCACAAAGATCTGGTCATATTTTCAGAAACTTTTAATAACAATTTATTTAAACAAATATTGAGGATAAATGTTATATGAGAGACCTTGAACGCTAGATACTCTTGAAGTTAGAGCTGGACGCTCTAAGTTTGGGATGGACGAAACACAACACATCAGATACACTTATCGCACAAACACATTGCCTCAGTTAAAATTATCTAGCGGAATGGATATTTCAGTTTTATTTTTTCACTTCTTCGTAGTCATTGATCAACCACATATTATCAAATTAATTTGTTCACTTCAGAATTGGGCTACCAGCATCTTTCCTCATTCCATCCCAACCTGAGAAGAATCTGTCAGCTCAGAATTCAACTCCAATAACTTAAAGGCCATACCGATATATTATTCATCAATACCCCCTATACCATGCGGTTCCGAAGATTTTTTAAATCTTGATGCATTCAAAAAATATTAGCTTCATAGTTGATGAAGAATGATCAAACAAGGCTGGGAACTCAAAGACTATGGTGTATGAGATGGCTTGTAAGATGCGGATTCTTAAACCGTTGAGGAAACACACTGGATCAGATTACAATTTCCTGAGGTGATCAGTGGAACAGATTGCACCAATAACCATCAAATATTAGGATAATAATTGCAACAACTAAAGATTTTTAACTAAATCTTCACATTCCCCATGAGTTGCTGGTGCCAACCATATGGTCCAAAAATTTAAGGTACAAGAAAAAAATGGATAAAACTGTGATTTTCAGGAATCAGAGATTCGTAATCTAATGGCCTGAAAAACACCAGACATCGTCCTCTAGGTAGACTGGTTTCCTCAACTGATAAAAGCCTATGATATCTTAAAACATTACTGCGCATCATTCTGAAAATAATAACTCAACTTTCAGTGGGACTTCACATACTCCTGAACTATATGAAGGCCCTCTGATTCTTCTCCATAATCCTGCAAAAATAGATAAAATAAATGTTGTCACTCAGATAAAACAAAAAAAATTACCTGCACCATAGGGAAAAGAACACATAAGACATCTTGATTTTCCTACCTTGATAACCACGCACGAACAGCCTACCACTTTCCTTGCCTTCCCCTCTGAATCAATTTTGCAAAGCTGCATTAACACAAAAGATAATTAAAGATGGGGGACTAAAAAGTTTTCAGATAAGATGCATTTCATACAATAAACATCAAATTTGGAGCCCTAAATTTGGAATCCTTCGCCTCTGCAAGCCTAAATGCATGAGAGGACATCTGCCAATTTGTCCTCAATTCTGCCCAGACCCAATTTTGCAAAATAGATGCAAACCAAAAGGCCACAATTCCATGAAATTAGCATAATAAAAAGCGCAGCAACATAGGAGGCAAATTTTATACGTGCATACATAATGGTTAAAGAACTAAAATATTACAAATGGTCTTTAAAAAAATAAATAAATCTTAAGTGCATTTTTTTGCTTATCACAGCTATTTTTTCTAAAGTAGGCAAGACCATCTTGACAACAGGGCATATCGCATCTTTGAGCATTTTGTTTGGGGGCTACAAAAAAAATGGAATAAAAATCTACTTCATATATCAATCCCCCCCACCAGGCCCTACCAAAAAAAAAAAAATCAAATCAAAGGAGAGCCTCCTGAGGGTGGGGCTTTGTGGAAGGAGGGAATAATAAATGAGAATTACATAAGGAATAACTTCTGACAGCTTTCCCTCTACCTATACAGGTCTGAGCAGAATAACCATTCCTTGTTCATACCTGTTTCTCTAAAAGCAGTTTGGCAAGCATAAGGCTTACTCTGAGCCTTACGGCATACTGCACTTTAAGAGCTGATGAGTGCTGTTTGAACAACAATAGTGTATAGATACCCAAAACGTTAGCTTTTCTCAATCAACTTCCACTAGTTAATAAAGATATGTTAAGAACAGCAAATGAAAGAAATTCACTAACCCCTGACCACTCGCCAAGGGTTTTAGCACTTGGGACTGTAACCAAGTGCACATTATGCTCAGCACAAAGTGCTTTAACAAGTTTGACATAGTCAGGCTGGTCGCAATCCTCAGCCAGCACGCAAAGTTGTGCTGCATGCTTCTCAACGGCCTTGGCAGCTTCATGGAGCCCACGAACAAGCCCATCATGGGCCAACGATTTTTTCAACACAAGTTGCAGGGCTGTCATCAAGTCCATGGGCTCTCCAAGAGCTGGAGCTGCTGTTTCGACTGCAATATCTTCTCTGCCAAAAGAGAAAAAACATAATAAGTACAGTCTCATTGCTGATATATGAAGAGTGAAGATCATTATCAGAGACCACTTCAAAAATGGAATACCAATTTTTAGAACAAATTGAGATTACAAATTGTATATCAAACATGCAATTCTTGTTTGCTCAAATGTTGGAGAATGCCATAGCCACTAAATCTTCAACTTTGAGGATTTATTGGATCAAAAATTGTCTTAGGCATTCATAACATAAAATGATACATTCGCAGCAGCAAACACATACTTAAAGACATTCTGGTTCCAGACAAAAGTGATAAATGAAATATTGTAAAAGACAAAGAAGCACAAGCACTCCGCAAATTTCAGTCCAGAGCTGGAATTGTCTTCCGATTAGTTGGATATGGCTTTTAGCAGCCTTCAACTTTCATTTTTCAACTTCAATCCAGATACTGCAAGGCATGCCCTTCCAACTTCAACCATTCTGGTCAAATTCAAACCATCGGACTCTAAATTTCCTAGTGCGCAAATTAAGAAACCTATTTCCTCACCCTACACTTTATTGACACAACCCTTCACTTCTAATATGACTCAGTTGTAAGTTCTAAGTTCTAACACTATTCTTAGTTATTCCATGCATCACTTTATTTCAATATATGCTATGCTTACCTTCCAAGTCATACAAAATAACAGTCTTACAATTGTTGTACAAAACATCCTCCAAGTCCAAAAGGAAAGTAGTCATCACACCATATTCCAGCACCAGTACTACAACTCTACTTCACTGGCCTAGCACTAACTCTCATGGAAAGGTTCGGTATCTATATACCCTACTCATCAGACTAACTGAACAATGGTAGGCATTTAATTGGCAATAAAAGGAGAAAAGAAAAGAAATTATGTTTCCAAAGACCTCTCACCTAAATTGTAGCCCTATAATCATTTAAATTTAATTTAATTCAGTATCTAATAAAAGTCAGTAATGAATTTCAGATGACAGTTTGCACTGAATCGTCATCAGGTATTCCACTTAAAATAACTGTAGTACAAAGGGAGTGAAGGTAACAACAAAGTTTAGGAGTTTGAAAAGGTAAGATATATATATATTGAAAAATCTCACAATGTAACTGAATAACTAATCAAAGACATTGCCATGCAGCATTTCCTCCAAATTATTATGCTTTTTTCAAAATAAAAGATCAACAAGCTTACAAAAACTTTGCTCTTGATACCGCAGAACAAGGTCCGCCGTACCGGGTCCGATAGGCGTACCGGTTGCCTACCGGACCGGTACGGGCCGGTTCGTACCGTGCTCCGGGCGGTACGGGCCGGTTCGTACCGTGCTCCGGGCGGTACGGGCCGGTTCGTACCGTGCTCCGGGCGGTACGGGCCGGTTCGTACCGTGCTCCGGGCGGTACGGGCCGGTTCGTACCGTGCTCCGGGCGGTACGAACCGGGAAGCTCTTCCCCGCCAGAACCGGGGAAGAAGAAGAGAACCAGAGAGAGCGCGGGGAAGAGAGGGAGGGAGCCCACCTTCGGCCGCCATCGGAGAGCCGCGGAGGGGCGTCGGAGGCCGGTGGTTCCCCCGCCGGGCTCCCCCGTCGGGGCACTGGTTCCCCCGTCCCCCGCCGGGCTCCGCCGCCTCCCACCGGCCTCCGACGCCCCTCCGCGGCTCTCCGATGGCGGCCGAAGGTGGGCTCCCTCCCTCTCTTCCCCGCGCTCTCTCTTTTTCTCCTCGTCTTCTTCGTCTCCGGCGAGGAACCGGCCTGTACCGGTTTCAACAGCTCCAGCATACCGGTAGCTGGCCGGACCGGTTTGTACCGGCCCGTAACGGCCGGTACGGGCCGGTTCGGCATACGCTGCCGCAGAATATCAAAATTTAAGCAATTCATGTGAACGAGATGAATGGTACATGAAATCTGACAGATTTTATGGCAAGAAGTCACCCAGAAAATGCAATCTTTGTAAATCTAGATCAGACAAGATAATAACAGTTTTAGTCACTATGCTTTAGAGATAAAATGGTCGTAAACAATGCAAAGTGTTTAGGACTATGTTCTTTAGAGACAGAGGATACTAGTGCAAAGTGTATGATCAAGTCAGCATGGCTACACAGATCAATAGAAGAACATATTTTGCTTCAGAATCTAGCTGCTTTAACATTTCCCATATATATTTCAAGATTGAACCTCGCTTTCCCATATATATATATTTTGTGCAAGCCTCCCATAGTTTTTTATTTAAAAAAAAGTGCATTTTGCAGCCCAATTAAAAAACCCTGTCCTCATCCTCCTAGCATGTTATCAGAAAATGTCCATTTTCCTAATAAATTATATTGTGCAATTAACAACAACACAAACAGGAGTTCACTTAGGTCTTGATGCAGCCAATCTCAAATACCCACTCTATTTCTGCTGGGAAAAGAGAACATTTTAAGTTCATTCTGCATCTAACAAGATTATGACAAGTGAACTGATAGGATAGCTAGAATCACTAGACTATAAAACCTGACAATCTAAAACGTGACATAAGGACCAAGAAGAACCTTTTCACTCTTAAAGTTGCATCGGATCATAACAATAAAACGCTAAAAAACCCCATCAAGTAGTCTTGAAGGACTCTAAACTCTGGTGGATAAGCATCATACTAAAGTTATGGCTTACAGAGAAATAAATTACAGACACAGCATGGAAGGGACGGGAAGACTAAAGATTGGAACTATCAAAAATATCATCTTGAAGTAATTTTACGACCTTGAACGGATATTCACCAAAACTACCTTCCAAAGATAAAAACTTTGAAACTTAATTCTTTGACCGAAGATTTATCTAAGTTTAATCACGATGAAATATAATGAGATCACGATTTGGTAATAGATAATTAAACAAGAGAAACCACAATATATACCTGTCAGGAGAGAATAATGCAGCAAAAACAATAAAGGAAATTTACGATTGAAAACTGAACCACAGTTGTCTCGCATTTTAACATAACCAGCATTTCTAAAGGCGTACCAAACATCAAAACTTAATTAATAAAAACCTCAGAGCAAAAGGAATAAATCGAAGGAAAGGAACAACTGAGAGGACTTACGCCATTGGATCCTTTTGTGATCGAGCGAAATGGATCTGAAACACTCACCAAACACGCTGCAGTATGAGCAAAAATGGAGATTTAGAAGCGATCGGATCGAGAAAAAAGGAATTAAAGAAAGCGAGGAGATGGAGGCGGAGCGGCGCACCTCGGAGACGAGAGTTAGGGTTTAGGGTTTCAGACGAAAGGGAAAAATCGGGGGGCAAACGGTGCGGATTTGTATATACGCTCCTAGGTCGCTGTGAGTCCTCTAACGAGTTTTATTTTTCAGTGATCCTCCACCGTCCATTTTGGGTACACCGTAGACTTACGTTAATTGACGGATGGACGAGATGTAATTTCATGGCCGTCTGATGAATCATGAGAGGGAGGTTCTGAACGGGTGGAAATAATTGGCAGATGCGACAAACGGTCCGGATTGTATGATTGTATCTTGCGACTAAAGATCTGATCGTCAATCAGGTGGCCTGCTCATGTAGTTTGGAGGGGAAGAATCTTACCCTGGCTTTCTGCGGGCGGTACTATTGGATTGCATCGGGTCCATGTTTTACCAAATTCGGATCCATACATGTTCTTCCATGAATAGGTATTATAGAAAAGTGGGCCGACTTTTTTCTATTGGCCAATTTATCCATATTTTTATTTTTTAAGATGGAAAAACTACTTTTCGATTGCTATTTTTGTTGTTGTCTTTTACATTTTTCTTATATTTACCTTTAATTTATTTGCTTTAGTTACTCTATTTTATTCTTAGATTTTATAGTCAAATAGTAGATCCAACTATATCGATCCCGAGTGCGGAGCTGAGGGCCGCGTAAGAGGGCCTTCATCACGCCCGGTGTATTTTACAACCCAATTCCATTGTTCTGAAGGAGAACTCGGACACGGTCATCAGTTGGATCCGAGGAAGCTCTAGGGGTAATGGGTGCGCCTACCCCTTGCTCCGAGATATCTGGGCAATGATGAAGGATGAAGGGGCCTTTTAGACCAAGCATATTTTCTATGAAGTTAATGGGGCTACAGACTGAGTAGCTGCTTATATAGCTAGACACTCCAGTAGTATCCTGTGGACTGGAGATAGAGAGCTGCCCTTGACACTCTAAGGTATTTTGTTTTTTGATTTTATTGGGTGCATCCGTACTCATCAAGTATGATTCATCCGCTTTAGTAAAAAAAATTAGTAGATCCAACTACAACTTACATCCTATTATTTCGAGCAAGCGGTATCACAATAGTGAAAATTTTTGAAAGACAAAGCATCAGGATTTGCTCTACCAATCTTTTGGCTTTATCTTCTTTCTTTCTGGATAACAACATCAATGACATATTTGTGCACTTATTTTTGTTACTCCCACCGAAGAATCTAGCTGCCAACGAAAATATATTCTATAAAAGGAAAAAAATAATATTGCTTTCACAGAAAAATCTAAATATTGTTTCATGAGTAGGTATGAGGAGAGAAAAATTTTTTTTTAGAGAAAAAATAAGTACTATTTCATAAATAGTTACCATCAATCACTCATAGATAAATAAAATTCTTGATCTAATGTGGTGGTCAAGGACTAGCACAATACATGGTGATAAATTGTGTTAGTCATATCATGTATACCACCTAGCCAATTACTAACTTCGACAAACTAAGTAGTTCTATAGCAAGCAATTTCTAGCATTTTTCTTGTTTCGTTACTTAGAATCGAATGTGTCATATATAAAATTATTATAATCAATATAAAAAGTAAAATTTTTTCATGTTATGCATCCTCTGTATAAAATATCTTATTTTATCACTTTATAGGAATGATAATAGATTTTCTTAGCAATTATTATATCAATATTTTGAATATCCATCTTACTCCTATACTATGAAAGCTATAATATGAAGAGTAAACATGGAGCATGATAAATATATGATCATGCCGTTGCACCTATATTATTGGAACTATGTGCAATAATAATTTTAATAGCTTATTTGAAATTTTTACTATTTATGTTGATAAATATATTTTTAATTGAAATCTTAGTGTCAAAAGGATGAAACTTTTTTTTTTTATGAAATCATTTAAGCAAAATGTTACAGTTTTTTTACTAACTTCATCATTATTCATTTTAATGATAACTAATAATCATTCTAGAATGTTGCTAAATAGAGTTGAAGATATAATAGATATGTTTTTCACTGCATAGATATTACAATAATAAAAAGAGAAATTCAAAATTGTGGATTATTTCTTGCAACTCTTCATCTTATATTTGAAATAATGGATGTTATAATATAAGAATAGACATTGTAATTATTTCCAACCTTTTAGTTATATATATATATATATATATATATATATATATCAATGGAGAAAAGATAATGACTACTATATTGGATTATTTGATACTATAATGCCACATAATAACATAATTATTGCCCCATATTTGGTATTTGTAATATTTTCTTCATAAAATATCGTTTCTTTTCACATTTCAAATTTGTTTACTTATTTTGTTTCTCTAAAAAGTATGTAATATTTATGTAGTAAATGATGATCTAAGAAGTAATATTATTTTTTTTGTTATTTGGGAAGGGCTTGTAACTAGGGATGCTTTTATTTTTCGAACACCAGCTCTCATCCTGTGGATCCCTTTTTTTTTTTTTGTGTAGCTCTCATAGGCGAAAATGGTAAATATGCATTAGGCTGAGGCTAGCTGTGTGATAAAAAATTATCCTCATTCAATTATATCCATCCGTAATGTATACTGTTGATTTATATATAATATTTGTATTACTGTTCTACTAAATATCATTTTGTACTGATATTTTCATCATTTCCACCAATTCATAAACAATTTGACCTCATAAAACTTAAAATTTTCTACCACCACATAAATTGCATGTGTTAAAAAATAAAAATGTAAATAAATTTTTAAGTGTATATTTAAAATTGCATAAAATGTAAAATTGAATCATTATGTGTGAAGGATATTTCAATTATTTTAATTTCAAGCTACTTATTATCTTAGTGATGTTGCTATGGACACACATTAAAAAAAAACCAAATACATGTATATATATATATATATATATATATATATATATATATATATATATATAGTAATTTTGTGAAGATATTCGTTTAACTTTCTAAATTTAGGAGGCTGCAGAAAACCCAAATCTAAATAATTATTCGGAGATTCGGTCTTTTGCATCTCTCCGGCTTTTGACAAAGATTAGACCGGGGGTTGACCGCCCACCGCTCTATGTTGTCTGAAGAAACCCTCGATCTCCCCTGTGCCGCTTCACTTGCGAAGCACCCGGTCCCTCGCCAGTCTCCCACAAAACCCTCATAGAAACCTTAAACCCTAAACCCTAACCCTAACTCTGGCCGTCGATAGCATTCGGATCCTGACCTCCAGCGTTTCATGAAGAACCGGGGCCGCAAGAAGCCCTCGCGCTCTAGGGGCGGCAAGAAGGACCCCCGGTCCTTCGGCGACGACGACGACCCCTTCTTCGAGTCCGATGCCAAGCGGCGGCGCAAGGGCCGTGCCGAAGACGACGACGATGTCCTGGGGGGCCTGGAGAGCGACGACGAGCTGGCCGACGATGTGGGAGAGGAGGAGGAGCCGGCGGAGCCCGAGGAGACCGCGGACGAGAAGAGGGTCAGAGTGGCGAGGGAGCATTTGGAGAGGATTCGAGCTATAGCGAGGAAGGTGGAGGAGGAGGAGGACGAGGAGGAGGGGCGGGAGGAGAGGGAGGGTAGAAGAGATTCTTTGGTGGCGGACATTCTCCAAAAGGGCCAGCTTGAGGAGAGTGGGCGGGTCAGGAGATTTCTTGCTTCAAGGTAATTTGGAAGAAATAAGAAGAAGAACAAATTTCATCTATATCGTTCAACATAATCGGATCCGTTGACGTTCATTTTTTTAAGCTTTAATCCAACATTGAGATGAGCAGAAAGGCGTAATTTTTTTTCCCTGTACATGATTTCTTATTGTTCCTGGAGATTTGCTTTGATTGATGGTTTAAGTTCTGGGAGGAATTTTTTTTTCCAATCAAGAAAGCTTGTTAAAACTTTGAATTTTTTTGATCTTCGGATGAATGTGTCCAAGTGAGCTTCTTTTGCTGGAATCCTTTTTTTATTTTAAATTTTCCTGCAATTCCTTGTTCTTTTTTTCCCCCTTCAATCGTCCTTTTAATTTACTAGTATACAAAGACCAGCCAGATTTTTTGAGTTAATACAGTTAGTTGTCTGAGTTGAAGGATTTTTTTTGCTCAAGTAATCTTATAGAAAATAAAAGATTTAGATTTACCTTTAATATATAGTGCAAACATGCATTATATCCTCCATCTACTCTCTAAGTTTCATATGATGCACCTATTTTACAAAAAACGGTTGCTTTGGTGCTTGCATTATGTTTGCCAAGTCACAAGAGATGCAATACTATGAGGCTTACTGTGTCATTTGCAAAATCTACAGGGTTCTAAGTCCAGAAACTCTCGATGAGTTTAGATTCCTAGTGAAGCACCGGCAATCTGTTGCTACTGTAGCCTTGGCTGAGGATGACTCGAGGGGGTTTTCAGCTTCCAAAGATGGAGCCATTCTGCACTGGGATGTTGAAAACGGTAAAAAAGAGAAGTACTTGTGGCCCAGTGAGGATGTACTGATATCACATTATGCAAAAGCTCCTCAAAATCCTTCTACAAAGAGAAGTAAGCATGTATTGGCTTTGACTGTCAGTTCGGATGGTCGGTATTTGGCAAGTGGTGGATTGGACCGCCATGTCCATTTATGGGATACTCGCACACGGGAACATATCCAGGTAGCTGTTTGTAACTATCAATATCTCTATGCATTTTAATAATTGGAGGATAGATACTACTTGTTTCTCTGCAACTGTAAGAAGATAACTTAGGGTTCATTTATCTAACACTGCTTTCAAGTTGAAAACTTGATACCAAAGCACATAGTGAGTGCCTTATATGATGTAGGTAAATGTCAAAATCAAATTATCTTCTGATATGTAGTTCACTATCATGTTATTCTATTATCTATTGAACTTTCCTGTTCAAAAATTCTTTTGATGCAGTACTCACCGTATGCTGCTATAGAACTGTCCAAGTGTCTAATTTTTATTCACTGCAATTAATATCCATTTTTAGAGCTAAGTATGTTCATGATGAAGCGTGGCTTTCGCATATTTCTTAAGCAAGCATATTGTTCTCTATTTTTACCCTTTTTTCCCTGGGCCCCTGATTTATAATTGACATTACAGGCATTCCATGGTCATAAAGGACCTGTTTCCTGCCTTACTTTTAGGCAGGGGACCTCCCAGCTTTTCTCTGGTTCCTTTGACCGAACGATTAAGCTGTGGAATGCAGAAGACAGGACTCACATGGACAATTTATTTGGTCATCAAAGTGAAATACTGACAGTTGATTGTCTCAGAAAAGAACGACTTTTGACTGTAGGGCGTGACCGGACTATGCGGTTATGGAAAGTAAGCATTGATTTTCTCATAATACTTAATGGTAGGCGTATAATTATCTGATGTTTTTGTAGAATCCTCAATCAATATAATATATGATTCAGCATTTTGTATTTGATTAGTCCTGCATATCATCAAAAAAGTTTCATTTTAGATTGCTCCGCTCTATGTGGAATCAATCAAAAAGTAGAATATGTGGCTGGGACAATGCTTGACGGTTTGCTTCCCAAACTAATTGTTACTAAGTTGTAGGGTCATTTTAACTTGGCATGTTTCGTGATGTACTACCCAAGCTAATCATTACTGGGCATGAAGACCCAATTGAAACATATGGGAGTTCCCCTTGAAGCGTTTTAGGATTAAAAAAAGTGAATAAATAATGTATAAAGGGATCTTTACTTAGTGATTCTAGCTTACCTAGGATTAGATAATAGCATGATTAATATCATCCATGTTGGGTGTTGATAGGGCAATGAAAGAAGGGTAGTGGCATTTTTAGAGCAAAAATTATTGTCGCGAGAGCAATTAAATATCACCTTATGTATTTTGACATATTTGTCCTTGTAAAAAATGTAGTGAGAAGTTCTCCAATGGACTTTTTTTTTCAGGGCTGCAGTGTAAGAAATTATTTATATTACCAAATAGAATGCTAGAGATGGAAAGGTTTTGTCAATAAACATGAAAAGGAAAGAAAATTCTTTTTTGTCTTTTCTCTTCTTCCATGTTGCTATCTCACCACTAACTCATATCTTGCTTTGCCTTCAATAGTTGGCCTACTAAAGTTCAAAGAAGACCATGCATAAGGGTTTTACATTTCATCGTAAGGTACATTACAAGTATCACAAACAAAAAAGGCATCTTAGTGCATTAGGCTCCCACCACTAGAGGGTCTGGGGGAGGTCAGATATACGAAGCATTACCCCGACATGTGGAGAGTCTATTCCATGTTCCAAATCCGCGATACCCAAGTCTCAGTGGAACAACCTTATTGTTGTGCCAAAATCGTCCTCATTGCAAGTAATCACAAATCTTTGCAGCTAAAGAAAGAAAGAAGCAAATACATGATTTATCAACACCATATCCAATTGTATACTTTGGTCTGTAAGAAAATAGAAAAGTACCCCTATCTCTTCAACTCTAAGTGAGGACTGCACGCACCTTTCCAAGTTATCCAGAAGGAATGGAATGACTAGGGTGATGTGAAGCCTCCACAAAGAGAAAAACCCCTTATACTTAAATGCTTCCTAGCTAGCCAGTCTGTAACAACCCGTAATAAAGAGGAAGATGTCAACACCAACATGCATGCAGACAAAATCTAGATCATCTCATTTGTGTACTGGAACAACTACCAATTCCTTAGAACATCACTAATTTGCCTTTCAACACTATTCTGTAAGAAAATAAAAAAAGAAATAAAAGAAAAAATAGCTCCATAACACATTAGAGATTTATAAAAAGGGACGATGTTCCTTAACCTTAAAAAATAATGAGAAGAAAGACTAAATTAGATATGCAATATCTTGAAAACAAATTTGATGTAAATAAAGAACTAAAAGGGTTAAAAAAAGATCTTTGGCATTTTTTAATCGTAGATCTTCACCTCTTCTTGGAAAAGGTAAGATCATGTGAGTTCATTTGATTCTACCAATGCTTGCAACTACATGATCTCTACTATACTCCATTTGACTGGTGACCCCTCCTTTGTGCCATCAATCTTGCTTAGGGGGTTGCAAGAAGAGGTCTTGGTTGGTAATATCAGGTGGTGGCTTCAATAACTCGAAAAGCAAAGATATGGAAGCCTAACTCTAATCAGCAAGCAGTGACAGTCTTCTTATTTCAGAAACTATTTAGATAGGCACTTGCGTGGCATGTATAGATTGTTGAAGTTCTGAGATTATGTATAGTAAACATATTAATGTTAAGAAAATTTAGAAAAATGAAGCAGAATTTAGTTAGCAGTTAGCAAGAGCCATAACGGGAAATTGACCTTAAGATGTTATACCATCATGCCCTGAGCTGAATATTGTGCTTAGTTGTCAAGCTTGGAGCACATGGAATCACCATCAACCATATGTGGTGATCAAGTATGCAGAAAGCTGAAGTAACAGCTTCTACATTAGGAATTTCTCTGTCAACAAATGTAATAATAGAAGAATATAGTGTAACTTTGTATTTATGATGATGTTATGTTTGCAATTACAAAAAAAATTGAATGATATTTGTAGCACTGAATGTATTGGTTATATAATATTTACGTTTCATAGGGAGTTTAGACAAAAAAGGGAAAGTTCATATTTTTTATAGAATACAATTTCTGTTGTGCCATAGGTTCCTGAGGAATCACAATTGATCTTCCGGGCTCCTGCATCATCTTTGGAATGCTGCTGCTTTATTAATGACAGTGAATTTTTATCTGGCTCGGATGATGGAAGTATTGCACTTTGGAGCATATTGCGGAAAAAGCCTACACACATAATAAAAAATGCTCATGCTCCATCTCCTAATGATCATTTGTATGAGAAAGTTAAGGAAAAGATGCCTAATGGGGGTAATACAGGTAAGAAAGCATTTTCCTTCATGCATGCCTTAAGTTTAATAGACCAATCAAGACCATCAAGTAGGATGTTTTTTGGCAGTAGAGTGTCTTAATATTCTTCTGTTTCACCATTACTTGGAAACTGAAGTCAGAAGTTTGTCTGCATTGCTGTGCATGACTAGTTGTGGATCAGCTTGATTTTGTGTGCTCTTTGTTTTGTACTTTTTTGATGGACGTCTCTAATTCTTTTTTCCCCTTTTAACCTTCACCTTCTTCCAGAAAATGGCATTTGCAAAGCTGAAACCTATTCTTCAGCCTGTTCGTGGGTTAGTTCTGTTGCGGTGTGTAGAGGTAGTGATCTTGCTGCAACTGGAGCTGCTAATGGTGTGGTCCGTTTGTGGGCTATTGAAAAAGATAACCAAGGAATTCGGCCGTTATTTAGTTATCCCATGGTATTATTTCCTAATTGTGCTAATCCTTTTTTAAGGTTAATCTTTTATAGAATATTTATTTGAGATCTTAAAATTTAGTTGGCTGGATAAATACCCTTGTGCTCTGGTGAATATCTGATATTCATATGTCAGTCTGGCAATAGGTCATACATTTCTGAATTTTAAAGTGTCTTTATTATGCATGACATTTATTCATCTGGGCTGAATTGTCATTCAATTGTGCCATGGACCCTTTATGCCTATGAGGTTGATTAGGCAGTTGGATGTGTAATGTAGCTAAGGAAACTAGCTCATGGCACGTGCAATGCATGTGAGAGGATGGATGGCTAGTGTTCCCTCCATCTGGTTAAGGATTAAAGAAGAATGAGTAGATTAGATGCCAATTTATTAGGACTTTTGGAGTTTTAGTTTCTAATCTGTTTGTTTTGTCCTTTCCCCTACGCTGCCAGAGAACTGCATTAACAAACCATCATAAAGTATTCTGGCTTTTATATTATTGCAGATTGAAATAAATAAACCTTTTAGAAGTCGTAAACGACAAGATTATTTTTGGTGGTTTTCAATTTCAAAATTATGAATCCATCCTTTTCTTTTCTTTGTTCGAAATTTCAAGCTGCATGTTAAGATATTCTGTGGGATGTTTGATTACTGAATGATGAAAGTTCTAAAATGAATAGTGATGCATAAATCATCGATCTTTGAAAATTCTATGAGATCCATGATTTTATAGATTTTCACTAGGCAGCGAGACATATGGATTTCTCATGTCAAAATTCACATAATGTTCCAGAGTTTTATGTTTTTCTGGTACATCCTAATGCAATGATAAAGAAGTGGGTAAATGTATGATCATGCATCTTGAACTAGAATGTCATCTGCAGGAAACAAACAAGTAAGTGAAACAAAAAAAGAAAACAGAAAAAAGGGGAAATCAAGCATAAATGGTTTGGAGAAGTATCGGCAGATGAAAGCTAATTTAGAAAAAAGTTGGGAATTAAGAATAAGGAAGAGGAGAGGAAGTCCAGAAACTTACCTTATTTGATGAAATATGAGCCAGTGCTGGAATTTTCTCTGACATCTTTTTTATTTATTTTTGGTTTGGTCTTCTGAGGAAATTTGGTTACAAGTTGTGGACACATACAAGATTAACCGTTTTGTGCAAGTAGTAGCATACTTGATAATATTGATATTCTTAAGCAACAGAAATGTTGGGAAAATATGAACAAACTATTGAATTTTTTGTAAAACTGGTAGTTGAATTATTCATGCGCCAAAATTTTTGTTTGTTTCTATAGAATGTGATCGTTATTCTTCACTTCCTTCTGCTCTCCTCTTCCCTACCTTTAATTTCTTTTTTCGGCTTTGCTTATTTCCACATCAAGTCAACAATAGCAGCTTTTATCTGGAAGTTTTAGACTGTTGTCATAACTGGATCCATCGTATATCTATAGATGAAGAATCATGTCTTGTCACATTGTAGAATCTGAAGCTTATTAGGATCTGTCATCATGTCTCTTTGTGTTGTAGTGGTTGAAGCTTATTTTGGATCTATTGCACAAATTAGTAAACTTTGACATGCTACACTGAGGTGTTGCTGTTGCTTGTTCAATTTCAGTAGGGTCAGGTTAAATCTGCGCTTGCTCAATTGAGCCTGTGATCCTGCACCTGGTCTTTTGTATAGGCTGTTCTACATTTAGTTTTATTGTATAAATGTCATATCTTCTATTTTTACTTGTCACAGAAGTGAGTTGGAGTTGGACTTGTTTGTTACCCAACTGCTTATCAAACTTCTGATATTTTCATACATGCTGCTCACCTTCTAAAATCAGTAGTGGAATGGCGTTGGGCATTATGTAAATTGTAAGACTGTGGATCAATCATAGTTGACTTAATTCACTGATCATAAGTGAATTGCATATTTGTTTGAATGGTACGCTTATGATCCTGTCTGTAAGTAATGAAATCTAGAATGCTATATAAAGATTTGTTCATTAATACTGAAATGTAGTTTACGACTTTACATGCTTTTCTTTCTCTTACCTTTTTTTTTTTTTGAAAAGTCCCATTTTATCTAAGATGATAACTAGGAACCATGCCATTGACAAGCATTATATAAACCAAATAGTATTTTATATTAGCTCATGTAATTTAGTCATATGATTTTTGTCATACGAACTCAATTGTTAGGACCAGGAGTTGAGGTACAAGTACCGGTACCATGCGGGTGTGGTATGGACTTGTGCATTACAGTACCATATTGGTGTACAATATGCCTGTCGGTGCTGGCATGTAAAAAATGAGGAGTGTACCATATACCAGTACCATGTGCCTTTATATTATTATACATACGGGCATACCATTATGGTACATTACAGCTGGTACACTGGTTTTAAATCTTTGGTTCTGGAAGAGCAAATTCTGAAGCCAGACCTGTGCCTAAAACATTAACTAATGAACTGAGGAACTGGTGTGTACTGTCATAGGAACCAATTTCAAATAGATGAGATAACCCTTATTTCTCATATTTCTAGTCTATACAATGAGAAGACAATGCCAATATTCTTTGGGTAGAGCCTGACTGTCGGTCTTTGTTCTGGCATACCTTTCGATTGATGGAATGATAATTTTAATTACAGATTCTTTTCTACAATTTTGTTTATCCATTGCTGTGTTGTGCCTGGTAAAGTAAGGGTTCTTAAGCCAATATCATTATTTTCTGAATTTCTAATGGAAAACAGGTTGGATTTATAAATTCGCTTGCATTTGCAAAATCTGGACGCTTCTTGCTTGCTGGAGTTGGTCAGGTCAGTTCTCATGAAAAAGTCTTCCTCCCTTTTAACATCTTGCTGTATAAATATTCAGTTAAGTGAGAACCATTGATTTTAGTTTGTTTCTTTGCCTGATCTGGTTATGAGTAAGATCAAAGGCTATGTTGTGACTCAACTAGTGCACAAGATAAAATCCATCAACATCCACTTCATTGTGAACACAGAAGCAATTGCAGTACCTTTTGATTTAGATTTTAATTATGCGATCTTTTATCTGCAAAAATATTGTACAGCTAACTATGGTACAATCAGCCAATTGCTTCATATGGTTTTTGAATTTTCCAGAATTCAGATTCCACTTTGACCATGAGATAACAGGCAGAAATCCATAATTAATTACCAAAAATAATACTATTTTCTCCTTTTGGGGTTGCCAGATGCCATACCAAAAAATAACAAAGTCTCATCAAGGGAAGATGCTTTGTCACATGCCTAGCTGAGAATAATTTATCAGCTAGTTCTTGAATGTTCCACTGGCATAAAATGGTATAGCACCTGCTCATCCAAAACTTATTATTATTATTAATTTAGAAAGATGCAGGATTGGTCCAAAATCTGTTTTATATGCTTCTTGTTTTCTGTTGGATTTTTTTAAGCTCCTCTTTCATAGTTGTGACATCACGAGGCCCTCCAGATTTCTTTTTTAGATCTACCCCTCTGCCCTGTTGATTCATCCTGTTGTCTTCTTTGGACAAGTGCAGCTACTAATGCTCCAAACTGCAGTAAAATGGAGTGCTATTTCTACGAACAGCCTACTTATGCAGCACTCTTAGCTTGCTCAATCGGCATTGTGTTTGTTTTATTATACCGCTATAAATAATGGTTATTCAATTTGGGCAATTTGTTTACTTTCAGTTGTATTTAAAATTTTTATATGGCATTTTGTTTCAGGAACCCCGTCTAGGAAGATGGGAACGTGTTCCAGCAGCACGAAATGGAGTTGCAATACACTCCATCAGGTTAAAGGAAGAGAGCACGCCAGTCTATTAGTGACTTAAATCAGTCCACATCTTGACGACACATTGAGGAATTTCTCATTTTTGCAAGTAGGAAGAATTCCTAACAAGTTAGCAAATCATTGTGGTCAAAGCATAAGTATTGTACTGGTGCCTTGTCGTTGGAAATTATCTGTCTTTTTACTCCATTGTAGATTGAGTTTTTTCTCCACTCGTCAGCTCAGGCATCAGATGAGGCTACAACCAGCTTATCTGCATATTTTATTATAGAAGCATAAATTTGTATCACTTATTCTTTTTCCAAGGAAGAAATATTTATTTTCTAGTTGAAGTCTCCTTGTATTCCAGGAACACATAATCTGATTCAGTAAATTTTGCATATCATTCCAACAGTGAGAGATCCATGTGTTCCTTTTCACTTAATCTTTACACTCAACCTCTTGTGTGGCATTATCCATCCTCGTCTCACGGTAGACTTTTCACCTATATATGAGGGCATGTTTTGATTTTTTTTTTTTCAATATATAAAGAACTGCACAGTATGGTAGGAAAAGGCTGGTGGAAGTGAAGAGCAGGAGACTAATCCATCTCACAATCCTAAGGATTTGTTGAGAATTTTCTATCATGTGTGAAATGGCAGCATGGCAGGAAAGGCTATTGGAAATGAGGACCATGGATGCTGATTTGTGTCACAATGCTAAATTTTTTTTGAGGATGATCTTACTGTAATTTCTTGATGAATTTCTGGAGCAGCTGTTCTGAAATCCTATATGTGAGCATCCAAAAAGGTCAGCATGACATTTTTATTTTGTTAATGATAATAATATGTTTGATCCTTGTTTTATTAATTTTCAGGTATTCATGCAGCGCCTACTTCCGATGCTAGATGTAATATTTAAGAGGATTCTTTTCGTTCAGACTTTTTTAATGCCCGTAGTTCTTCATGAGCATATATCATCAAACTTGCAATTTTTTTTTTTTTGGCTAAACCGGGTGATCTATACAACACGTGTACGGATATACCCAATAAAATCGGAAAACAAAACATCCCGGAGCTCTCGAGGCAGCTCCCCGTCCCCAGCCCATAAGGTACTACCGGCATGGTTAGCCACATACGTGGCCACCCAATCCGCAGCCCCGTTGGCTTCTCTAAACACATGCTTCGCCTGGATCACCCCTCCGTCCCTCATCATCAACTCGATATCGCGGACCAAGGGATGGTCGGCAGCACCGGCTCTCAGCCCCCCTGGATCCAACTAATGACCGTAGCCGAGTCACCCTCCAAGATGACTGATCTAGCTGAGAGCACATGCTGAGCGTGTCGAAGACCCGCCCAGGCAGCTCTCAGCTCCGCTCCAGGGACCGTACAGTCAAATACCTGACAGCCTCCTGCCGTCACTACCCTGGAGGTCGGGTCCCGAATAACAAAACCCGCTCCACCTATCGTGCCACCATCCAGCACGGACCCATCAAAATTGACTTTGAGGAAGCTTGGGGGTGGGGGCTCCCAGGTGAAAAACACCGTGTGAGAAACTGCCGAGGCAGAAGGGGAACCCCAGATATCCCGAGCTATCAAAAGTCCATCTAAGGAGAAAGCATGACTAAACTCTGCCGCCTGCGCCCGGGCGCTCTCCGCCACGAGCCTTGGCGACTTGCTCTGCTCACCAAAGGTTCGAGCATTCCTGGCCAGCCATATCTGGTATGCTGTGCAGGTCGCTCTAATCGCCTCTTGGCGAGTCAATGGGTTACCCGACCACCAGCGGATAGTTCGTAAGAACTGGTCCCCACGGGTCCAACCATCCCATGGCAGCCCCGCCGCACACCACACCGCTCTCGCCCATATGCACTGAAACAGTACATGGTCCACCGACTCATCAGCTCCGCATGCCCCGCACGCTGGGGGCATCCTCAAATCCCGTTCGCTCAATACTGCTCTTGTCGGAAGCCGAACCCAAGCGACCTTCCATAAGAACAGTGCGACCCTCGGATGGAGGCCTAGGCGCCAGACCCAGGCACAATCCGGCCCTGGCTCATGCTCTGGCCGGAGCACACGGGAGAGGTCCCCCACCCTCACTCCGGTCCTGCACGACGTGCTCCACACCCGGGTATCCGGACCCACATACCCTGGGATCGGAAGGGACCTAACCCTCTCAGCCAAGTGTGCCCCAAACATGTGACCCAACCTATCCTCATCCCAGGCAACCCCGCCCGGGACAAGGAGGTCACAGACCCGCAGTCCCTCGACTGCCTCAATGTCAACCATAGTCGGCCAGCGTCTCAAGGGTAGGGCACCCACCCATGGGTCACCAACCACATCAATACTCTGCCCGTTTCCTATCAACCATCTAGTGTTTTCCTCGACCATGGGAAGATATCTGGCAATCTCTTGCCACATGAATGAACAGCGACGCCCACTGCGAATCGCCCCTGCAGTGCTAGTACGACCATATCTGGTAGCCATGGTCTGACTCCAGAAACCCTGTGGCTCCAGCGTGAATCGAGCTGCATGTCGGGCAATCAGCGCCTCACGTCGCTCCACTAGAGACGAGACTCCGAGGCCACCCTCACTCACTGGTAGGCAGACACTCTCCCATGCCACTAGATGCATCCCGTGACCCCCTCCATACGACCCCCACAGGAAGCTCCAAAGTAGCCGCTCAATCCTCATTAGCACTGTTTTCGGAACTACTGTGTTGGCCATGAAGTGGACAGGCATGGAAGCTAGCACTAACCTAATCAGCGTCAATCTACCCATCATGGAAAGTGAAGATGCCCTCCAACCCTCCAGTCTGCTCTGAATCCTCTGCACCAGACCAGAACACTCCGCCACCCGTAACCTCTGACCCGTGATGGGTACTCCCAGGTAACTCCAGGTCCCGTCCTGAGCCGGCATCCCAAGTAACCCCCGAATCTCCTGTCTGACCCTATGCTCAGTGCTAGGGCTGAAGGAAATCGTTGACTTCTGAAGATTTACCTTCTGACCCGACATAGCACAGTACTCCGCTAATACTCTCCTGAGTACTCGTGCATCCTCTACCTGCGCCCTGGCCAGGAGTAGACAATCATCTGCGAATAGTAGAAACTTGCAAAAATTTTCATTAGCACATTTTAGTTCTGTGGGATAAAAAAACAAGGCCTTGAAGAAAGACCTTTTACAAATTAAAGAGCTGTCACATTTCAGCACCTTATGGCTAATCTGATTTAAATTTTAAGGAAGTATCAAGATTCAACTATCAAACAAAGATATTATGATATGGTGGTCTTCTTTTTCTCATTAAATGTTAGAGGTCTCTCTTTTATGATAAATATACTATACAATCATGGCTCAAAATAATGGATATAATGGTTCGAAAACCTAAATAAAATTTTGTCAACTAGAAAGTTCAAAATACATATGTCATCTTTGATAGAATTACATGGTTTAGCGAACAAGCTTCTCATCCTCACTCGAATCTCCATTCAGCTCCCTCTCTTTTTCCCACCTCCCCTTCTCAATGCTGTCACCTCTATGTGAATTGCAGTCCTTAAAGCCCCTCCACGATAAGATAATTTTGTTGATGTTCATATAGCTGTTTCCGATCTAATGTTCGACTTCCATATAATGTTTGATGAGAATCTAATTATGGAGAAGAGAATTAGATCGAACCTTTTTGTAAGCAATATATTTTTGGAAATGGTTGGGCAACTTTAGTAATGTAAACAAAAGATGGTGGTGAATGAGAAGAGTACATCTAGCGTCGCGTGCAACAGTTCTCTTGTTCTCAAGCATGCTGCTATTGTGAGTACCACTATGTGGATACAAGGAAGAAGCCCAACTATCCTGCATCTTGAGAGTTATAATATCTTGTTGGTGATTTAGTCAACTTTTATTAGAATGGTGGTTGGATGATTTTTCAAAATAGGATAATTTATTGGGCATTTACCCGTCAAGAAATTTCTTCTATTCTAGTATATAAGGAGTTAGTATAAATTCATATTTGTAAGATTCAAGCATCGATGCAAAAATAATAGATATTTTGGGACGATTCAATTTGTATGAGGAGATTTTAAGTGAGACTCTTCATCCATTTTATGGCTAGGCAATTGGGGAGTTTTCTTCTTCTTCGAGTAAGAGGCCCTCTCTTTGCCATGTTTGTCAATAAGCACAAGCTCATTCTCTCGTATTCATTAATCAAAGGATCGATGGGTTCTATGTGGTCATTTCCTTCGGAAGTTCCATACTGGCTTATTGCCTCAGAGTTTTCTTTGGCATTCTATCCTACCCAAAAAATATTCTCTAGAAAACTAGAACGATGATCAATTGGATCGCCGGCTTGCCGAATCGAGCAGAGAGATAGGATTTGGAAGTACCTCAGTATAAGGTCTTCACAATTTCTAGTAGTGTGCAGAATTAAGCAAGAAGGGATGTGATGACTTATAGTTGAGCAAAACAAATCTAAAGGATAATTCAGTACAAGACAGAGGATTCCTCATGGTAGAATGGTCGCAACAACAGAGAATCAAGGTACAAGAGATTCATGGAAAGCTTGCTTAATAGAACCCCCCAGAAATTCTGAATATTATTGGGGCTTTGGAGATGCCCCTTGATTGCAGCTTATATTGTGCAACTACCATAGACCAATCAAAGCCCAAGATGTTATCTAAACTAGAATTAGTTTCTGGATCCGTTTCACCATCCATGCACCATTCTTCGATCATTCATTCCCTTATGTTGGACATCAGTCCATAAACTTAAGCATTGAATAATAAGGCTAGGTCGATCTGAGTTAACCCAAACCACTTATGTTGATTTCGTAATAAAGTCTTGGCCCGTCCTTGCTATGCGGCCAACTGGCCATAGATATGAATTTTAGGATAAATAATTTTTCATGTTAAATGATTGAAATAGAGAAAATGGAGTATGCAATTTAGAAAAAAAATTAGTGGTTGCGTAAGGCCTCGGGCCGGCCCTGGTGGCCATAGATATGAATTTTAGGATAAATAATTTTTCAAGTTAAATGATTGAAATAGAGAAAATGGAGTATGCAATTTAGGAAAAAAAGTTATTATTGCCTTTTAGTTTGATATGAATTATTTATTCACCGAATAGTTTCCATCGACAATACATTGTGCCTAGAAAGCAGATTAGCTCAGCTCGTAAAACCATTGGATTATCCGAAAAAATACATGCCCTTAGATCTGCATCAAGAAACATGTAAATTGTAAATCATATGTGACGGGAAATGCACGTGAGCAGCACATCAAAAAGCAATTCTTTCCACGAATCTTGATGCACATCTGAAAGGACCAGACCATCGAATGGTCCAGGAAGCATTCTGCTAATCGTGATCAGGTCGATCATAGGCAATCATCAAATTATGCTTGTAACACAACAAAAATTACCATCCAGAGATCCCCAGGTTGGGATGAAGTGTAATACACTGGTTTGATTCATGGAGGAACAGTCAAGTGGGTCACCGACCGTGGCCAACGGGCAGGGCTTCTTTTGGACCGCACAAAAATTATATGGGGCGGGCACAAAAAAAAATATATAGCGGGCTTCCTATTTTGCCATGTTTTCGCACATTTTAAAAAAGAATCCTAAAAGTCATAGATTCTTTCTACTAACGAAGTCATGATTTCGATGATTACAAAAACTAAAAAGGAAAGAAAACTGCGGTGGCCAAGTAATACACACCAAGCAAATTAGTTATTTAGCAAATCAATAGGTAAATCGATATATAATTTTTAGACCATGGTGTTCACCGGTATACAGTTTATGGTCAGATAATACATGCTTAACAAATTAGTCATCTAGCAATCCAATACATACTTACAAACAAATTAATACATATTTCCAAAATATCATATTTACCAATACATATTATATGGCCGATGATACACACTTATCGAGTTTCTAAAACATACTGCATGCTTATTCAATACATATTTGGCAGTGATTCAATACATACTTTAAGGTAAATCGATGTACAATTTTTAGAATATATTTTTTATTAGTATACACTATCTGATCAGATGATATATATCCATTAATTATTTATTTTATATTTATTTTCTTTTAAGTTATAAAATGAACGGACTCCGTTAATCACAGAAGTAGCAAAGGAAATGGAGTTGGGGCATCAGCAGTAGTAGAAGAAGATGATCTAGCACATCGGTGGCGGCGGAAGAAGCTACCTATGTTTTTCTTCGTCACCATCTTATTTTTATTTAATTTTTAAATTTTTTTAAAGTATTAAAGAAAATACGGTAAAATAAAGGTCCAGTTGCCCGGCCGCCCCCGTGCTGCCCGACCCGCCCGCGTAACCATTCGTCAGCGGTCGCCAGCGTCTCCCCCTCCCTGCCCGTCCCCGTGTCCGGGCAGCACCAAAAGTTGCCCGCCCGATATCCCTTGAATAAACGAATGGCCCAGATCAGTCCACGCCTCCAAGTTATTCCCATACCCTCCCCAAAATAATCTGCTACAAGACCCAACGCGCGATCTTCTTCGTTAGACCAATCATTTCGCGCCATTTGGCAAGAAAGCGTTCGAGTATTTGGCTGCGGTTCCCCAAAACGAAAACAAAAAAGGAAATGTTTCTTCGTTATTTATATTTTTTTTTAAAACACGGGATCAAGGCGGATAAAGTGAGAGGGGTAGTACAGAGAGATCCGTATCGAAGTTCTCCACACTCATCCGCCGAGCGTAGAGAAAGAAAGGAAAAGGGTTTCAGGTATGGAACGAGAAAAGATTTTTTTTTTCGTTTCGGTTTTGAAATTAAGCCCTAGTTTTTGGAATCTAGTGTGTGTCTAATATGTCTGCGATCTTGCGTTGATTTTGTCGAATTATCTTCGTCGATCTTGAATCTTCCTGATTCTGACGATTTTCCGTTGGTAGGATTAATGAGGTGAATTCGATCCCGTTCGAAACCCTAAGTGGTCTGTTCTGTCGTATGCGATCACGTAGGGTTCGCTCGTACGTTGTTTTGCGGAGGAACCCATTTTTCTCTTTGTTTCGTTGCATAATTTTTGTTCTTTATTTTTCCTTTTACCGGTTAGTTTTTTTTTCTTTTTTCCCTTTCCTCCGTTTTAGTTGTTATTTACACGTTTGATCTTGTTTAGTCTAAACCTTGGTTGTGTGTGTTTGGTGTCAACATAGTTGCATGGCTGAAGATCCCTTGTTTGAGGGCTTGGACTATGTTTTAGTGAATTTTTATGAGTAAATTTCTAAATTTCCCATGAATAGCTCCATGATAAGATTATCATAATCCAAAATCACTTGAACAACCTTTTGTACAAATCATGCCTTCTTTCTTGATGTTATCGCAACATATTCTATAATGGTTTTTGAATTTCCAAGAAAAAAAAGAAAAAAGAATAGAGCAGCATTAGTTAATGTGAAAGGATCATAGACTGGGAAGGGAAAAGGGTCATGAGGAAACAACCAATGCGGTTTCAGAAAACGAAAGCTTCAACTTTTGAGTAAGACTGTGGCCTCCAGGATGCCATCTTTGATCCTTGAATGATGATGAATTTTGACATCTTTAATTCTATGGCTGAAGTTTGGAAGAATATGACATATCGTTATAGTCATAGTCCAAGATTTGATGAATTTGAGATGCTCGGTTTGGACAAATTCTGAAGTGACTGATATTGCAATTGCTCACATGTGAGATACTAATGTAGAAGTATTCCATTTTGTTAACCACACGTCGGTCAATCTTTAATTGGTATGTTCTGAGGCGCAGTCTTTAGGTAGAAGACTTACTAGACCAGTCCTGCAATGAGTATGTTTAGGATAGAAGATATGTATAAGTTGATATATGTCATCACTTTTACCAGAAATGTGACTCTGACATTTTTGAAAAGTAAAAAGTTACCTCCCGTATACAAAAGTTTGGAACTTGATAGGAGATACGAATTCCTTTGATGGATGTTTTAGTAAACCCAATCTTGGACCTGGATGGGAACTCTTGTATTATGTTGCGACAGTAGCCATTTCAAGCTCAGGCTGTTAATAGATTATTCAATTTGAAATTGCTGAGACTGCAGTTATGTGTGAGTTTGCAATATACTTGTACCAGAACAATCCTATGAGATCAATTCTGCCACTTAAGAAAATAATACTATTGATGTGCAATTTTAGTTTTGACAGTTTCAATAAACATACCTTATCTATTCTCAAAGAAAACAATGTACATACCTTAAGTCAGTGTTTCAAAATGCCTCGTGTGTGAGTCTGCTTATGTGCTTACGCATGCGGATGCAGTCCTTCGGCGGCACGACATTGTGCATATGTGGTTACAATATGAGGTCATGCTGCACATGTGCCAGAAGACAGTCCACTTAGCATTGTGCGGTCGCATATGCAGCTTACTTAGCATTGTGCAGCCGCATATGTGGCTTGTTTACCATTGTCCAGCCGCATATGTAGCTCTCTTGGCATTCAAGGGCCAGACATACACCCTACTCTTATATGGGCTTGTGCAGATGAATCAAGTCCAAACTGATGGTTAGATTTGATATGGTTTCAAGTGGGCCTCATACAGATATTAATAATATTAATATGTTAATTTTGTCAAAACTACTGTTACTAGGTATTAACTACTAAAACACTAATCATAGTTGTTATTGTTACTAATATTGCTATTGTTAAATAGTTAAAAATAGTGACTGTATATTCTCCTGCATATGCAGACTGCATACTGTATATGCACTATGCAGTTGCTTGACTGTCCGCATGCTACAGTCACAAAACACTACCTTAAATCTACATTGTGTGAATTATACTTTTATGGACTATTTGGTTAGCTTTGTGTCCTTCTTTACACTGTATGAAAATCCTTGAGAATCTTAGAGGGTCGTTTTTGGTTTCACGAGCTTACATTGCATAACTAGTAAGGCAAGTTTCTTATCCACCAACCCCAAGAATTTGATGCTAATTTAAAGGATAAATATCTTGCTGAGATCTGGTCATAAAACTTTCCTAAATGTTGACAGATCATCCTTTAGTATTGCAGGTAAAGCCGGCCATATGTAGGTAAGATGGGACCTGTTGTTATATGTAGCATTATCTTGTTTGAATCTTTTCTCACTGTATTTCTTCCCTAGTCTACAACCTATTGACATATTTTGAAGTTTCAATATATATAGCACATTTTTAATCCATGCAAAATAGCTTTACATAGATCCACAATGAATTTAATATACATCTTGACATGATGTGATTTTTTTTTTTATAGTTTTTGTGATATTCTTAGCCCTAGGGTGACTACATTACTATCATAGCTTTATCATAAGCATACTATGCTATTGTCCTCTTGACTTTGTGGCATGCATTGCTACATGTCTAGATTCTTATTCTCCTAGAAACACCAAAAATGGTTTTGCTCAGTCCTATTTTGAGGATGATGGATTTTCACAGATTAGTTCTTGAAAAGTGAAAACTATGAATTTGAAAGGAGATGCACACATGGTGAACTTTAGGACATGGCTCACCCGATATTTTATTCATTTGTTTCAGCTCAACCATGGTTACGAGTTACGACATTTGGAGAGCCATGCTAATTGGATAATTGATGGCTTAGTTTGGTTTTCTCTTTGAAGGCTTTCTAGGGTTGTGTATCTAAAGTTAATCTTAAGTATGATATGTCCAAAATATGCCATACTGTACCGAACTGAGTGGTATGAGGCATACTGTGCCATACTAGTTCGGTATCGGTACGTGGTATGGGGTGCTTATTGACTCTCGATATGCCGAACTGGCTCCCATACCGGGCGTATCAACACAGTAACAAGGTGCCACCAATACGGGGCCCGGTAAATTTCTTAGCACTTGTCTGTTAGAAGTGATGAAATATGAGAATATAACATTTCTGGTCTTGCTTTATTGAAATGAAGTGATAAAATGCAATATACAAATGAATTGTATGCTGCTATCATGCATTGCTTTAGCAATTTATACTCATGCTGGATGAGATTGCTCATCAATAGTTTTTTTCTTTTTTTTATTCATTTTTTGGACCAGAGCAGCAATAAAAATTTATAAGAGATGTGTAGTTTTTATGTTGGTGGAAAGGAAAAAGACAAACCATGCAACAATGTGGTTAAGAATTATTACATATATTCATCCACATTTTTTCTTTGATAGTTAAGGATATGGGCAAGATTAAAATATTCTTAACTTTCTGTCTTTATTCTAAATTTTCTAATCTTTGCATAATAATTTCCGTGTCATGACTCGGGAGAATAATGTCAATATCCACACCTTCTGTTAAACCATCTTAGTTGACGTAATAGTACAACTTCCTTTTGGTGCATGTCCATTAACTGAATCTTGTCCAAAACTAGTCAAAGCACATGCTTCATACGTGAGATTTCTATATATTTATATCTTAAGTAAAAATTATTTCATAAAATTTTGATATGCTTGTTAAGAAAAAGTGGAATGTCAGAAATAACTGCAATATAAAATCTATCATGCCAGTGTACTGATGAATATTGCAATGTCCTGAACGACATATTCGTACATTTATAACAAATTTTGTTTTGCAAAACTGATGAGGCAAGCTTTGTTCTATTATGCATCATTTGGTGTTTTTTTTTTTTTCAAGAAATATAGATATATCCACAATATAAGCGCTTTGTTTCCTCTTAGAAATTGGCCATCGAAGATGTAGGTTGCATTCATTTATTTCTTGGTGTCCAGAAATTTAAGCTATATAACTGAAAATAAAATTTATTTCATCTGCTGGACAAACAGTGACACATCCATTGATCAGCCAAAAATTATCATCATATTTCAAGATAAAGAGACTAAATATTCTTGCCTTTGTTCTTCTAAGGCATGCCTTTCCAATTAATCGTGATGCCATCAGCTAGAATCTCCATATAAACCTTTCCAAGTGGGCATGCTTTTTATCAAGTTCTAGGGCATTCTAGATATTGTTGTACCAACCCGGTGGATAAAGGTTAATATTTTTGTTTACATTGCTGGATTATTTTGAGCAAAAGGAAGTGAGTTTTTTCTTGCATGTAAGCAACACAATATGTAGCCAATAAACATCTATAAACTCGAAGAGCAGATTTTTTCCAGCAAGATCAAAGTAGTTAAGATCGTTTGTTAATAAAGGTGATAAAAAAAAGGTGAAAAAAAGGATGATTTTGGATACAATTTATAGTGAGGTGGAGGCACTCAATGGAGGAGACTCATTTTAGGAAGCATTTTAGCTAAAGAGCCATCAGGGTTGTGTTTGGTTGCAAAATAAGTTAATTTAGAGTAAACAAATTAAGTTACTACCAACCCCTATATGCTAGAATACACTACTCCAGGCTTTGGGTTGGAATATTTTATTCTTGTATAGGCGGAAAAATAAGCTTTACAAGTTTTTTATAATGCATGTTTATCCTCATAATAACTTGGTTGATATGCTACTATTTGGCAGGTTAATAGGTTAAATGATTTTTTCCCCCATTTAGTCCATCTTTAACTTGTGACCAAGTAGAGCCTAGAGGTGCACTTGGATTTGGGTCAATCTAAGAATCAAACTCAACCAGCTTTCATTGGACTGGTTTGGTTCAGATTCAAAAATTCCCATTCTGAAACTTGAAAGTGCTCACTTTGGGTTTGGATCAGGGGTTAGATGACCCCATTTAATTTGACATGCTGTATGTGTTTATGTATATATGTATGTATCTATGTATACATATATTAATGAATAAAATTCTGAGGAAAGTTTCCATGTCCCTCAGCCAATTGGTTGAGTTAGTAAAATGACTCAATGTTGGACACCAGTGACCTAGCTTTGATCCTATTTTAACCCAGGTTGATTTTGGCTGGGCTTCCTCCCATCCTAATTCTCTGAAAAAAAGTTGCATACATCATAGACTATGTTTATACTTTATAGTTAATCTGATAAGCTTATCACTCATAGTTTATGAATTATTTTTCAGTGAATACTGCATTGCTTCTTTGTTTTTATAAGCTGTAATGTACTATATCCTAGATTTATATATGTGTTTGTTTTGTTATTGAAAGTTATCTTTGTTGCTTTCTATAATTCTTTTTACTTTTATTATGTACCTTTGGATCAAATTAACTTATATTTTTTTGGATGATCCTAGAACTGACTGGAGCCGGTCCAATCTTGATTGGGTTGGCTTGGTTCTGGTTTTGAAAATTGAGAACCGACTGGGATTAGGTGAGCTCTTGCTTAACCTCTAACATAAACCAGCCCAATCAATGTGCACTAATGAAAGTCATGGTGGCAAGATGCAAAATATCATGTTAGATTTCGAGAATTTTTTTCCTATGCAGGTTCCTTTTTTTGTTTTTGTTTTATTAGCTAGTCCATTATAAGTAGAACAATGTGGGAATGACATCTTACAAGGGAGTTAGAAAGAGAACCAAACAAAATGTTATTTTCTTCCATTTTAACTTTTTATAGAAAAATGATATTTTCTTCTATTTTAAATTTTTATACTATATTAAAAAGATTGCATTTTGGTAACTTTAGACACAAGAGCACTATAACATAGTGTTATAGGGGAGGCTATCATATATAGCTTTGATGGATTGAAGCACCTGGAGTGGTTCTCTCACACCTAGATTTTTTGAATCTACCCATCAGAACAGCTAACAGAACCATGGGGTGAGATGCACTATAATGCATAATCCAAAACACATACTTTATGGCTGTCCTTTTTTGACTTTGTCCAGCGACACATTATAACAAGACTATCTAGCAAAATATATTATAAATTGCTGTTTCTTCTGGCTTTGTAAGAAAACTATGTGGAGGTCCATCCAGACAATGGGATGGACGAAAAGTGGCAGGCCTTTTACCATATATAATAGTATAGATATATTTCTTAAGTTCCTTTTTTCAAAGAGAAAAGAGGTTAAGGTCTGATTTACATGTATATGCATTTGTGCATGAGTGCCCATGCATGTGTCTGTCTGTCTGTGTGTGTCTGTGTGAAAAACATGAATTGTCTTTCCTCAGCCCGTATTCTACTTTGGATACTGCTTGTGTGTTCTTTGGCTTTCTATTGGTGCAATCTTGGAATTAGAATTAGTGTAACTCAAGTGCTATCAGATCAATAGGTTTGGTTATTGATTTTTCCTAAAAACATTTAAATCATTTTACATGTTTAAGTTGTTAGACTTATCTTTAGTGCTGATTTTTTTTTTATTTGCATTTCAGGTGATCCTTTTTGTCAAGTTTATAGCAAACTTTGAAAGGCCCAGATTTTGTGAAATTCGCAAATGGCATTCTTATTGGAAGTATAGGATATTTTCTGGGACTGTGACTTTATTTCCTTGACTCTCCTTTGCAAACTCAGACTGAGCTCTTCTTTTTCTCATAGTTCAAGAATTTATTTCCGGAAGTTTTCATCAAATCATGACTTCTTCCGTGCGAAATATATCTGGTATTTTTTTCGGCAGATGATTCCCATTTTTGTATTGCATTTGCATTTCATATGCTAGATAGCTTGAATTCACTATTTTTTTGGTGTTGACCATATACCACTGATGCTCAATCCTTTGGAGTTCTGCTGACTCCTGCTACTGCTGCCTTGAACTTTAAGCTGTTATATCTGATGATGTAAAGATAATGAGTGCTTTTTAGTGAACGGATTTTGATTTTGGAGGATTTCTGTTTTTGGAAGATTGCTGAATCTTTAAATGCTTGTTATAGATCTTTCAGCATATGCCAAAACTGAAGTGAAGGCTGCTAACAGGAAAACTGTGTCATTTTCTAGTGTGATGATTGCAATTTCTTCTCTCTGGTTAATATGGTAGCATGACTTGAAACTGAATTATGCACTGAATGAAAGCTTGTGGTAGCTTTGGCAGTCTAACCTCCATGTTCCATATGCACTGTTCCTTGCTGAACCCTGTGTAGATTTCAGTGTTTTACTGATAGGTTTATTCGCTGTGCATCTTTAGATGTTGCAGTCTCTTCAATGAACATACTACTGCTAATTGTAAATGTACATATGACACTTTTCAGCAGATACTTTTTATTCTTTTTTTGCTTTTAGTTATGGAAGCATCAGACTCATATTTGTGATCTTAGATACATGGCCTGTTCTAGTGCACCTGTAGTCTCTTAACATATGTGTTGGTACATTGTGGGTTATGTGTATAGATATAAGTGATAGCACATGCTTGCATGCTTATGCACTTTTTTTTAATGCATGAAAATGCCTAGCCTTAAACTATATAAAAGTGGCTTAATTTCCTGACTTTTCAATTCCAAAAAATAACCCTAATTAGATTATTATATTGAAGATTTAAAATATTATAGTAACTCTACCTAGATTTCTCACTTAAAAGCTTAAAACATGCTAAAACTATTATAGAAGAAGGGATTCTAATGTTGATGGACTTTGAGAGAGAACATGATTAGCAAGAAAGAAATAATTTAAAATTTTCTAAAAAAGGATACCTTAGTATATTTGAATTGAAAAAACTTTCAAGGTGGATAAAAGAGATAAGAAAAAATTTAATTAGAAATTAATTATTTTCAGATTTTTTAGAATTAAAATTATAGTTAAGTTATCCAAAACCTAAAATCTTTAGCAGCCATGCGCATCTTCACATACATTATCAACAAGTCTATCTTATGTGCTTACAAATGTTTTGGACCTTCAGTTTGTGATTGTGTAGGTGTTGGTGACTTGGCATTATGTTTGAGTTGTTCCATGATCGCCTTCCTCCTTCCTCTTCCTTTCCCATAAATAGGCTCTCCTATCATTTTTTTAATCAATTATCACGAACATAAATTTTGTAGGTGCAGTCCATATGATCTCTACTTCAGAGTTCTTAAGCTTTTGTATGAGATGACTATGTTTGGTCGTTCGAATTCACATTTTTAAAGGACAAAACAAAGCATGAAGTTATGTTCTTTTTGTGAGAGGTTGATCAAAATTAAAATATTGTGACACATTGACAATAGGGAATGTATAGGAGGAGAAACAATGATATGCTAGTATGCTTTGTTCTTCCTTATGCTTAACAAATGGTGTAGTTAGATTTGTTATCTTACCCAATATTTAAGTCGGAGTTAGGGAGACCTAGCATGGGTGTGATGAGGATCTAAAGTTATTTGTAGTGATTTTCATTGGCTTTTTTTTTCTTGACACTTTTTTCCTTACTTTATTTGCCCTTTGTCTTTGTTGTTGTTTTGTCTCGTTGTTATTGGTGGTTGCTTATTTGCATGGAAGATCTCTTGGGTGTTATGTAAGATTTAAAACATGCAGGCAAATGTTGCCTAGATTGCCACAATGGCATTACTGCTTGTAAAGCATTTGCAGAATAGTTGGACTTGGCTACCTTTTGAGTGGACCTCCAGTCAAATTCGGTCAGGTCTAGATCCGATGATAGGGGTTCTACATTGATGATCCTGAGTTATTGGATGTGATCTATTACTTATAAATTGCCTACACACCAAACATAATATGATTTGGAGTAACATGAAACAATGTTTTTTTGATTGCTTGATGCATGGGCTAGAGGTTTCCAAATTGCATGATTTTTGGTATGTAAGCAATTTAGAGGTAGATCACATCCAACGGCTCATATTGTTGATGTGGGATCCTTATCGTCTGACCTAGACTATTGGATCTAAGTGGGAATCTACTTGAGCGTAGCCAAGTCTACATCTCTCCCTCTCTCTCTATATATAATCTCTCTCTATATATATAGGGCAGTGTTGATTGATTTTGGTTTCCCATGAAGGCTGAGTGGCTTTAATTGATCACTTAACTAAGAGAATATGTGGATAGGTTTGATCTTGTCAAGAAATAAAATCACTTGGGGTATGGTTCACCTGTATTTGATGGACACCAAGCATGGTAATTGAGAATAAAGTTGCTCGGATAATGTGGCTTGTTATGGAGATTAGATTACATGTTAATAAAAAAGACGATCTCTTCGGATAAAATTTTCTTCTAGATATCAGGTTGTTAGAAAATTCTCTAGATCGAACATTTGATCTCTGATACTAGGATACAGCTATATAGCCTAATATACCTATTTAGACAAGACATGACATAGGTAAGGAGACGGATTCTTTGTCTGACATGAAAGCACATCCATCTAACATAGCTTCCATTAATTTGGCTCCAAAGAGAGGTATGGGAAGTTGGAGGAATGGGGAAAGAGGACTGGAAGTGGTGGCAGGGCACCTACCTAGGTGGACGTGGACGTATGATTGCTGTATAGGCTAGATGAGACTAGCCATGGCCATGGCCAGAGGAGGTTGCTTGTGTGTGGAGATGGCTTGTCAACTACTGTTCGTTGTATCGCCTTAAACCACCTTGTTTAGCGCAATACCAAACCCTACTGTCCTTGAACTGAGATGGTACGCCTTGTTGGCTCGGAATAGGTCTCGAACAGGGTGGGTTCGACTCAAGCTGCGCAATTCTGCTTGGTTCAGGGTGGTTCAGGCCCTGTTATGCTTTAATAATTGAGAGGAAAAGCAGAGAAGGCCTCCCATGTCTTTTTTGCCTCTCTCTCTCTCTCTCTCTATATATATATATATTTCACCAAAAGACTGTGAAAAAGGGGGATTCTCATGGATTTCAGCTCAGAACGAACCCAAAATCATGTAAAGGGCCCTCTCCCCCTTTTTTTTCTTTTTCATGCCAAAACTTGGCCAAAAATGAAAAAAATGAGGGGAGATCATGCCAAAACTGTGGATTTTAGCATGATTTCATGATATGTTATAGATTCATCGATGACGTGAGCAATGCAGCTAAAATCATAATTTTTCGTTAAGTATATGAATTTTAGATTAAAAATAATAGAAAAAATACAATAATGATAAATTTTTTGTAAATTGATAGTATGTCAGGGTATGCATGCTAGTTGCCATTTTACTTTGTTAGCAATTTGTTTAGAGTTGGGCATGATTATGCGCAAAGCAACCTAGGCTCAAATTTAAATAAACTTGAAAAATAAGTGGTGATTAGTATATACGCATGTGCTGAAAAAAATATATGTAACATCCCTGGTAGGGTGCTACATTAATCCGAATTAAAGTTAATTTTATAGATATTTTATAATTATTATTTTATTAATAAAAAATTAATTAAAAATATTTCAAAAATTATGAAATATTATTATGTATGGAAAATTGAGAAGTATTTTCTGAAGTAAAAAAATTCTGATTTTTTGTATTACAATAAAAATTAGCTAATTTTAAATAATTAATTAAATAATGATCAATTGAAACTAAAATATATCTAGCATCTCTAGTATAGGCTATGGCGAGTTCCAGTTTAGTCATGCCATATAGGATAGGGATCATGGTGCATGACCTGGTAGAGCCCGTAAGGATACTATTGTATATAGGAGACGGATCCCTCGATAATGTTTGGGACATGGCATTGCTATAGTAAATGATCTCACACATGGAAGAGGGTCCTTAGGTGTTTCTGGATTCGAGTCGTGTACCAAAATCTATTCTACACATCTAGGCTATGATCTCTATGGATATCCTTCATTTGTGACAAATTTTGCTACTATGATCTTCAGCTGGCTAGTCTAGTATCAGATAGAGGATTAGTATCAGGGTGGCTATTTAGCAGGTGCAGATTATAGGATGCAGGAATATGGGGCAGATTATTTGGAAACTTCTTGTAATATCCTATGCCTGAAATATGATCATGATCTCGATGTAGACTATGGGACATAGACTCTTCGCAAAATTTTAGATGTTCGTAAGTATTTTGTACTTTAATTTATTTATTTTTGTTACATGTATATTCAATTATAAGTATTTTAATTGTACTTCAAGTCTATTTGATTACAAAAAAGATGTCAAGATAACACCAAAATCATAAATTAAAGAACCACAATGATTAAAATAATAACTGAAAACAAAAAGAGATTGGAAAAAATGAAAAAAATAAAATTTTTTAAAGAAAATGGCATTTGATCAGATGACCGGTACGCCATACCGTGTGTCTATATGGTATTAAGCCGGTGTTGTAGCATTCTAGCCGCCAACCGGTACGGCACCCAGTGCCGGTTCGGCGGACCTTGTTGTCAACCTTGGTGGATGGAGGGGATTAGATGTGGAGCAGGATGGAGGCAATATATTTGGTGGTGCATCTTTGGGATGAGGAAAGGGATTGAGCTTTGGAGTTTCTATTTCTCCTACTACAATGCGTTTATTTTTTAAAGAATAGCACTTGATGGATAGTTGTTGTCCCCATCAATCAAGTTTACTTCCAAGTCCTATTTCAATTACTATTATATGAATAGAGCCTGTTGATTGAAAATTTATTTCCAGCCCCTTGTTCTGATGACAATTCAACTTCAGATCCCTGGCATGTGTAACAAAACCATATAGATATATGCAAAACAATGCATAACCGTGTATGGAATTGGCTCTAGGGAGTTAAATGAAAAATGATTAGGCCCTAAGCATTAAATGACACTTAGATGACGTGTTTTTAGGCTGAGTCCCTACTAAAACTTGGGGTTAACATGGACCTGGCTCCTAGATAACCGCCCAAACCCAACACCTAAACCTGAATCCATGTGTATAAAGGGTGATTCCTCGACACTTATGAAACTAGATAGGGACAACTTTTGAAGATGGAGAAAGAAAACCTTTTTGTTTACTTAAAGATGATTTGATGATAACTTATCTCTTTTTGAAATTTAAAAAAAGACACCAAAAGATGCACCAACTTATGCACAGGAACTTTTCTTGAACCATCTGCCAAAGAAAAAAAAGGGGAGAGAAAGAGAAGTCTCCTTGAGGAAATGAGATTAGGAAAGGATGTTGGACTTAGACACCCTTTATGGTCCCCCTGTGGACCAGTCCCCTCAAAGGAACGTCTCTTCCAACTTCACTCATTCCACTGATTCCTATACTTCTTTTATCTTTTTATTAATGGTGGGGCCCTTGATAATGGCCAGCTATCTTAGCTAACCTCTTTGAACACGTGGTCTATGTATACAATTTCAGTGGAATGTTTATTCTCACTTGACTTATGGATTGAATTTTAATTATGGTCTAAAGGAACCTCAATTATCTACCCAAACAAGATCAGAACTGGTGAATAATCCTCCAAACATAAAGCTTGATTTTAACCCCTCCAAAATCAGAAATCACTTCTTCAGCCCTCATCACGTGCTTTTCTGTGACTTGATCTGGATCAGTAACCTGGGATGGACCGTGGGAAAAGTCACCAGGTTGGTGTTGGGGTGCGAGAGGGTTCAGTTTGCACTTCCTCTCTTTGACTGAGTAGGTTGCAGTACGCCAGCTCCCCTAATTAAAAACTGTTTCTAAGGCATATAAATATTGTTGGATGCACTTCTAATCTCCCTCTCGAGGTTTAGTCTTTTTGTATGCCAAAATTGAAATTGTTCCATGGTAGTAGGTCTTTTTTTGTTTCTCTTTGTTCTTTGTGTGGAAAATTTGAGTGCTGTTCTGTTGAAATTTTATTTGCTTAGCTAATGTGATTTATCTTATTTATCTAACTTAGCACTGAACTTAGTTTCTTTTTTATTTCGTTTTGTATATAATGATCCAGATAATAGTGGACCTTATGAGCAACAAAAGCCGGCACAACCTGAGATCCAGCATGAAGCTCCTTCAACTGGAAACTTTCAACCTGGTATGGCAACACCTGTTGGGTACATGATGCCTCCGGGTCATCTTGAAACAGGACATGCTGTGGTACTGTTCTTAGAACTGTTTGTAGAAGCGGATTCTTTTCATTTTTTTTGACTTTTGAGATAACTTGATGCTGATTATATGAGCCTAAGGATAGGACTTGTTGCTTATGCTTATTGTGTTATGTAGAAAGGTTTAATGTCATTTTCATGGACCTCTTGTGCGTGCTGAATTTTTTTTAACCCTTATTCTGATATTTAGGTTTGTTGTCATATTTAATGCTTGCTCACCTTGAGGAAAGCTGACTTTTCCACATTTTGCTTGTAGTCCTTCAATGTCTGCCAGAATTTTATTATGCCTTGATTTTCCTCAAGAACAATTAGTCATCTCTTTCCAGGCATTCTTCTCCATTGAATCTTCAGTGATTGAAAATTTTATGATGGAAAGTAAATAGTAAAGTTATTGCATTTTGCATACCAACTCAATAAATTCCTTATGCCCTTTTCTTGGTAATGTTTCTTGGTTAATGGTGTTGCATAGATCTAGCAGGCAAGGAGAATGACTTTATTATGGGGGACGAAGATCAGTGTTTGCAATATCAGGACCAAGGTTCGCCGTCTCGGTATCGAACTCCGTATCGGTGCCACACTAGCATAATGTCGGTACGGTACGGTATGCATTTTTTGGCGTACCGAGTATCGGTACGCCACCGGTACCGAACCGGTATGGTACGGCATACCATGATCAGGACTCTTAAGGGCTTTTTGGTTGTCTATGAGGTTTGTTAAAACAAATAATTGTATTAACCTAATTTTCTGTAAACTATATTTATATGAATCGCTGCGGTGGCTGGGGGGGTGGGGGCTATTTTTCACAAATTCAATTTTCAGGTTTTTGACCTGCCAGTTTTTACAAAACAGTTCTATAGAATTAATAAAACAAGTCTTTTCACAAAACTCATTCATTTTAGGTTTTCATAAACCCATTTAGGAATATACCTGAGCATGCCTCCAATTGTAGTAACACAGTTACTGAGATGATTTAGTCACCCATTAATGAGGCAGATGGAGTTATAGACCTATTCACCAATGTCAGCATTATACAAATGAGGATTCCTGACATGGCTTTCCCTTAAAGGTCTTTTTAGTTTTCCCCTGCCCCTCTCTAATCAATAAAATCTGGTGTTATAAGAAGCTTGTGATTTTATTTTTTACAAGCAACATAGTCTAGATTAAGTTATAATGTAGAGAAACATTGAAATTACTATCTGGAAAATAGGAATGTTATAACAAGCAGCCACACCTCCCTATCAGTGTAGAAATGTCATACTTTGGCATGTGAACCACTTGGGAGATGAGGCTTCTTTTCCAAATAGAAGCACTAGCATAGCCCACAAATGTGACTAAAAACAAAAATTGAAGGAAAGAGAAAAAAGTAGAAAGACTGAAAATCACTGAAATACTGTTGCACTTTTTCCCTTTCATAGCAGTTCTATATTGGCTGCTAGAGAAGGGAATAATAGGAAGACCTACACCATTTCAGTGATATACTTGACTCTGATTTCTGATTTATTAAATTGTTTCCCTTTTCTCTTTTTTCTTCGTGGTGGTTTTTTTTTTTTTTGGGGGGGGGGGGGGGTTGTGAGGGCCCGGGGTTATGAAATTTGCAGTCTTATATTTTTTTTTCTCATTCTTGTACAATATTAATGTGGCTATGAGATTTCATTTTCACTTTTCAGTCTTCAAAGTAATCACATTCCAATTTTTTTTGCAATTTTGAAGTATATTGTAGGGCATCTAGATTTGATTGACCTACACCTCTATGTTGATGTGTTCGACACTTTCTCAGACTTGCACATGTGTCGTTCTGACATCTGCGTAGAATTATGCATGTTTGAAGAAAGTATTTCCTCTCTTCTTTGAATGATTGCTTGTGGGCACATTTTATGGTCATCTAAATGTTGGATCTGGCTGAAGTATATTTATGGGTAGCTTTTCTCCTCTCTGTGCAGTCATTGATGTTGATATCGATTGATTTATTGGATTTTATTTATTTTGATTTATGTTATACCATGGAATGGTGTATATTTTATGTTTTTATATACTTCCACTGTTCCACATAAATGTGAATGCCTTGATCCAGGTATTTTGGCTATTATATCCCTGTGCTTGCACATACCTCTACCTTTTTCATAATGTCTAGATTTGCAATTTTTGTTTGACGACAATGCATGTTTTGCCATATAACTATGTAGTAAGTGAATCAAATATCTATTTGGGGGCACGACGCCCACAAATTTTCGAATGTCATCATATTGTTTTTAAAATCTGTGGTCTTTTATATAAGGAATTAAAATATCAGGCTGCATATTTGAAAGTTTCATTCAATAACGTACCTTAATTTCAGCTAATGTTGTTGCGCTCTATTGTTAAATTTTCATGGTTCGTACATAAATGCATGAATGAATGCATGAGTTAGACTACACACTTTATATTGACTCCTTCAAAAGGGGTTAATGATTCAAAATCAAACACAAAGTATCGAAATTCAAGATCCAAACTGTTGAACATGATCTACATTAGAACAACAATCTAGAAATCAAAATTCGTGTGTTTTGGTGATTTCTAACCTAATTATCAAATATGTGTCAAAATATACTGTTTTAATAGCATGGTACTATGCTTTGCTATGATCTAATTATCAAAACCTAGTGAATTTAAATCTATCCATGTTTTAGGATATGTAAATCATGATCTGTAAAGTGAGTTTTCAATTTACGTCCCTTATCTATTCTATAATACTAGTGCAATTGATACCATTTATTTCTTTTTTGTACCGACTTGATGCATAGGTTAGATACCATCAAAATACATGAATTTTGGTTTCTAAGTATTTTTGTAATATAGATCATGTTCAACAGTTTAGATCTTTAATTTAGATGGCCTATCATTGATTATAAAGTTGTTAACTCCTTTTTCAAGGAGCTAACCTAAAGTGTGTAGTCCGAACCTCCCTCCTTTCTTGCTCTCTCTCTATTATATATACATATATATACAAAGCTGGACTTGGCTACTCTTGAGTGGATCTTCACTCATATCTAGTCATGTCTATATTAGACAATGGTGGTCCCACATTGATGATCCGAGTTGTTGGATATGATCTGCTACCTCTTATCTATTTACATACCAAAAATCATGTAATTTGGAGACTTCTAGCCTTTGCATTAAGTGAACAAAAAAAAATATAATTTAATTTTATTTAGACAGTCTAAGTTTTTGACTCCTTGATGCATAGGCTAGGGGTCTTTAAGTGATATGATTTTGGTATGTAAGCAGTTTAGAGATAGTAGATTATATCTAATGGCTCAGATCAATAATGTGGAACCTTTATCGTCCAATATAGACCTGATTGGATTTGAGTGGAGATCCAGTGTGTAGCCAAGTCCAGCTTTATATATACATTATATACATGTATGTATGTGTGTCTATTATGTTGCACTTTGTTCATGTCCATGCATTTTTGATGGAGGCAAATTTTATAATTCAAAATAGTTTTTGGAGTCACCACATTGAATGAATGCAATCATGTTTTCTGAGTTAACCTGACTAATGCCCTGTTTGGGGGAGCTGTTGGCAGTAGAGCTGTTGGAAGTAGAGCTGTTGGCAGTAGAGCTGTTAGAAGTAGAGCTTTTATAAAAAGCTGTTTGCTGTTTGGTAACTACATTTCTAAAGTGCTGTGGCATTTTAACATTTGTTTGGTAAACAAACTGAGAAAGTACTTTTGTATGACAAAATGACCATAAAGGACATTACTAGTATTATACAATAGTGCATAATAAAATATAATATATATTAATATATAAATATATAATATTGTATAATATTAATGTAATGTAACATAATATTATTATAATATAGTACTATAACATTGTATACTATAGAATAATAATTTAAAATAATATTAAATTAGTTAACATAACATAATATTATATTATATTATATTTATAGTATAATACAATAATAAATGTATAAAATATTATAATTATTAGTATAAACTAATTTTTTACTCTTTTGATGACCATTTATTTCTCTAACAAATTTTCTAACTAGGTAAAAAAATTGGTTAAATAATTACTAATATTTTTATTTATTATTTTATTTCATTGAAATATATTTATTAATTATTTTATTTATTTATTTATTCGTTCATTTATATACATATTTATTTTTTTTTCTTTCCTTTTCTTTTTTTTTCTTCTCTTTTTTTTCTTTCCTTTTCTTCTTTTTTTTTCTTTTCTTTTTTCTTCTCTTCTTCTCCTTCCTTCCTCTCTTTCCTTCTTGTCCTTTCTTCTTCTCCCGCGAAGCCGGCGGCGCCGGAAGGGGGGCCGGGCCGCGGCGGCCGCAGGAGGGGGGCCGGGATGGCGGGCCGCGGCGGCCGTGGGAGGAGGGGGGCTCGGGAGGGGGCCGGGACATCGGGCCCCGACGACTGCGGGGGGAGGGGGGGCTCGGGAGGGGGCCGGCCCCGACGACCGCGGGGGGAGGGGGGCCGGGACGGCGGGCCCCGGCGACCGCGGGGGAGGGGGGGGCCTCGGGAGGGGGCCGCGACGGCGGGCCGGCCGGGGAGGCAGCGGCCATGGCGGCCCCTTCCTCCCCTTCCTTTTTTTTTGGCTGTGTGGTGGGTCGCAGCGGCGGGGGGCTCGGGTGGGGGCTGGGGGACGCGGCCACGGGTGGCCGGCGTGGTGGCTGCCTCCCCAAAAAAAAAAAGAAAAGAGGAGGGCCGGCGGCATTGAGGAGAAGGAGATAGAGAGGGAGAGAGAGAGAGGGGGGGATGGTGAGAGAGAAAGTGGTGGTGGGATTGAGATTTTTTGGAGGAAAAAGAAACTTTTAAATGGGGGTATTTTGGTCAAAAATACAGCTTCCCGACAAAGCTGAAAACAGCGTTTTCGGAAAGCTCCAAAATTGAGCTTCTGCCAAAAAGCTGTTTTCAGCTTCCCGCAAAAGTTGAAACAGCTTTTTGGAAATTTTACCAAACATACTTTTTTCCCTAAAAGTACTTTTGGAGGGCCAGAAAGTGCTTTTTGGCCCTCCAAAAGCTCCCCCAAACAGGGCCTAAATGTATTGAGGCATATTCATTTCGGTATGCTTAGATTGCTTACCCATATTTTGATCCTTACTATGGAGGTTTTTGTACATGCATGCATACATACATATATATAGAGAGAGACTTTGCTCTTCTTGAGAGGAGAGGGTATCTATTCCTTTCAAGTCCAAAATAAATAATGGGGCATCCAAATGCAAGATTCTTGCCATTGATCATGATCTATATTGCTAAAAATGCTTAGAAACAAAAAATTATGTGTTTTGATAGTGCAAAATTGGATGGTTAAAATGATGTGAGCTCATATTTTGTAATGATCTAAGCATTAAAATCCACTGATTATCAATCTACACATGTTTTAACATGTGATATATTTGGTATTTAGGCATTTTTAGTGGTATAGTTCATGTTCAATGGTGTAGATCTTTGATCTAAATGCCCCATTATTGATTTGGACTCGATAGGAGTAGATATCCTCTCCTCTTGAGAAGAGCATAGTCCATCCAATACATACATGTGTACATAAATATATATGCGTATATATATGTGTGTTTTATATACCACTTCGTTCATATCCATACGTTATTGATGGAGGCAAATTCTGTAATTTAGAATGGCATCTTTGAGTCATCACACCAGATGAATGCAGTCATGGTTTTTGAATTAACCTGACTAAATATATTGAAGCATATTCATTTTGGCAGGCTCAGATTGCTTACCCATATGTTGATCCCTACTATGGAGGTGGTTTTGCTGCTTTTGGACAGACAGTGGTAAGTTTGGTGTAAATTGCGCAGAAACACATGCATGCATATTTTATTTTATCAATATTTCAAATGCCATAAAGAAACTGATTACAATTTATATCTTCCTTTTGGCATTGATAATGTCTTTATCAATTACTACTGTTTTCAGTTCCATCCACAAATGATGGGGATGCAACACCCGGGAGTGCCATTGCCAACTGAGGCTGTTGAAGAACCTGTATATGTGAATGCAAAGCAATATCATGGTATATTAAGGCGTCGGCAATCTCGAGCAAAAGCTGAATCAGAAAATAAGTTGATTAAAAGCCGTAAGGTATTATATCTGGAATTGTGATCCACACTCTCCTATCTCCTCTAGTTCCCTTTGCAATAGCTAATCTCCACAAGCTTTGTTTTCAAGTGGGCTTCTTAGTGGCTGCATTTTGACGGACTTCATATTTGCTGGCATATGTTATTTAAATCTTCACAGAAAACCTATTGATTTACAGAAAACCTATTGATCCATCTTCAGTTAAACAGAATGTAGTCGCTAAGAGAAGGGACATAAGCCCCCTATTTGAGGCATCTAACACCACAATAATCACAATTTTTTTCCCAACATGCTGACAAGCCAGATGGATAACATAGGATTGCTTTGGTCACCTGCTGCATTAAACATGCACTAGACCTACGTCCTGATGCAACAACACATGAGAATTTGAAACAGAATGCCGCTAGGTCAAACAACAAACTAACTATACTATAAAACCAAAAAAGCACCACATGGACAAGTTGAAGAAGGGTCAACCCTCATAGCCGGGAAGAGCCTTAGATGTCTGCCGGAGTTCCCGCAGGGACAAGGTAGGGTAGGAACTTCGCCAGCAAACTCCACACGTCGGCCTAGGAGGTGAGGTCTCCCAATGCTTCCGATTGGATGACTCGGGGCATCTGCTAACTCTCCTTTTATAAGTCGGGTTATTAGCTATGCTATCTCTCCTTTTTGAGCCTGAATTCACTCCCATTTCTTTAATCTTAATAAAAAAATAATATCGGGTGGTTTGACCCATGAACTATGTGGGAAAATAAATAGACCTTAATTAATCATTGGTTTGCATTTCCTCACTGACGCATTTTTTGTTAGCGTCAGCTTCTTCTTCCAATGGTGCGTCTCAATTCTTTCTTTCTCATATTTTGCAATTTCGCCAGCGAAGGGAGACTGAGTTGCAAGCAGAGATGCAAGTTGCAAAAGCAACTTGCCTACCGTGGTGGGAGGTCCATCCTCCCTCCCTTTTTGATTCCAAGAAAAGAAAATGTCAAAAGAGCCAGATGGGTCTATAGACGGATCAAAAGAATCCTATCTCAAAAGAGAAATGGGAGTCTCTACCTGTGCCCATGCCTATGCATCAAGTAAATAAATAAGCTTTCAAAGGGTCGATTGTGGATAGTGGTAGGGATCCGTCCAGAATCTTGCTGGCTCTTCTTGAAAAATCCATTTCGTGAAAAAAATTTACCATGTACATTGAACATATTATGCCCCAAGGTTTTGAGTGTTGGTCTTCACTGGCTGTACCAAACTGCACCGATGAACGTTTGGCACTCAAGATCACCCTTGGCACCCAATTCTGGAAAATTGAGCTGAACTGGGGAGTTTTGGTTGCATTGAGTTAAAAATTTTTGCTTTTTGTTGTACACACTCGCTATTCATTTTGAGTTGGGGGAGGGAGGGAATTTGTGCTTTCATTGAATCCTAGAAACTCATGAACCCAAGGTAAGCAACTCCCTCCACTCATTTTTTTTTAGAAAAAAAATCTATGTAAAAAATGCCAAAAAATGACCTTACCTGAAAGGGGAAAAATGATGACATTTTGTCCTCTTGGGTTGATTTTCGGATGCGTTTTAGGTTGGTCATTATATCATTTAGTAAGTTCTTAAAAGATAAATATTTTCTCCATTTCATTAATTCATTGCATTTTATGATCCTAATCTAGCAATAATTATGATAATATTTTTTTCTAAAAAGGTTTCCAGCTGCTGTGCCGGCACCAACTACCATATCATATGTCAATATGGTACCATACCATCCCAGCAACTGACTTGTACCAGTACTGGTACCCGGATTTTAAACCATTCTTTGCGCTCTCTGGTTCCTTTCTATGAAAATAGCCAGGTCTGCATATTTTGTTTTTTCTTATGCAGCCTGTTCCTGCATTTTTGGTGGCCTAGAATCTTTTGTCAGGTCAGTGATGACCACGATGGTGGTTTCCAGCAGTAGAAAGTGGATGGAAATGTCATCTATGATCTGTGTGCTTCCTTCTTTCTTCACTCCAAGAGCATTTATTGCTTGAACTACTAGTTGCCCTGCATTGTTTTAAGCTTGTTTCTTAAAATGTTTTCTAAGTCATATTAATTGTCATGATAGGGAATAAGTTGGTCCAATCACTGCAGTAAACATTTTGCATGAGTTTTGTTTTTTACTAATAATTTAGTTTTGGCTCTGCTATCTCGTAATGATTCACTGTAATATATTTGCAGATCATTTGTCAATCCTGATCCCCCGAGTTCTAATTTGTAGATATTGAGATATAAGATATCTCAATGCTAGATGATGGACTTTGAGCCCCATTTCTGACTAACCACCATTTAGTTCCAACTTTATCTATTCTTATTTTCACACACTTTTCAAGAGTTTAATTCTTTTTTATTTTTTTGGTGCCATTTAAAGAATTTAAATATGATTATTAAAGATGAACATTTATATGGCCGTTGCATTCACCTGTCATTATATTAATCACAAGCTTTTGTGCTATATTTATATTCCCAAGGTCAGAAAATGTATTGTATATGCTTGAGATACTCTCAGTCTTGCCTTCATTGCATATGTTTGCCTCCTTAATGTTCTTGATTGAGGTTCTGGTACTGAAAGCTTCCTTTACCCTTTTTTATGTCATGGTTAGTAGACAGATCTACTTTACTTTACAATTTTTCTCCGACAAACAAGATACAAAGTATTTTTCCTATAACTGTAGCAACATATACTTTTGATGCCCATGTATTGCCTTTGAAATGATGCATGCAATCCTCACGGTATTATGCAATTAAACCTCTGCAGCCTTATTTACATGAATCGCGTCACTTGCATGCTCTAAAAAGGGCTAGGGGATGTGGCGGTAGATTTCTTAATTCCAAGTCTGAAGGAAATCAGCAGAATTCTAATTCCAAGTTTGAAGACAATCAAGAGAATGGGCAGATCGCTGCAGTCTCTGATGATAAAGAAAAGCCTATTAGTTTACTCAACTCTGATAAGTCCAGTTTGGACAATGAGCCAGAGGCAACATCCTAGCCACCTTTGTAGGAATAAAGATGGGCTGGATGATGGGAGGAACAAGTGGCTCTGTATAATAGTATCTGCGGGAACAGTCGCCAATGGCCTGTATGAGGCGGACTATCTTTGGAGTTTTTCTCAGGTTCGAGTATATAGCCCGTCAGTGATAAGTACATTCTGCCTTGGGAAGTTTAATGTGCAGTAAATTGAGAAATACTTCACAAGTTCCTGTAAAACAGAAGCATTTGTCTGGAGTTTGGACCTTTTTTTTTTTTTTTTTTTTGTAGGTTTACTGATTGAACATGTATCTTAGACTAGATTGCTAGGTAATTACAGTGAACATATCTTTGGCTTTCAGTGTTCTTCCCTTTACCATTTCTCCAAACAGTGATTCCTATGGACATTTGCATTGACAGGAGCTGCTATACTTTGTTGCAACACGAAGCAAGGATTGACAATTTGATCCCCAATGTTCCTCAAGGAAATCTTTGAGTGCTCTTTGTTCAGTAATTCTGATAATCAGGAGAAACAGAGATGACGCAGCAGCTCTTCTGCTAAAGTAAACGCATGCCATTATATTCTTAATTTGGAAGGGAAAAAAAGATGATCAGAGAGGTTTACAAAAAAAAAAAAACAGTACTGTCAGATGGTTGCGTCCTTTCCTACTGTAGGTTAATAGTATTCCCGTCGGAACAATGTTGTTGCTGGTCTAGCTTGCTAGGATCTGTCTGTGGAAAATGCGGGGCAAGCGATGCCCAATCTTTCTTTAATCCCCTTGTTCAGTATATTAATATTTTGCCGGATTTGGTTTTCGAATATTTTTATTTCACTATGGTTCGTGGATTTTAATCTTCATTCAGCGCAAAAATGTTGCCATCATTTTCATTTTTTTTAAAAAAATTAAAATAAACAGTAGAAATTATATGCTTATTTTTCTGCCAAATTTTTTAAAAATAAAAATTAATTACTTTTAAGAATATAAAATATAGTGATGGTGGTGGAGACCGTGATAGTGGCAATAGAAGTGGCAGCAATAGTGATAATAGTAATAGTGGCAGTAATAGTGGCGAGGCAATAATGACGGTGGTGGTGTGGTGGAGGCTGCAAAGATAATGGAGGCAACAGTAGTGGTGGGAGGTATAATTATTTTTAAGAATATAAAATATAGTGATGGTGGTAGAGCCAGTGATAGCAGCAATAGACGTGGCATAATAGTGATAGAGATGCTAGTGATGTGGCAAGGCAACAATGACTATGGTGGTGGTATGGTGAAGCTGTAAAGATAATGGAGGCAACAGTAGTGGTAGGAGGCAGTGATATTCTTAAAAATAGAAATTAATTATTTTTAAGAATATAAAATATAGTGATAGTGGTGGAGCTAGTGATAGTGGCAATAGAAGTGGCAGTAATAGTGATAGAGATACTAGTGATGTGGCGAGGCAACAAGGACGGTGGTGGTGTGGTGGAGGCAGTGATAGTGGCAATAGAAGTGGTAGTAATAGTTATAGAGATACTAGTGATGTGGCGAGGCAACAATGACGATGGTGGTGGTGTTGTGGAGGCTGCAAAGATAATGGAGGCAACAGTAGTGATTGGAGGTAGTGATATTCTTAAAAATAGAAATTAATTATTTTTAAGAATATAAAATATAGTGATGGTGGTGGAGCTAGTTATAGTGGCAATAGAAGTGGCAGTAATAGTGATAGAGATACTAGTGATATGGCAAGGCAACGATGACTATTGTGGTGGTGTGGTGAGGCTGTAAAGATAATGGAGGCAACAGTAGTGGTGGAAGGCAGTGATATTCTTAAAAATAGAAATTAATTATTTTTAAGAATATAAAATATAGTGATAGTGGTGGAGCTAGTGATAGTGGCAATAGAAGTGGCAGTAATAGTGATAGAGATACTAGTGATGTGGCGAGGCAACAATGACGATGGTGGTGGTGTGGTGGAGGCTGCAAAGATAATGGAGGCAACAGTAGTGGTTGGAGGTATTGATATTCTTAAAAATAGAAATTAATTAAATTAAGAATACAAAATATAGTGATGGTGGTGGAGCCAGTGATAGTGGCAATAGAAGTGGCAGTAATAGTGATAGAGATACTAGTGATGTGGCAAGACAACAATGAATATGGTGTTGGTGTGGTGAGGCTATAAAGATAATGGAGGCAACAGTAGTGGTGGGAGGCAGTGATATTCTTAAAAATAGAAATTAATTATTTTTAAGAATATAAAATATAGTAATGGTGGTGGAGCTAGTGATAGTGGCAATAGAAGTGGCAGTAATAGTGATAGAGATACTAGTGATGTGGCGAGGCAACAATGACGATGGTGGTGGTGTGGTGGAGGCAGTGATAGTGGCAATAGAAGTGGTAGTAATAGTTATAGAGATACTAGTGATGTGGCGAGGCAACAATGACGATGGTGGTGGTGTGGTGGAGGCTGCAAAGATAATGGAGGCAACAGTAGTGGTTGGAGGTAGTGATATTTTTAAAAATAGAAATTAATTATTTTTAAGAATACAAAATATAGTGATGGTGGTGGAGCCAGTGATAGTGGCAATAGAAGTGGCAGTAATAGTGATAGAGATACTAGTGATGTAGCAAGGCAACAATAAATATGGTGGTGGTGTGGTGAGGCTGTAAAGATAATGGAGGCAACAGTAGTGGTGGGAGGCAGTGATATTCTTAAAAATAGAAATTAATTATTTTTAAGAATATAAAATATAGTGATGGTGGTGGAGCTAGTGATAGTAGCAAAAGAAGTGGCAGTAATAGTGATAGAGATACTAGTGATGTGGCGAGACAACAATGATGTTGGTGGTGGTGTGGTGGAGGCAGTGATAGTAGCAATAGAAGTGGTAGTAATAGTTATAGAGATACTAGTGATGTGGCGAGGCAACAATGACGATGGTGGTGGTGTGGTGGAGGCTGCAAAGATAATGGAGGCAACAGTAGTGGTTGGAGATAGTGATATTCTTAAAAATAGAAATTAATTATTTTTAAGAATACAAAATATAGTGATGGTGGTGGAGCCAGTGATAGTGGCAATAGAAGTGGCAGTAATAGTGATAGAGATACTAGTGATGTGGCAAGGCAACAATGAATATGGTGGTGGTGTGGTGAGGCTGTAAAGATAATGGAGGCAACAGTAGTGGTGGGAGGCAGTGATATTCTTAAAAATAGAAATTAATTATTTTTAAGAATATAAAATATAGTGATGGTGGTGGAGCTAGTGATGGTGGCAATAGAAGTGGCAGTAATAGTGATAGAGATACTAGTGATGTGGCGAGGCAACAATGACGATGGTGGTGGTGTGGTGGAGGCAGTGATAGTGGCAATAGAAGTGGTAGTAATAGTTATAGAGATACTAGTGATGTGGCGAGGCAACAATAACGATGGTGGTGGTGTGGTGGAGGCTGCAAAGATAATGGAGGCAACAGTAGTGGTTGGAGGTAGTGATATTCTTAAAAATAGAAATTAATTATTTTTAAGAATACAAAATATAGTGATGGTGGTGGAGCCAGTGATAGTGGCAATAGAAGTGGCAGTAATAGTGATAGAGATACTAGTGATGTGGCAAGGCAACAATGACTATTGTGGTGGTGTGGTGAGGCTGTAAAGATAATGGAGGCAACAGTAGTGGTGGGAGGCAGTGATATTCTTAAAAATAGAAATTAATTATTTTTAAGAATATAAAATATAGTGATGGTGGTGGAGCTAGTGATAGTGGCAATAGAAGTGGCAGTAATAGTGATAGAGATACTAGTGATGTGGCGAGGCAACAATGACGAGGGTGGTGGTGTGGTGGAGGTAGTGATAGTGGCAATAGAAGTGGTAGTAATAGTGATAGAGTACTAGTGATGTGACGAGGCAACAATGGTGGTGGTGTGGTGAAGGCTGCAAAGATAATGGAGGCAACAGTAGTGGTGGGAGGTAGTGATATTCTTAAAAATAGAAATTAATTATTTTTAAGAATATAAAATATGGTGTTGGTGGTGGAGCCAGTGATAATGGCAATAGAAGTGGCGATAATAGTGATAGAGATACTAGTGATGTGGCAAGGCAACAATGAATATGGTGGTGGTGTGGTGAGGCTGCAAAGATAATGGAGGCTACAGTAGTGGTGGGAGGCAGTGATATTCTTAAAAATAGAAATTAATTATTTTTAAGAATATAAAATATAGTGATGGTGGTGGAGCTAGTGATAGTGGCAATAGAAGTGACGGTAATAGTGATAGAGATACTAGTGATGTGGCGAGGCAACAATGACGATGGTGGTGGTGTGGTGGAGGCTGCAAGGATAATGGAGACAACAGTAGTGGTGGGAGGATTAGTGGCGATGTTGCGAGTACGGTGATGATGACGATGATCATTTAGTGGAGGCGGATATGGCTTGGCAAAGGTGATAAAAATGGTGATAGTATGATATGAGGTGGTAGTAGAGGTAGCAACAATGATGGCGAAATTGAAATCAATGATGGTACTAATATATATAATTTTTTTATTTTTAAAAATATTGAAAATAAAGTTTTTTACTTTCATTTTTTTAGAAATAATAAAAATAATTTTTGAAAAAAGAAAATTAAAAAACATCAAAATGTTATTTTTTTCAAAAATAAAAAAAATGATGCCAAACAGTTCCTTAAATCTTTGACTTTTAGAATTGGCTACAAAGCAATAATAATGGTTTGATGTTACAGAAAAGAATCATACCTATACACTAGACATTTGGAGGATTGGAATAATTTCTTTAGTAACTACCTTGGAAGTGATGCTTTTCGAGAAATGCAGGGCTATGCCTATGGATCTTGGTTGAAATAGTTAGGCTTCTTATGAAAGCTTGATAAATATCATGTGTAATTCATCTTTCCAAGCTTCGACATATGAAGATAAAGATTTTATGTGAAACAAAAATATGAAGCTCAACTCCTAGGAGTCTATAGCATGCCAAGGCCTTGGTGGCATCAGAACTGCAGATGATGGGAGTAGAGTGTGTGAGAGGGGTTCGGTTTGTATCTTTCGCATCAAAGAATGATTGATCTTCTTTTGCGACATCAATCTTTGGATCGCACATTGCACAGCTCTCAGAGCACTCCAACATTTTTCTTGCTCGATTGCATAATCCAATGGTGGGTGTTGCGAAATAAGGTGAATCATTCTTTCATGCGAAACATACAACCTAAACCTAAGAGAGAGAGAGAGAGCGTGCGCGCGCGCACAAGCCATTGGGTGATTGGTATTTTGAGACACAAGCATTCACATGCATGGGCACGATGAGAAAATAGTAAACGAACTTCATTTCATTGAAAGGGAATTAATTCGCCAGGCTTTGTTGGTAAAGTGCCTAGCATTGATACAAGAAATGATGTATTCCATCTATCCTAGTTAAAAAAAACGGTAAATAACTTCTGATACATCAAGTCTATATTTAGATGAGAAAAATTAAAAATTTGGCTTATAGTAAGTGGATAAGCGCATTCAAACATGACTCTAAATTCCAGAAAGCATTGTTCATGTAGATGTTTGGTGAATTTCAAGCAAGGTGGCTGCACTGGAAAAAAATAATTAGTATTGCAGTAAAATTGAACTGTTGTTGTATAATAGGTGTATGAAACTTTTAAGAACATGAATTATATTGAAAATTTTAGTGGCAGCAATGATGCCCGATTTTCTGCACTAATCAGTGAATACTAGCAATGATGTAATAAAACATGCAAAGAAAAAAAAATTTACTTTCGGTGGGATTGTTGGTGATTAAGAGATGTGGATTTAATTTATTTGCAAAGGAGATGGTTTCTATCCCTGATGTGACAACATGCTTGGGGTGATAGGACCCACATGGATGTGACAAAAATACTTTGAGTTGGCGGCAGTCACATCTCATGAATTATATGATTTGGCTCATTTAACATCATCTCGTGTAATAAGTATGTTTTTAAGAAGATCTGGAAGCAAGGATTGGAAAATAATCCAGAATTATTAGCATGAGTGTGCTACCATGTCCAGGAAAAACTTTTTTTCGAAAAAAATGATTAGAAAGTTGAGATCCATATGAGATCGCATGGTATTGATGCTATAGATGAGCTTTGATTTGCTTACTAGCATGGGGAGAGAGAGGAAGGCTAAATGAGTTGGTTTATACTGAAACTTTGAGCTTAGCTTGATTAATCACAAGTTTGAACACAAGCAACTTATGAACAACTAATTTGAAGGATGGGTGAGAGCCTAAGATCTTGGAAGGTACTTCTACTACTACAAAAGAAAGGATATTTTCCGCTGCTTTATTTGGTCTTTACCGACGCTTTTAAGCGTTGGTAGAATTCCTCCCAACGCCCCCCAAAGCGTGGGTAAGACGTCGAGCAGGTGGGGGTGGGCTCAGTTTACGCCGACGCTTGAAGAAAGCGTCGTTCATCTGCGAGTTAATCGACGCTTAAAATCTTTCCGTTCATATTAGATTTCTCAAAAACAAACTTAATGAAATTCTAAACTCCATTCAAATATTCGGCACTGAATTTCAATTTATTTATCCAGCTTTTGTCCATTCTATTAAAATATCGATTGAACTGCAGTTCATATAAAAAAGATAAACAAAATTATATAAGCGGTTCATATTGGAATTTGGTTTCAAACCAGATGTACAGATGAACTATGGATTAGCTTTCCCCACTCACAGTGGCATGGAGTAGCTTGCGAGCTTGGAGCTCTTTAGAGCTGTCAGATGTGCTACAATTCCATGTGAGCACGCTCACAGTTCACAATGCTAAAATTCTGCAGTTGTTTCATTTTGTTTGACAGACTAGACTGTTTAAAAGTTTTTTGACTAGTACCTACCCTCTTTTTAGCAACCACAAAGATATAGTTTGTCTTAAGATTACCTAGTTTATTTTTATAAAAGGAAAAAAAAAAAAACTAGTCCATTGTTTTTTGCTTTTCTCAACTAGGCTTGAGTTTTCAGTATATAATTTGCAAATTGTTGTTTTGAAGTGAGTCGACTTTGGTTTTGTGTTTGTGTGAGGTAAATTGGTTTGATGCTGTGAACCATCTGTTTTCTTTGCAATGACACAAAGGTACTCAACTTGGAAGAATAACAAGAGTAAAGTTTATGACACACATGAAAATAATGAGATTCTGATATTCAAGGAGGGTTTTCTATAGCGGAGGACAAGAAGCAATGTATCTAGGAAGTAGATCTTAGCTACCCCCTAGATATCAATCTACCTACCATCCTGATGTTGTGGGGCTTTCAAGCAAAACTTAAGCTTCCAAAGCTTTATATTGATAATTTGCCGACGGCAGATCCACTCCCAATTTGCAAGAAGGAAGCAATTAATGGATCATTATTGGACTAATTATCTTGCACCCGATTCAATAAGAAGTTGGTTGCATGCATTTGTTCTCATGCCACTTCACCATTGAATGCCCACAACCCAGTCGGAGTTTGGGCATGGGCATTTGCCTCGAGTCACTGCAATGGAAAGGGATCATCTTTCGTTGAGAAAATCGGCAGCCGTCATCTTGGCATGGCCGCATGACACTATTTCGAGGTGGAATCGACTGAAGATGCTGTTAAACAGTTACCTGAAACAATTGGCTATGATGTAATGTACGGATGAACTAAAATTTTAGATTTTAAGGCATGTCAAAGGATTTGGATGAAATGGAATGGTCATTAGAGAGGCACGATTGTTGGGCATGGAGCAGCTGGAAAGACCATCTTTCCTTCTAAACTCATTTAGTTAACCTTAATCATTCCCCCCCAAAACAAACTCATGAGAATTGAACCAATTAATGTTGGAACCGGCCCATCCTGATCCAATCAAGATTGGGTTGGTCTTGCTTGGTTCTCGGGTTAGTCTATTTTTTTATTAAAAAAAAGAAAACAGTAAATAAATAATTGATTTTGTTTGCGAAATAAATCAATAATGGAAGCTGGAATGGATTAAAAACAATATATAATCAATAATAAATCAATAATGGAAGCTGGAAGCTGAAATCAGAGGCATCTACGGTAAAATTAGAAATATCTATAAACCTGGAATATAATATGTTGCAGGCAAAAATTCTCGGGCGGAGGCGGGCCTAGATCGATCAGGACTTGGGGCTGGTCAGTCGACGCCGGAGAGGAGGGAGGAGGAGAAGATCCTCGGGCGGAGGCGAAGCTCGATCAAGGCTTGAGGGCAAGAGAACAAATTAAAGAAGGAAAAAACCCACGAACACCCGAAGAAGAGGAGGAGGAGAAAGAGGAGAACAAGCGAGACGGAGGGAGAGGAGGGAGGAGGAGAAAACCACCTCGGGCGGAGCGCGTTGAGGTCGGTCGGTCGACATCGGAGAGGAGGGAGGAGGAGAGGAGGTAGGAGTCGGACGGTCCACGTCGGAGAGGAGGAAGATGGGGGCTAAGGCAGCACCGGAAACGAGGAAGACGAAGGCAAGGGCAGCACCGGAGAGAAGAATGAGGGGGCTCGGGAGTAGCTAGGGCAAGTATGCGGGCTCAGGGTTGGCCGCTGGGTTTTAAGGGGGCTTCGGTGACGCTTATAAGCGTCGTTTTAGCGTTTCAATTAACCACGCTTATACGTGTCGTCTTAGGCCAAAAACAACGACGCTTTAAAGCGTCATTTGGCTTTAGGTCTACGACGATGCTTTTAAGCGTCGTCCACTACTTCAAATTACCCACGCTCAACAAGAGCGTTGGGAAAGTTTGGCGCGGGAGCAGAATTTACCGACACTTTCCCCTAGCGTTGGCTTTTCCAATTTTTACTGTAATGTACTTTATCATAAGGCAGCTTGTGATAAGGTATATATATTTAATTTGCCCCCGGAAAGAAAACTATTTATTAAACATAAGATTTTGTTATAGGACAATTAAACTCAAGATAAATATAGAAAAGTTTGATAGCAAGTTTATCTCTTCCAACAATTGAAAAGATATTGTCCTCTCCTCCCATCCAATATATGGTACAGGCTCGCTTGCTCTCTCTCTCTACCTCACACCATCGTTAAACACTAAAACCTTGCCGTGCTAATGTAGTTATTCAACATTTTTCCCTTTTATTTTAAAAAAAGAGGTGTCAAATTATTACATATTTTTTTAATTGAATTTTGCATTTTAGAAGGAACCTTATGTTGGTTTGTTGATTAATTCTTAGTACGCTAATGTCACATTTTCCTCATCATTTGAGGCTTGGTCTCATGTACATCCATGCAACTATAATCTAATCATAACCACCAAATTTTAGCTCTGATGGTACTCTCTCTAACTACTTAAGGGGCAAGGGTTCGATTTGGAAGAGTGGCGACCCTCCTCATGGACCAGTATTAGACTCGAATTACCTAGTGACCTAGGTTTTGATCCAAATTTCGTGTTGGGGAGAAGAATTAGCGACTCTTCATGCTATATGAAAAGAACAAGCTAAAAAATAGGAAAAAGAGAAATCTGACTATAGAGATGTCGACACGTGGCCAATCAACGAGACCACGTTCCGACACAATCTTGCTGGTATGTTGACCGCAGGGCCTTTCCGTTTAAGTTGACCAGGTTCAAAGCCCCTCGAAGCCACAAAAGAGCATCCTAAATTATATTTTCATCAATGACACTTTCAAAAACTTCCAAGTAGCAATGCTCTACTTGGCATGGAGAAGAAAGGTGCATCATGTTTCACCAAAATGTTGCACGTATCATGCCTTGGCAAAGGAAAAGGAGTTGTCATTGTTTATTCTCCTAACCATCCGATTCCATGCAAAAATAAATGTATATGTTGCAAGTGGTGCCTTCTGTCCATGCATGGATCCAACGAATTTCCCATAATCTTCTCAGTATCTTGCGTTTTTTTTGGATGGTATATCTTATGCTTAATTTTTGTCTGTTTTCTGCTGCAGTTTGGATTCCAATTTGTTAATGCCCTTCTCAAGGCGTCTAGGCTTAGAAGTCTTTAATAGATTTATGACCGTTAAGCCGAAGTACGTAATTTGAGAAGGAAATGGTACTAAGAGGACAAACATATATATTGAAGAGAAATCATGGGCAGCTTTCTTAATGGCTTCCTTCATATCCCATCTCTGGGACCATCATGCATGGTTATTAGTGTAAACACATTAATTAATCTGTCCAGAGGAAAATAACGGAGACTATCTAAATAAAAAAAAAAAAAGGGAAGAGTATTATGAATGAGAAACAAGGACCCATGCACGACATAAATCTATAGCAACCACCTATGATTATAGGAGTGCCCTCATCAAAGGTGGGACACAGATGAGCATGCCGGCACACCTACTCCCCTCCCTAGATCCTCTTCCCTTGATACCCAAGCTATTAGGAATACACTACGTCCATCTATGGTTAGCATTCCCGTATTTCGATCCTAAAACTTTTCCATATATCAAGGTATATCTTCCAACAAATCCTTTATTTGATGATTGTATGTCCACGACTTAATTCCTGTGTGTATGTGTGCGTGGGGGTGAGAGAGAGAGAGAGAGAGAGAGAGAGAGAGAGAGAGAGAGCCTTGTATTATGAAAGAAGCATGCAAATAACAATCTGGCAGCAAATCTTAGTTCATCATCAAAAGTACTGCCCTTGGTTCTCTAATCATGGATCCATGCATGCATGCAGTAAACTCTTTCTGGATCCTTAATCATGGTTCCATGCAAACTTGATCGATTCATCCCCACTAGCTAGTATATCCTCGAACCACCTTATCCATGAAACCCTAGATGTTGGATCACCATTTACTAAGAAGCTTTTTTGCAACTAGTCCCGTAAACCACACATCTAACAGGGGCAAGAGCATGCGTTTATTTGCAATCCCCACTTGGACACCTAATCATGGATCCATGCATGCATGCAACGAAGTAATGAACTCTCTCTGACTCCTTAATCATGGGTTCCATGCATGCATGCAAAAAGAAATTTGATTGATATTCCATCCCCACAAGTACTCCCCCATGCATGTATCATACCATTTACGAAGAAACCAGATACGAGCAGTCCCCAAACCTAACCTCACATCCAGTAGGCGGCAATGCATATATGTATGTTGGTTGGAATCCTCGGCAAGATCCGAGTAGAGCGATGGATGCAGCAAAAGAGCTTTGAGGTGTGGGAGGCACGCAAAGGCAGCACGCACACCAAGGAACACGCGCGCCCAGCAAAATGCCCCCCGCGCCCGGCCATCAGGCCATGGTGTCCCACCTCCACCTAATGGTGGTCTTTGGACCCCATGGCCTTCTCTTCCCTTCCCCACCCTTTCTTAACAAAGGGTGGGGAAGTTGTGAAAGGGACCTCCACATTTGTTAATTTGCAGCATCACGCAATGGATCTCGGAGGGGCGTGCCTTGGTTGCACCACCAAGGCAGGCCCCCTTATCCCATGCCTCTCCTCCCACCCCCCAATCTACTACTCCTCCTCTCTTTCTTTTTTTTGGTGAAAGGCATGGAGAGGGAGACATGACTCGAGGGGCATGGGAAAAGTGGCATGAGCCCTCATCATACCACCACGGAGACAGGAAGACACCTATGTAAACCTCTGTTTTCATCGACTCTCCCACCACCCATCATGATCCATTAATTGCTGCTGCTGCTGCTGCTGTTCCTGTTGTTGTGTTGCGGTTAATACTTTCATAGAAGTAGCTAAGGAGAGGCCATGGCTAAGAAGAGTCCGGTTGGGTCTTTTGTTGTGTTTGGGTTGCTTTCTAGATTGATGATAAAAGCTACATATGGATGCAAGTCAACCTTAGGAAAACTAAAAGTCCAGTGCTTTTGCTCCCCAACAGCCTTTTCACACATTCCTTCTCTTTTCTGAATAAAGCTAATGACAAGCTTGGGAGTGAAGGGAAGGGGTGGCCAACACCCTGCTGCCACCCAAGGAGAAAAATATTGACAAGTGATGGTTGGTGCAGGTGTGCATCAGGCCCCAAAAGTGGCTTTTTAAGGTCTCTAGGGCATAGGGTTTAAGGTTTTGATGGTACACCACTAGTTGGAATTGGAATTAATGTGCCGCCCGTTGCTGGTATACAGTTTCATATTTTGTCTCTTAACGATGGCCAGGGTTAGTGCATGGTTTCCAGGAGGTGAGATCTACTCTTGGACTTTAACCTAGTTTTACTTTTCTCCTCTCTCTCTCTTTTTTTTTTTTTTTTTGACCCTTGGGTAGTTGGAAACAAAAATATCATATGCATGAATACAACTACCTAAATAGATTTTATTTTTCAAACACAAGGACTTCTATAATCAACCTCTAGTGTCAAACTAAAGCTATCAAACATTGGCTCTTTTCTATTTAAAATTGTGCATATATGTACACATATGTTGCAAATCAATGAAGCTGGCCACTATATTTGAATTTTTTTTCGTAGCATTAGCTCAATTGACTTAGAGAGCGTGATGAATTAGGTTCGCATCAATTAACCTGAAACGGTGAATTGGTAACGAGACATTAATCTATTTTGATGATTTTGAGCCCTAATGAACCGTTCCTTTTCATTTTTGATTGATTACCGAGCGAAGGTAATTTCCAACATTATTATTATTAATCGTTACTTAGTATGATCAGTGAATGAATAAAGAAATTGCATTATGTGCGTGATTAGAAAGTTCACCAACGCTGCGTGTTGGACCCTTATCAGTTCATTAATAAAATCCACTAATTGAGGAATATTGACCAGTCTTTAGGTCCACGAAGACGTTAAACCCTAGAAAAAAGCTTTGTCATGCGTTGCCACCTAATCCCAGGTCCACCGCTTCCACTAATTCATCGTGCCCTTATGGTACAATATCCAAGGACCCACTCATTAGCTTAAGGGTAACCAGTAGGAATTCTTTATTTGACTTGCAGGCTTGACTGGCCCAAACTAGCTTAATTATACTTTAAGCACAAAAGTACATCTTATTTAATATAATCCTATATTTTTTATTTGAATAAATTACACCGATCGTCTTGAGGTTTGGAGTAATTATAGATTCCCATCCAACATCTCAGAAATATACACAAAACCCCTTACCATTGCATTTCTGTTAAATAAGCTAACAGGCCTTGCTGGCATCATCTCTCTCCAACCTATTTGAATCTTAAACATCTTATATTCTTTATTTTTATTATTTTCTTTTTATTTGTTTTATTAAACTTGAAAATTTTATGTTTGGCCAAATTATTTCCAAATATTAAACTTGTGATGATGATTACAACTTAGGCAAAGTAGAATACCTATTAAAACCCAAGATATTTTTACATAATTTACTAGATTTGGGCTTTGAGAAGCCAACTACGTTACATGGCTACCCATGGCTACTGGAATCTATGGCTGGAAACAGGCATGGCCAATCTCGAAGCCTAAATTTGGTAAATTGTATATAAATATTTTGGATTTTTAATAAAGATACTCTTTTGGCCAAGTTCTAATCACCATCACAAGTTCGATATTTGGGAATAATTTGGCCAAACATAAAAATTTAAAGTTTTAAAAAAAATCAAATAACAAAAAAATAAAAACAAATAATATAAGATATTTTAAGACTCAAATGGTTAGAGAGTGATAACATCGGCAAGGTATTAATTTATTTAACAAAAATATAATGGTGGGAGGTTACATGTTATGCACAAAGCAAAAATTAAGCGGTAGAATGTATATTTCTGAGATGTTAGAACGGAATCTATAATTAGTCCAAACCAATTTGCTCTTTGTATTTAATAAAATATATCTATAATGTAATCCAAGAGATCAACTTATCATCTAAAATATTTGAACATAATAAAATTAATTAACAACCAACGATGGAATCCATAAGTCTACATAAATGTATTTATAGTCTTAGTAATTCCTAATTTTTATTTACTTTTTCCTAGAAAAAAATATTTAGCAAATTTGTCCATTTAGTGAACAAATTAGGGCGTAAAGTGGTCAAAAGTGTTAAATACTAGACTTCATTGCAAATCATGTGGTCTTTGACGAAAGCTTCCATGTTTTGATGAATTGACTCCAAAGCTTTCAGCATCAACATTAGTTACTTTATGCATATAGGATAACTTCTCGACCTGTTAACTTGTCATGAAAATTAAGGATTCAAGAATCACACTTTTTCATTCTTTAGTATTAGTTAATGCTACATTACAGCACATCTTATGCATGTCATTAATTGGCATGCAACATCCACAATCATACATGTTTGTACAACAATGTGCAATCTTATTCAATTTAGTTAGCAAGTCTCATGTCATCCACAAAGAAAAAATGAAAAGTCAAAATCCTAATTCCTAAGGGCCCGTTTGGTAACTTTATTATATATTATTTTCTATTTTCAAAAGTTAAAAATTAATAAAACAAGAAATATGCTTTGTGATGCCCCTTTTAATTTGTTACTATTCGTAAAACTCTTAGAATTCTTAGTAGCATATTTTTTATGTTAAAAAAATCGTAGAAAGAGTTATGTGCTTTCGCTCGCTCTATCTAAATCATGCATTCTTGGGTGGTGTTTCTACTCACAAAGTAAGTCCATTTTTGATCCCGATATGCCAAGTGACCGATTTTCTATAGGTTTATTATACTTTTTATATTTTTACTCTTTTTGCTATAACATATTTCTATATTAAATAAATAGATTTCACTCATTTTATTTCTTTCTATGATAAAGAGGAACCATACTATTAATGATTTATACCACTAAAAATATCTAGAAATAAATAGTGACGTATTTTAGTAGTCTCTTGACTATGCACTAAGTAGATACAAAAATATATAGCTCATATGATATGAAAACATATTTTTCTATGATATGAGCATTGAGCTCTATTGATTTTCAATCCATACATATTTTGATATATATAGATCATGATCAATAAAGTAGAATAATAGCATAATAAAAATGGTCTATTTTTTATGCTTGCTTCATATATAGAATAGAAACCACCAAAATATGTGATTTTGGTTCCTAGGCATTTTTAGTGCCACATATTATTATTAACCATCTGGCTCTTCTATTTGAATGCTTAATTATTAATTTTGAACCTAACAAGAATAGATACCCTTTCCTCTCGAGAGGAGAGAAGTTAATCCCTATACATACATACATATACACGCACACACAAAATATATATGAATTTTCCCCTCAAATATATGTGTGTGTGTGTGTGTGTGTGAAGGTTTTTCTTTTTCTAGCTTCAGCACTTGAGCCTTCCCATTGTGATCACAAGGATGAACTAAAGACCCCCATCAGAAAAAAGGACATGCAAAGAACATGTCCATAAATTTTATATTAAAAATTACATTATCATTTTTTAATTATATATTAAAATAAGTATTAAACATGTTAAATGTATAAAGTTATATATTAAAAATATGGAAAATATATTAAAGTTTATGTTAGGCGAAGCATATTAAATAGATAGCTGATTAGAAGATTGGCATTTAACAAGAAGGTATAGGCATCAAATTATATGGAGCCTGTATGAACTTTTGACTGTGATTTGCATTGGATATCTCCAGCAAGACAAGAATTTGCAGAAAAGAGAAATTGAGTGTAGAAAAGAGCAACTATTCTTGCTATAAACATCCAAACAAGTCTTAAAGATGAATGCTATCTGCTTGCTTACAAAAAATTCCAAAAAATAGGGGAAAAAAAGAGCATGCAGGTGTCACTCCAGATGTATGAATCTAATGCTTGATGATGACCAATATAGAGTGAGGAATTGTTAAGGTCTCAAAAAAATTACATCAGAATGCAAAGCTAGGATATTTGAAAAAATAATGCTAAACAAGTCTATTTTAGAAGCTAGGGAAAATGCATCTTAGATACACTAATTAGTATGTAGGTACGAGAGGATTAATGTCAGATCTCTAAGGACAAAAAATTGGTCTATCCATTCAAAGCAATTGATGCGCAGGACTTTTTTTGGTGAAATATAATTTTGCGCTACATAGCCGACAAAAGAGTTCTAAATACTGCTAAGCGAATATCAAATACTGGAACCTCATCATTCGTGGACTTATTCATTAGAGTAGCAGCAGCATTATTGATCTTCTTCTTTCAAGGATTGGAAATAGCTAATAAGACGGTTGAGAATTTTGTGGGCCAATTTTGTCAATTATTCGATGCATATATAATTGTATTAAAAAAATTAGAGAAATGAAAGAGCAAGCATAAAAGTAAAAAAATTCAAATAAGTGAAAGAGCAAGCATAAAAGTTGTTAATCTCCGTCTATACAAGATAAATTAAGTCCTAGTACTAGAAACTATCGTACATCATCTATACAAAATAAACTAAGTCCTAGTACTAGAAAACTATAGTGGATTCATCATCACATGGTATAGGTACAACTTGAGGCTAGCTTTTTTAGGACTCATGTCATTTCTATGTATTCATATGCGCGTGTGGGCATGTACATTAGATAAGAAAAGATCTATATCAATGAATGTTGACGATGGAGATTAGCTATTTGGTATCGCAAGAATCCTTGCAAATAAGATGAGTCTAACAATCCAATATCAAGCTCGAAAACAATGAAAACATGAATATGTGTGATATATTTTTACTTTTTTCTAAGCATTGCTTAAAATTTGAAGCTTGGACCTCCCCCAAGGATAAATTTTTGGGTGAGAGGTGCTGAGCAACAGCTATATTCATCTTTTTTTTATTTTGTTGCACAGATAAGACTTGATTCATATCACAGGGAGGGGAAAATCACATAGATGGCATTGAAAGCTGAAAGCAGCAAACAAATTGCTTTCTTGTGGGGGTGTTTGCAATGAATTACAAATATATTAAGAGGTATGCAGTCCACAAAATAGCAAACTAGTATCAACTAAAACTCTTAACGAGTTCTACAACCCTTGGATTTTGTTATCGAGCATCTTTTATAAGTACTTTAATTATTTGCACTAGTAAAATGCATGATCGTTATCAATGAATTGATTTGCCGGCGGTGCATGTTATATGAAATAGATGGAATATATTTCTGGCCTTAATTATTTCCGCAAGAAAATCTTTGGTGATCCACGACCGTAATTAACTGAATGAATTTTAAGTCGGTGTACCTTTTCAATATCATTATATAAGATGATTCATACGGATTTAAAAGACCAACATTATGATTGCGTTTTTGGAGATCCGTTGTATTTTGAGCAAAGAGAAGGTTTCCAATCATATTCTACATAAATTGTCATCCAAGACCCATCCTCACATATTCAATCAAAATCCTTGGATGCATCAACCTCAACGCATATCCTTGCATAGCTAATGCGTTTTTATGGCAGAACGGGCTGATCTGGTCTTTCATAATAAAGTGATAAATGAAACTGCTATGAAACGACTTATTAGCAGATTAATAGATCATTTCGGAATGGCATATACATCACACATCCTGGATCAAGTAAAGACTTTGGGTTTCCAGCAAGCCACTGCTACATCTATTTCTTCTTTAACAAGAAATACATCAGCTCCGGCTAAAAACTCTGTCTTAAAAACAGATCCGAAAGGAAGAAGTTGTTGCCTAAAAATAAAATTCAGACTCCAATTCGGAAGTAGCGAATGCCTCTTTCTTACCAAGCCTAATCTTTCTTATCGAAATAATAGGAACCTTCGATCAAGCCAAAGAAAGAGAAAATGATTTCACCAGACTATTATATGCTTATAGCTGCCCTTAGTTGTAAATTGCCTGATCAGTATAGGGAAAGTGGGGGTGGTAGTTGTCATAATCAGTTTTTGTTAGGGTAAAGAAATTGAACCATATATGATATGGCTATGAGATTACCACTATCGCAAATTGGTTTAGCATAATAATTTAAGTTTATGGTACAACCACATAATGATTACTATATTAATAAATGTTCTTTTCTTGCAATCGAGTTTGAAATATAATTCATCTCAAAAAATAATTAGATATCAACCTTTTCTTAATCTTTAAAATTTTTAATTTCTGCCCCAACTCTCCACCTAAGATATCTGAATTCAACAATCTAGCACTATCACATCAAGCTGAATAAAAAAAAAAAAACAACCCTCCCCTAACTAAATTAACTTTTGGACCATCAAATTCCTGTGTGGAGGTAACAACACTGGTTTGGATCAAAAGATACTTTGCAGTCTCCACCCCCTGCCATACATGTAACCATATGAAGATCAAGGTTCATAGAGTAATCCCCTTGAGATGAGATATTAACCCTCAATCATCCGCCATTAATTCTGCTAATAATTGAAGGACGTTTCATTAGATCGTAAACCCCATATCTCCCGCCGGCGCATTAAAGTCCAGGCTGCTCCCTTGCGTGTCCGGCCACTCAAATAAGCTCGGAATTGGCACCAGCACAGTAAAATCCCAACCTTGCGCAGCCTCAAACGGTGAAAAGCCAGTAGCATGTACCAATACTCGTTTGATTAGCAAAATTTTTTTTTTCATTAAAATATTTTTTTTAAAAACTGATATCCCGATATATTATATCTAAAAATAATAATTTTTATATATTTAATTGATTATAAAAAAGTGACTAGTTTAGATTTGGTTGAATATTTTTTTTAAAAAATATAAAATAACTATTATGTCTTTAATCAACTGAAAGGTTAAGAATATTTTTTTAAAAAATTATTCTAATTCTCAGCCGACAAAATTTAGAATTTTTCATACCTCATATAGATATTTATAATAAAATATAAAAAAATATTTTTTATTTTTTAAAACTCTAACTTAATATGAAATATTTTTTAATTTTTTAGTTGAGATTATTTTTTTTAAAAAATATATACTATTCTTAGTACAGCTACTATCTCCCGTCTCCCTACAAATTCCAAATGTAAAGGGAAAAAAATAATAAAAAAAGAGATGCAAACTTAGAGCAGCACTAAACGCCAGATTCAATCCATCTTTTGGGGAACAGTGTGTAAGAGAGAGATGAAGACAAAGCGAGGGTGGCGGGGAGGGGGGAAAAAAGGGACAAAAGATCTCGGCGCATTTGATGCAGAGATTCGGGTGGAAAAAAAGGGGGCTGCAAGTAAAAATAAATACACAGGTATAATTGAAATGAATTTCGAGCCGTCTGATCTGAAGAATGTTGATTGGACGGGCGGAGATGGGGTGTATGAAACGGAAAGCGTCCGAATCTATGGGTCGAGATGCCGAGGGGGGAGGTGGCGGTCTGGTGTTCCTGCAGAACAGGGTATTGGTGATGAATGAAGCTTTTGAGGAAATGCCGGAGAGTGGAGACCTGTCCGTGTACCACGTGGGGTTGCACTCACCCCCGGTGAGAAGACGCGTCTAAGATCAATCTTTTCGCCCGAGCCAAGTAGTTAATTACTTCCTGCTAAAGAGAGAGTAAATATCACGAGCTCAGCCGAAAGAAAGAATAATAAAAAAAAAAGCGCTTAGAATGCTTACAAAAACAAGAAAAATTTGAAATTGCCGAGCATTGCATCACACTATTTAGGTTTGCACAAAATCCTTGGGCACAAAAAATATGAGCAGTGATAATCTATTACTATCATCATCGTCATAACCCATGCAACATTCGTTGCATGAGTCACATTATACATAAGTTTGAATCTATAATTGTAGAATAATTTTTTTGTCATTTGTTGGACAATATTGTCTAGCTATAAGACAAATTATGTATATATTAAATAGGTGACAACCGGAGACGACGCCATCTAATTAGTCTCTCAATCTTTGTAATTAGAAAAAATAATAAATAAAATTATATTTTTCTCCTATACAAAGGACCCACTATATTTGTTTTGTAAGTGGTTGATCAAAATGATTTCATAATAGCAATTGGTGAAATGTCTAAGCTTAAAATTTGTTTATCCGAGGATACATGCAAGGGAGCAGAGGTAAGCTAGGTGGAGAACACCACCCCATGGGTGCAACCACTCCCCATCATACATCATACCATGCGAACCCATACCCCTCATACGCCAACTAAATATTTTATAATCCAACCCCCAATTAAACAATGTCTTTCCTTTTATTTTATTTTATGGTATAAAACTTTGAAGAGAGAGAAAGTACTTTTTCCGAGAGCAGCAGCAGCAGCATCAGCGGCAGGAGCAGCAGAGGAGAGAGAGAAAGTGTGTGAGAGGCGGAGCAATGGGAACAGCTGCCCAGAAAAAACAAAACAAATAAAGAAATGGTTCCCAATTCTTGAAAAGAATAGAAAATTCTTAAACTAAGGGGAAGCTCGCAGAAGCGGCCCCATAAATCGCCCCCGTGCATCGCCGCTCCACTTTAAAGTTGGTCCCGGCCGCAGAGCCAAGCCTTCCACTCGGCCAGCGAGAGAGCGTTAAAAAAACCCAAAAAAAAGCGAAAGGGAAGCACCAAAGCGGCCTCGTCTCTTCTTCTTGGCCAGCATCTCCTCCTCTCTCTTTCTCTCTCTTTATCTCTCTGTCTCTCTCTATATCTCTCCAAATGGCCGCTGTGGGAGCCGGGAAGAAGCTAGGGTTAGGGTTCCGCCGCGCCGCTGTGGCCGTTCCGGCGGAGGGGGCGAGGGTCTGAGCCTGTGATGCTGGAGGGAGGCGGCGCTTCTACTCTCCAGCCGCCGAGGTGCCGGAACAGGGGGGGTTCTGTGGGGGTAAAAGTTGGTTTTTGCTAGGTTTTTTCGGGGGGAAATGGCGATGGTGGTGGCGGGGCAGGGAGGGGGGAAGGAGGCAGGGAAGCCACAGCAGGGGGGGTTGGACGCGGGGAAGTACGTGAGGTACACCCCGGAGCAGGTGGAGGCCCTCGAGAGGGTCTACACCGAGTGCCCCAAGCCCAGCTCCATGCGGCGGCAGCAGCTCATCCGCGAGTGCCCGATTCTCGCCAACATCGAGCCCAAGCAGATCAAAGTCTGGTTCCAGAACCGCAGGTAAAGAATTAGAGCCCAGAAACCAGTCCAAATGTTGGATTTGGCGAAAAAAATGGTTTCATTTTGAGATTTTTTTTACCGTGATGTCATGCTGGCTTGGGCTTTTCCATGGTTTTTCCTTCTCTTTTCGTCTGACTTTTAGTGGAAGAAGGGATTTTGGTAATGGGTTGGAAAGGGACGATCTTTAAGGCCTCGATGGGGATTTTGATGTCTTTTTATTTTTTTGAAGTAAATGACCCAACTGCCGCTTTTATTATAAGTAGCTCTGTTTTACATTCACTTCGAGCGATTCCTGGTTATCAGTTCCGATTACTTCTATTTTTAATGCTGTCCTACTACATTTTCGCACGAAAATGTTTGTTGGAAGAATATACGGGTTTTCTGTACTGAAATCCTCAAATAATTTGCGTGGATTTGCTTATAAGATGTTTTTATATGAAAGTATTTTGCTTTTCTGCGTTATAAATGTTTCTGTCCTTTTATTCGAACCATGCTTCTTGTCTTAATTTGCTATCATAAAGTGTCTTCTGGTACTTGTGATGTCTGCTGATGAACAGTATACCTTTTATCTGGATTTTTTTTTGGAATCATTGGATGCAAAAATTCTTACTTTTCTTCAATTTGTCGGATCTAAATGTTTCCATTTTCCAGTTTTTCTTTGTGTTATGAGAAGCTTGATATGGTTCTCGGGCAATCTTACTATGCTTAAGTATATAAGAAAAATTCGCATCCAGATCTGTTTTCTATATAATCTGGAAGGGAAGCATTTGTTTTTGTGGTCCTCAATGTTGAAGGCCATGGCCATGCATTGGAATGACTTGGAAAGGACTTATCTGGTCTTAAAAGGTTTTTCTTTTGCTTTCAAGTTTTCCCTCGAAAGGCTAAGTGATAATATTGGGGAAGGGGTCTGAACTAGTAACAGCAAATGAGGGGGTGTCCTTCAAAATGAAAGTTCATTAAACTTGCGTTTGAAACTCGTCCCGACAAAAAAGCTACCTTTCTATTTCTTGGAAATTTAGAGCTCCAAATCGCACTGTTGGATAGCAGTGTTCTTGGTGCTAGAAGCTTGTCTTGTTATTTAAAAGCCTTTGACATGAGATATAGTGGTAATCATTGAGTAGAGGGAACCGACACCAGTTGAGGGGAAAATGACTGAGAGTCCAAAAGTTAATGAGGCTTCGATGATGACATCTTTAATAATAGTTTGTACTCTCAATATCATCTGCTTATAGTTGAATGTCCGGTGTCTCTTAGCGTTCTTGTGATAAGAGATTGCTCAGAATTTCACTTTGGGTGGATGTGTGTTAGAATGACATCGAAATGCTTTTCTTTCTTATGCGTTTTACTTTTTAAGCCTCTGATGTTTGTTATTTTATAATGGAAAATCAGATGCCGGGAGAAACAAAGAAAGGAAGCATCTCGTCTCCAGACAGTTAACAGAAAGCTGACTGCCATGAACAAGCTGTTGATGGAGGAAAATGACCGGCTGCAGAAGCAGGTGTCCCAACTTGTTTATGAGAATGGATATATGCGCCAGCAACTACATCATGTAAGGCTATTATGTCATCACTTTTCTTTGTAAGGCTTTAAAGCAGCCATGCATCTAGATCATATTTTGTTCTGGCCTTGTCTGCTCGCTTCTGTTTTTGTAATTTCCTTTTATTTTCCAGCATTCATTACGTTGTCTATACACATTTTTTGCCAGTATGCTCAACACTAAACACATTGTGCTGAGGCTGAAGATTGCTTGGTTTGAAGCTCTGTTGATCTAACAATCAATTGAGCTCATGAATTAAGTGCTTAAATATCTGATTGCAAGGGCGATCAATTATTTGTCAACTGGATTGAAGAGGTTTTACTTCCATACTTGTTGGGGACTAGAGAGTTATGTGAACAACCCTTGTTTACAATGAAGAGCATTTAAGAAAGGCTATCACTGTTCTGTTTGAGGACATTATAGGTTATTATATGCATTCTTATTAAATCTACTTTCCTATGAACGAAGATTTATCTCTGCTTGTCATCGTGCAGGCATCTGTAGCAACTACTGACACAAGCTGTGAATCTGTAGTGACGAGTGGTCAGCACCACCATCAGCAAAACCCAACACCTCAGCATCCTCAAAGGGATGCTAACAACCCAGCTGGGTAATTTATCAGCCTAGTTGTATTTTTCCATCCGATTGTCTAATTGCTTGTCTTCCATCTCACTTGTCACTTTTATGGTTAACAGTCTACTCGCAATTGCTGAGGAGACCTTGGCAGAGTTCCTTTCAAAAGCCACTGGAACTGCTGTCGATTGGGTTCAGATGGTTGGGATGAAGGTAATAGGAAAAATATTTCTAACATTTGCTTAGAAGTTTTAATCTCAAATTCCAATGTCAAGTTGCATTTTCTTGATTGTTGTATGATTGCAGCCTGGTCCGGATTCTATTGGAATCATTGCTGTTTCCCACAATTGCAGTGGGGTAGCAGCACGAGCCTGTGGTCTTGTGAGTCTAGAACCCACAAAGGTAAGCCAATCCTTCTAAGAAGTCTATCAGCTACTAGCTTTTTTTTGTTCCTAGCAGGCTATTATAGATTATTATTTTATAGGTCGCAGAGATCCTCAAAGATCGTCCATCTTGGTATCGTGACTGCCGCTGCCTTGATGTGTTGACTGTAATTCCTACTGGAAATGGAGGGAATATTGAGCTTATATACATGCAGGTTTGTGCTTATGGTCTTATAATTACCATATTTTTTCCTTTTTTTCTATGAACGTTGCATGATGCAACGTGTCATAACTTGTTTTTCTTTGTATTATCTTATTTTCCATATTAGACATATGCACCTACTACTTTGGCATCGGCGCGCGACTTCTGGACGCTCAGATACACCACTGGTCTTGAAGATGGCAGTCTTGTGGTAAATACTTTAATTTCGTGAAATTTAGTTACATCTGTCCTGCACATTTTTATTTTTCCTGTCAAGCCCTGTCAAATTTCTATTTAAGTTCTGTTATTTCTCTCCTTGTTTTATGTTTCTTTTGTTTAAATTCTTCTTGTATTAGACCTCAAGCCTGTAACTTAATCTTGTAGATCTGTGAGAGATCATTGACTCCTTCCACTGGTGGTCCTGCTGGGCCACCTGCTTCGAATTTTGTTAGAGCTGAGATGCTTCCCAGTGGTTATCTAATTCGACCATGTGAGGGTGGTGGTTCAATGATTCACATTGTCGATCATGTTGATTTGGATGTAAGTTTTCTACATGATTAAATTCCTTATCAACTTGGCCAGCATGACTTTTTCAAATTTGAATTCTTTTGTTCTTTATGCTTTAGGCTTGGAGCGTGCCTGAGGTGCTGAGGCCCCTGTACGAGTCACCAAAAATTCTAGCACAGAAAATGACCATTGCTGTACGTTTCTTGTCTTAATATGAGAGCCTGTTTTTGTAGCACTGCAGTATATTGGATTTACTTTTTGTCTCTTTTTTATTAGGCATTGCGTCATATACGGCAAATTGCACAAGAAACAAGTGGTGAAATTTCTTATGGTGGGGGACGTCAACCTGCTGTATTGAGGACTTTTAGCCAGAGATTGAGCAGGTAAACTCCTTGTCACTTTCTGCTGGTTCATTATTTCTTGCTTAACCTCGCTACTGTTTTGATTTGACTTAAATCTTATTGGAATAAATGCAGAGGTTTCAATGATGCTGTAAATGGGTTCGCAGATGATGGCTGGTCATTAATGGGTAGTGATGGGGTTGAGGATGTAACTATCGCCATAAATTCGTCGCCAGACAAGCTTCTTGGGTCTCATGTTAACTCTTCAACAATGTTTTCTGCCATGGGCTGTGGCATCTTATGTGCAAAGGCATCCATGTTGCTGCAGGTTTAACTTTCACCGTTGGCACCCATTATTGCTAAAAGAAAATTGATGGGTTCTTTTTTAGTGCATATATTAATTATATGCTTCAGCTTTTTCAAAGATCCCACGTTATCACCAAAATTTTTATGAAAAATTGTGAGGATAAAAACTCTTTTTTTTCTTCTTACTTTTGATTGGTGTGTTTTGTTAATAGTGGCATCATTTTTTCTTGGATGAAACTTGAGTATAATAATACATTGTTTTGGGTGATTTAGAATGTGCCACCTGCTTTACTCGTTCGTTTTCTGCGGGAGCACCGTTCTGAGTGGGCTGACTGTGGTGTTGATGCTTATTCTGCTGCATCTTTGAGGGCTAGCCCATATGCTGTTCCTGGTGTGAGGGCTAGTAGCGGTTTTCTGGGTGGTCAAGTTATATTACCTCTTGCTCATACTATTGAACACGAAGAGGTAATCCAATCTTTGTTAGTAAAAAACAATTCCATGTGCTCATGTTATTTTCTCAGTGCTCGAATGTTATAACAACAACTATTCTTGCTTGCGTTTGTAGTTTTTGGAGGTGATTAGGCTTGAGGGTCATGGGTTCAACCAAGATGAAGTAGTTTTGTCAAGAGACATGTATTTGCTGCAGGTTTGTCTATTGAAATATGATGATGGCTTTTATGCTTTGGAATTAGACCTCTGCCTGCTTAATTTCTTTTTCTTGTAATGGCAGCTTTGTAGTGGAGTTGATGAAAATGCAGTCGGTGCCTGTGCACAGCTTGTATTTGCACCTATAGATGAATCTTTTGCTGATGATGCTCCCTTGTTGCCCTCAGGATTCCGTGTCATACCGCTGGATCCTAAGACAGTTGGGTAACTAAACTTGTTTATTATTTAAAACGATTTTTGGTTTAAAGGCCATTAATAAATTGATGTCAGCCTTATGAGTTTTTTTCTTTTAATTTTCTTGTATTATGGGGCATGACATGAAATGATCCATGTTACAAATGCCAATCCATATTTGAAGTGCTTGTGGTCCTTTTCCTTTTTTTAATGTTATGTTTTGTTTGGGCAATCATTTTGTGTTTTTATCATATGGCTATCTTTCCCATGTTATCGACTTTTGCCTGCCATTAGTCCTCATAGGCATCGGTATTAAATGAAAGCACGTGGTGCACAAAACTGCTAACTAAATTGAATTGAATGATAAAGGTTATTACTTTTCATGCATTACCTATTAATTGCTTGCGCCTATTTACTTGCAGATATTACTTTTTCAGTTTCAATGCATGCAGTGATAGCTTTACCAACATTTATTTATCTAACAAATGCATCATGCTTTTCAGTAGCTTTATCTCTAGTGGCATAATTTCAAATGCTATATTTTATTTTTGGAGCAGGATGCACCCAGTGTCAATCGAACCCTTGACCTGGCTTCCACGCTTGAAGTTGGATCTGGTGCTGCAGCCCGCTCTTCTGGCGAAAATTCTTCAAACACTTATAACCTGAGATCTGTCCTGACAATTGCATTCCAATTCACATATGAGAATCATCTCCGAGAAAGTGTGGCAGCAATGGCACGGCAATATGTCAGAAGCGTGGTGGCCTCAGTTCAGAGAGTTGCAATGGCAATTGCACCTTCGAGGCTTGGCTCACAGATTGGGATGAAGCATCATCCTGGTTCTCCTGAAGCGCACACTCTAGCTCGATGGATTTCCCGGAGCTACAGGTAATGCCTTTATTTTTGTTTTCATTTGTGAATGTTGCATGCTGAATTATTTGACTGAGTTGAATTAAGAATATTAGTCTTTAATAAAATGTAAAACAAGCATGTTTTTTTTTTTTGAATTTTAAGAACACCAATAAGTTTATAGTGGTATACTTTAGCAAGGGCCACTTATAGGGCACTTACCACTTTCTTATGGAATATATCAATACATTCTCCTCTTTGTAAACATGACCATAAACAGTTGTGAAGGAAACTTGATGGTTGCTGTTGTGGTTACGGGTATAGTTTATGTTTCGGCCACAATAATTTTTGCAATTCAGGCAAATATACTTATTGGAAAATATCGATTCTGAAAATGTTTGATGTCTGGTGGATCAGATAATTAGCTTCATTCAAGCATGTATGTATAGATTATTTTGGTCTAGTGTACCTGGACGGCATCCATTGGATAGATTATTTAGCAACATCTTTCTAATCCCTTCTCACAATTATACCATTTCCGAGTTTGTGCCATTTAATTCTCTGAAAAAAAATAGTTGCTGTTTAAAGATCAATGCTCTCCATTCATACTAAGGAAATGCAAACTGACGAATTTCTTAGATAATCACTAATTAATTTTTGAGGTCTAGATTGCTCATTTGCATAAGATAAATCATTTTTCATCTGATTTATGTTGCATTTGCCATGTTTATATTCAAAATATCCCAGGTTTCATATTGGAGTAGATCTCCTTCGGGCTGACTCCCAGGCAGGCAGTGACGCCTTGCTGAAACTCCTGTGGCACCATTCGGATGCAATTTTATGCTGTTCGTTGAAGGCAAGTGGAAATTTTCCTTTAGACTTGATAAAATCATTCTTCGTATGATTTTTAACATAATATAAAATTGCATTCTTCCCTTTGTGCTTTATCACACAAATTTGGATTCTTAGTGTTCCTACTTTGTAACACAATTGCTTCTGCTGCAGTCGTCCCCAGTGTTTACCTTCGCAAATCAGGCTGGTCTTGACATGCTGGAAACCACTTTTATAGCTTTGCAAGATATTACGCTGGAGAAGATCCTCGATGATAGTGGTCGGAAGGTGCTTTGCTCGGAGTTTACCAAGATAATGCAACAGGTAAGAACAAGAGCTTCTACTCGCTTCTGAATCATTTTGCACTTTCCTTTGGGAAATTAGTTCAATTTCACCGCCTTACATGTTCGTTGATTCCTTCTAGGGTTTTGCTTATCTCCCTGCTGGCATCTGTTTATCAAGCATGGGTAGGCCTGTCTCCTACGAACAGGCTGTGGCATGGAAAGTACTGAATGAAGAGGATTCACACCATTGCTTGGCCTTCATGTTCGTGAACTGGTCTTTTGTTTGAGTCACCTGTGGCTTTTGCAGCCCCTGTATGTTGTACCTGGATGAACTCTAGCATCCTTAGATATATGTTATGCTTCTGGAGTCATCGGACCGCTTCTCTTGGTACCTGCTATCTATATATTATGGGAACATCAGACCAGTGTTAATCTAAGTTAAGATGGTACTTTGTGGTGTTTAATGCCTCCTGTTTTTCTATAAATTCATGTTGTATTGATGCATCGGATGCGTGTCCTTGATGTTTGTTGCTTGATCTAAAATGCTCATCTACCCACTGGATTTAAGCAGCCAATCTTCTCTAGTGGTTCACAATGTTCATGTATGGCCAGCAGCAGTATGTAGCCTGCAAACGTTCTCTAATTCTTATTACATTCTGCTGCATTTAGAGATGTCCGCCAACCGAGCAAGGTGATCTGGTCTTACAAATAAGTGCTCATGAACTCTAGGAAGTTTATTTGATAGGGGTGAAGCAACTGTTCTATCCATGCTAAATGACTTTGTGGTTCCTGGTGCTTTGTAAGAGTTAAATTTTTTGGGGACCTAGACATTTGTTAGCCACATTCTAACTTGGCCTTAAATCATCCTCACATTCGTCTTATATAGTTAGATGGTGAGAAAAGTGACGGACCTGTGACCATGTCACCTTAGAACCTTGCTCGATTGCATATTGCCTTGTGTGGCCAACCCTTCTTAGTGTGCATTTGGTTTGCAATCTAAGGTGTGGAGGATTGAGGTATTTTTATTTCCTTCTAGTATAAGAATGAGAATAGAATTTTTTTTCAACTAAACAGCATAGCTGGAATAAGAGTTAGTTTATTCTCATTTGGGCTCAACTTTTCCAATCAAACATGCCTTTGAAGTAATCCAATGACCCCGAATGGAGTTCACGTCACTAGGAGATCAAACACAACCTGCTCTTTAGATAAAGGGAATCCTAAACCATCTTAGTTCCCAGTAAATACTTCTTACCAAGGTTGTGGGCCTTTCACAGCGGCTTCTAGACTATACGTAGGATAATATTTATATAATTTGTATCCTGCATCTCGAGCCAGTTCTGGCAGGCTTCCATGCATTAAGTTCGGTTTCACTGGGAGGTCTTACTGCACAAAATCTGGCTTGGATCACATCCAAAATTACCACCCAACTTAAACATCCAGAATGGTCACCAAGGTCGCAAACCATGCAACCAACAGCGAGAAGTCGCATCCTCCTCTCAGAGACCGGTATCCATCAACCACCCTTCCCGACCTCTTCCGGTTAGCGAAATTCCCATCACATCCCAACCCTGTCCCATCATCCATCAACGGCCGCGATCCCCTCATCTCCCAGCGCCCACCATCACGTGGCTTTCTTCCACGCAGCCGCCCCTACCCCCCTACATCTAATCGTAGCTGCAGGTGAATATTTTTAGTAAAAAGCCTAGGCATGACCCTACGATTTGACCGAGTTGTCCCGTGTCAAACCTAAGCAGTAGCCTCCCTACCTACACCTGCGACATTATCTCAGCACGGAAACATTTTAATAATTTAATAATAATAAAATAGAGCCGAGCCTCGCATCATCAGCATATAAACCTGTCCCCCGACAGCACCCACAGTCTTCGATGTGACCACATTATCTTCTCCTGTTCGTCCACCTGTACTCATTAATTCTTTATGACTCTAATAATAGACACTCACCCCTTGTATAGACCCACTAAATAGACCCTCTCAAGCATCATCTCTGAAGATTAAAATAAAATAAATATACTGGTTCTTCGATAATGGGTCCCGTAGGCCTGAGAGGTGCCACGTAAGAGGAGACCGCGTGATCTTCCCTTCGTTCCATCCATTCTGTCTGTACGCCCGCTGTAATTTTGCTTCCCCCCCCCCCCCCCCCCCCCCCCTAAATGGTGAAATGAATGCCGCCGGAACGCCACGTCACCGAACCTTTACTCATTAATTACGGCAACTCTTTTACCGAAATACCCTTAGTGTTATACGATATTGCCTAAACGATTTGATCGCGTGATGGGCATCTCTGACACGGGATGGAAAATCAGACGGTTAGAGACGTCCAATCGCAGTAGAAGAAAAGGTGGGGCAGGGAGCATTGATTGAAGGGGTGGGATGGTACGGGTTGGCGTACGGATCGATGGACCTCAGCGTGGTCGGGAATAAACGAGGGCGATGGCAGGCGCAGCATCTGGCGGTGCTGCTCCCGTCGCTGTCGGTGGGGCCCGACCCCTCTCGACAAGTGGCCCTCTAGGGGCACGTGTCCGCATCTCGTGAGCCCGTGGTCTCCCTCCCACCCGCCCTCAAAAGCGTCGCTGCTGTACTCCCCGTCAGGCGCGCCAGGCGCTCAGGGGCATGCGTATGAAGCCCCCCGCTGTCAGTGACCCCGCTGTTCTCCGAATTTACGATGCTGCCACCGTGGGGGCGAGTGCTGGTTGGTGATCTTATTTACTCATGCCATGGCATGCATGCGGCATGGATTATGGATGGTCGTGCATGCGGTGATTGTAAGCTACGCGCACCGGTAAATCTACTAGGGGACGGTACGCGTGTTGGAAGTCTGGAGGCGTGTTGAAGACTCAAAGGCTAAGTTGGGTCGCAGAATAAATTTGAACGGAATAATAAAAAGTTATCCGGTAGCTAAAGAGGATCGGTTTATGTTGCGGGATAATTATTTTCCGAAATTTAGATAAACAATAAGTGGACGGGAAGCATTTAGATTTATCTTTTTTTTCTTCACAAAGACGAAATTAGTTTTATATTTTTTCTGTATTTAAGAAAGGATAGAAAAATGGACAAAAAAAATGATATGCAATTGGTTTAAGAGGGCGAAAAAAATATGTTTAGCGGAAGGAATTGGAGGTTATCCCGACTTATTTATTCCCATCCAAACGCGGCCTAAAGTACTCTCTGTACCGAGGCAGTGGGGGAAAGAAGCCATGGTTCTCGAGCCTCCCTCTCTCTCTCTCTCTCTCTCTCTCTCTCTCTCTCTCTCTCTATGGGTTTGGGCTTTCCCTTTTGTCCCCAGCTTTTTTCCCCCAAATCTCGATCCGCTGCAGCGAATCGGCCTCAGCATCCATTCCTCGCTTGTTTCTGCCCTCCTTTATCTCTCTCTCTCTCTGTATATATATGTATATGATATTATCTCTGTGGGTGATGAGATGAGACCGGCGTGGGCCAGGGAGCGGGCAGGAGGACATGGTTGGGGGCCGGCGGGAATCCCGGTGGCTTAAATGGGGACGGGGGGAGGGACTGAGATCATCATCATGGCCTTACGAGGTCCCTTGCAAGGGGAATTTAGGGGCTCCATTCCGAGGGCTGGAGCTCGACGCGATTCGCCTGCCCGCCCGGATCCAATAATTCCCCACCACCAGCGCTTTTTAGGGTTTTTATCTTCTTATCAGGGCTTTAATTTTAATTTGGAATTATCTCGTCTTTTCTCAAAATTATGCGGGAAACGCATTGGAACCGGACGGCATTGGACGGACTTCCTTCCGGCGGGCCATCTGGGCCCCCACTGGATGGACGGCTGAGATACGCTTTCCGTGGGACGAGGGCAATTCGTTATTGTTCGCTAGGGCTAAGAGGGAGAGAGAGGGGGAGGCGGGAGGCGGCGAGGGAGACGACGACGAGGTCTCACGGCAGTTCGAAACCCTAATTAATGGCGAGGAGGTCTAATCCATCGAGTAAATCCAGCATCTCATGTAAATCTTTCTTCTTCTACCCTTTAAATAACTGTTTCTGTTTAATCTCGGGGAATGATCTGTGTTCTATTTGATTTATTTGTTTGCCTGGTTTACGATAGTTGGAGTGGTGGAATTTTCAGGAGGGATCCAATCTCGGTTCCAATTTGGTTTGTTTGGGCATTGAGGTTATACAAAATTGTGATTTTTTTTTGACATGTCATAAAATACGGCTTGAGTGCAATGTTAGGGATGGTGGAGACCTCTATCTAAGTTGGAAGTGGCGGAAACAATCTTAGAAAGGGATTGAAGTTTATAAAAGAAATAGGACAATTTGAAATTACTTGGTAATTTGAGTTGGAATGCCTTAGGTTCTGATTGTTTTAGAGCTTAATCAATGATTCATTTGGCAACCATTGTTGACACCTTGGAAACTCTTATATGCTATTTCCATACCTTACTGTCTTGATGAGATGAGTTGGTGATATGAATATTGCTTGAACCATCTCATGTGAATCATCATGAATAGAAGCAAATTCTGGAAAGTTGCATGATCAATGTTGCTTTTGTTCTAGCTATCAATGTAAATTGCTTGATTCCTTGCAATATCTCTTTGTGGTCGGACTGTGTACTTCTAGGAGTACATCCATGTGCTACTTGCACCACTCCTTAGTTGCATAGCTTTTGTAAGTCAGTAAAAGGAGAATAATCCTCAATGGAAGTGCAAGAATAGAATTAGTCTAGGTCCTATTTGATGAAGATTATGATGTGGTGATATCCGATGAATTAGGTATAGGAGAAAACTCGGAAAAGTTGGATTGTGAAAGGCGTGCAATATTGAAAGATCGATGCTGAAGTAGTGAGCTTCATACCAAAAGGCAAAAGTGTGATCAAGATAAATTGTCAGTGCTTGTATCTCATGGCCCCAGTTAAATATACGAAATCAACAAGTTATCTCTGCAAATGGTTAGTATAAGAGCATTGCAGATTAAATGAGAAACATTGTTTAGTGTTGGATGAGGGAACACAGGTGTCAAGTGATCAGTTTTCCTGGAGAATCTGATAGGTAACTTTAGGAACTAGGTTAAGGGATAATACATGATATTATTTTACAAGATATGTTGGTATGATCCTGTACTGTTCAGTATACACCATTATGATATGCAAGGATTCCATTGTATTGGTTACATTATTGTATGGTATAAAATGGATTATAAATTCAATATTTATCTGATTTGTATGTCTTAGACAAAATAAATTGAACTTCAAACTCTATCCTAGCTGTCCATTTATGCCTTCCAGGAACTTTTAAAAACCCTTTCTTGGATCAACATATAAGCTCCTAAATATGTAACATAACTTATTTAATCTTGTAGGGATTTTCTTAAAAAGAATATTATTTGTAATGCTAAAATGCCTAATAGGTAAAATATCCACCAAGTATGTTTTACATTAGCTTGTCCCTAAAGCTTCTAATGAGATATGATTGCCTAAGTATTTAGTGATTAAATATTATTCTCGTCACCATGCTCCTAAGAATGAATTCCCAATTGAGGTGCTCTTGACTTAACAAACTGGTGTTGCCCATCAACCCAATTTTAGGGCCCATTGCGTTTGAGCATTTTTTTAATGAACAATCAAGCTTGACGTGTTTCCCTGTTGTTGTTTCATGTCTGGATTTGGAACACAATTAACTTCTTAGGAGTATAGCAAACAATTTGCAAGGTTCTTTGTTGGCGCACTTTGAGAGAACTGTAGATGCACTTCCAAGGAACAAGTTAATTGATGCTTTGTTATCATACTAGAATCTATCACCTAGAGACCTGAGTGTCCTCTTTTCTTTTCTTGTACTCTTGGGTAGCTATTCTTTTTTCTTGCTCTCCATGTAATTGGGCTGAACATAAAACTTATTAGTGAAAACTTTTAATTTAGTAAATGTTAGCCACTTGCTTTGGTTATCATGAACATTGTTCTTAGGTGCCCATTGTTGGTCTCTATAGAGCCCATGCGAAGTCATCATAAGCATGATTCTCATCTTCTTCTTACATCAACAATCCTTGCCTTTCTTCACATATTCTATAACAACCATAGTCCTTACCTTAAATGATAGCCGAAAGGTACTTTTTAGGTTACTTGGTCCTGTATAAGTACCCAAGATCTCCTATAACATACAATGATATGAGACTATTCATATGCCTACATGAGCTCTCACATATTCTCTCCGTTTAAGCTTGATGTCCTCATCAGGCTAAGAGTTCAAATTCAATCAGAAACACCATGGTCAGACTGTTGTCAGCCCCACGAAAGACTCATGATGTAATGTCCTCTAGTTTATATGGGCCATATGGGTTTGATTTTAATATTGTATAACCTATATTTATCAATCGGCCATACCGATTAGTACCATACCAAGGTTCGCCGTATTGGTACCGGACCCTATACTGGCGCCACACTAGCATAGTGTCGGTACGGTATGGTATGCGGTACGCTTACCGAGTGTCGGTACGCCACGGTATCGGTATCGGTACAGTACGTCCGGTACCATTCGGTTCGGTACGGTATAGCATACCATGTTAGTACCAAGTCGGTATGCAATCTCGTACTGTACCGACACTCGGTACGCAATTTCGTACTGTACCGACACTCGGTACGCAATTTTGTACTGTACCAATACTCGGTATGCTTCGCTGTCTCGTACCGCATACCGACATTGTAATAGCATAGTACCAGTACGGGGTCCGGTACCTAGATGGCGAACCTTGATCAATCTATTATAAATATATGTTTTATAGGCTTTCCTTTTAGTTCGTTTATTATGTGTGTAGGTATGTATGTATGTATGTGTATGTATGCGTACACACACAAAGAATATGTTGAGTTTGAATCACACCGTGCCCACCTTGGCTTAGGCTCATTTGTTAATTTACCAAGAGTTAGTCCAAAGTTTGAACTCAATTTCTAAGTTTTGTGCACAATGAGTTTGGTTTACTCTCAATTTGGCTAGTACAACCATTGTGTATCCCAACTCCCAAGTACTTGGACTTGAGGCATTGTTTAAAACAAAATGAAGGGCAAGGCTTGGTTAGCCGAGATGCCGTACCATCTGAGATCCAGTAATCTTTGTCTCTCTAATGCAAATATCTACCTCTAGCTTCTGAGGCCCTTGTCTTTTCTCGTCTTTTATATTTCTTTTTTATGTTATATTTTTTCTTTATTTTCCTTTCATCTTTTTTATTCTATGTTTTTGCTTTATAATTCTATTAGCTAAGCACCAGCAGTGATGAGCATACCATCAAATGCTGAAGAATTAAGAAAAACTGTGCTGTGTTGATAATAAACTTTTTTCAGTCTCTGAACCACTTCTCTTTTCTACAATCTTGTAATCTTTTTGTTAATTTGGAATTGTTGGCTTTTAATTTTTATTGTCTTTGGTTTGATATTTTTGAAAGCCATCTTTATGTATGGCTTCTGCATTCCTATGTCCGGGCATTTTATTCATTTCATAACTGTTGTGATTTCAGTAAACTTATTTGATTTTTGAATCAGAATGATTGTTTTTGACAAGTGATAGGTAATTGTTATTCTACATTTAGAAGATAATTCTTCAGCATCCAAGCATGCTGTTTATCTGATTAGTTAATTACAATATTCTCTCTTGTTTGGTATTTATAAAAATTTTAGTAAGGAATAGCTATCTCAGTCATTTTCTATGAGTGGAGATACCTTTTCGATTGATCAGAAAACTCCCTATTGGTGGTTTATTGCAGTAAATATTGGCCTCTCACTCCAATATGGTTTTGATTATTTTGTTTTGATGTTTCCTACGATACCTAAGTTAGCATTTTTTTCCCACATGAAATTAGCATTTGAATACACGTATTTATCACAAGGTAGTTCTTTGCAATGTTCTGAAAATCGGACTGACCAGCTAGTTGAACCAGTTGGACTGTCAGCTGGCCAGGCATCTATTTCGGTGCAGAACATGAGTAATCAACTGGACTCTTTTGGCCATAGTTATCTTCGATGGAGAAACTTGTATGCAAACAGTACTTTCCATGATTTAGAATTTGGTAAGGGTAAGCTTTCCCTTGTCCTCATGGCTGTCGAGCTATTCCTTTGATAAATAGAATGTTTTGGTTTGTTTGTCGCATGTGTTTTTAGCCTACATTGTTGAGCTTTCCTTGTTTGAGAAGATTCTACTCTATTATCATTTAAATGCCTGAAAGCAATTAATTTTGTTTATGCTTCCACATTCAATTGCAGATTGGGAAGAAAGAGCGACGTGGCACATTGCAAGAAACACCTGCTCTTGAAGTCTATGAAGCCTGATCTAGACCACCTTTTCACAAAGTTAAGGTATGCAATGTGCCACGTCGCTCTTTCTTCCGTACGCCTCTAGATCTGTGATTGGAAGGACTTGCTGAATATATTGGTAAATGGTGTGTCGTCAAACAATCTTTCGTCTTGCTTGGTTATATAATTCTAAAAGCAGGAGCCATACACATCTATGACTACTTTTCAGATATCTTGGTAGATGGCGATGTTTTTGATTACTTGTCATGAATAGCTTCCTGCGCTTTTACATGTTCTGACAGGAGATTTACAGGTTAATGTTTCTCTATCCATGCGTGTGCTAATTTGTTGGCCTATTAGAGTTTCAGAAGCATGAAAGCAAACCTAAAAGCGTCGTATCCTGATGCCTTTCGAGATGGTTTGGCAACAAAGATGCTGGAACAAAGACCTGACTTCAAAAGTGCCTCTGCAATAAGCATCAGAGATTAGAATTAAATTGGCTGTTTTGTTATTTGCTCCATCCAGTATGGACTTTAAAAGAGATGAAGAGATGATGCACATGAGAACTGATCTTTTGCGGTGCGCGGTTTGTACCATAAAATGTGCAGCTCTCAATGGCCGCCATCAAGAGATGGATGGCCATCAAGAAACATGGCCTTTGTGTTGATAACTGTTCATATCTTGATGACGACCATCAGACTATGTTTGTTCATATTGTTTCACTAGACTTCCTCACCATCAGACTTAATTTGGAGTCTACTTGAGCTCAAAAAGCTCTTTACTATTATATTGACATCGTCTTTCCTTTTTTCTTAGCATCCTTCATTTTTTTTGGGGGCCTTCATTTTTTTTTGGGGGTGCAATTTGGAATGAAGCTTCCAACATTTCTTTTTTCTATCTGCACACTAATTTCATAATAATCAAAATAACTCATTTAAATAGTATCGAGTTGCTTTTTATCTTGCTCTCCCTTCTAGTCTAGTTTTTTTCCTAACTCGGCTCTGATTCTTTGACTTATCACCTTCTTGTCTTCCCTTGGCTTGTTTTCTCCTCAATCCCCTTGGCTTCACATTGCTTTCATTAATTTTCTCCACCCTAAATAGGTTCAACTCCTTTTGGATATTTTTATTGAAGATTGTCAATGTGTTTTATAAAGACTACATGATCATCAATAGAAATTTCTAAAGTAATAGTCTACTTATAGAACTCGGTGTAGCCCTTGGTAGATTAATCGTACTTCTACTGGAGATATAATCATTGACTAAATCGATCTCCCTTATGGTAAGTTGGATAGAATTTCTTCTTGAATAAAATTGTTAATTTTTGTGTCATATTAAGTACATTATTATTTCTCATATAAAAGTTCTACTAAGTAGGGCATGACTATAAAGCTTTAGATAAGCAAAAGAAACTTTCTAAATACTATGTTCATAAATAATAAAATGAGTCTCCGATTGATTTAACCTATTATGCAACTTCTCTATATCGATAGATCCATGATATACCTAATATCTTAATATGTGCTTTGACTATAAAAGACTAGAGAGGGGAATTTTGAAAACCTACAAGTTATCATCCATTTTTACTAGATGGCAGGTCATCATTTTCACTTTTCAGATATTGTAGACAATGTTATAAGAGTAGATGGTGTTGGTGTCGAATGCATTAGTCAAGTCATAAGCTCTATAAATTGTAACAATCTTCTCCTATAATTGATTGACTATTGGCGATATCATCTATCGAGATAGAAGCCCTTGCCCTCATCTTTGTCCTTTGATATCTTTTGAACATTAAAAACTTTTTTCTCATGTACTTGTACTACTTGCAACTTGATTCGATTGAAGAGAGAAGAGGGCAATTTCATTAATCTACTCAACATATACCTCGTATAGAAAATAATAAAAAATATTTAGAAATTTGAAAATAGGATTTCTAGCCTATTTTGTATTTATTTATTAATAATAAATTGATACGTAGGGCCTGTATTATCACTAATGTGGTCTACCCTTTCTATATTTTAGTTGAATTCTGCTTCTAGTAAAAATAAGTGAAAAGTTATCTATGATGGTAAGAAATTTATACTATATAAAAAGAAATTTAGATTTTGACTTTTATATCAACTTTACTTTTTGTCGCATTACCTAATTTCTTCTAGATTGGAAGATATACTTAGTCAACTTGCTACCAAAAAAAAGTTGATTGGCTTATTCGATAACCCAAACATCATTGAAGCCATGTGTTTACAAGGTGCGATGAACCCCTCGAGGGTGGTCATCCCTTATAATACTCACTAAGAGTTTCATTTGGTGTTTGGCATGCTAAAAATAAACATTCTTTGAAATATTAAAATTTTGGTTTACAATGAAGTCTTGAATGATCGTGCTCTAAAACTCCATCTAGACTTGCCTGAAGTGACCACATTGGTGCACAAATGGATCCATTGATCCTCCTGAATCAAGTGTTTATGTTTGCATTATAGTTTTCTTTTTGCATCAAATGTAGTAGATGTATTTATTTATATATTAGGAAGTTGAGTCCAATCTTGAAGGCAATAAAATATAGTTATGATATGAGCTAATTATTAGTTCAACTCTTATTTTTCTATTTCAAAATAAGAAAACTTTCAAATTTGAATCCTTTCATGCTCTCAGAAAAAAATCTTTTATTTGATAATGAAATTGTAAGAAATCTCCCTCTAACCTTATTTCCATAAGATTTTTACTATTTAAAAAGCTAAAAATTTAAGTCTCATGAGTTCACACCAAGCTAGTGGATGAGTTGCTCATATGTATTACATATTTATTTAATATAAAGATAATTGAATAGCAATTAAAATTATAATTTAATATCAAAGAGTACAAAGATGATGAAGATACTGTATGATATTAGTACACATGTAACAATATGCCTTAACATATATTTTTGAAAACATAACCAACTAGTCACCAACTTATCTATGATCTTAATTGAAAGTAGGATAATTACTTTTCTTAGCTACTTGTATTTTATAATAAATTTTCTAAAATTGAAACACTATTTTCTTTTCAATAACCAAGATACTTACAAAACAGATGTCTTTCTCATGTGCAAGAGAGACAATGTTTCTTATCCCAAAGGTTTTGAAGGCTAGTCATGTATGTCAAATTGCAATTGTAAATCTAAAATAATATTTTAATCATTTAGGAGCATAAAGATAGACAAATGCTATACATTGTGAGTATGCATGCAGTGCTATGCTTTGACATGTATATTTTTAAAAATAGCCATTTAGGTAACTGATCTTTCAAAACTTTTAGTTGAAAGTGGGATCATTGTCAATTTTTTACAATAGAACAAGTTTTTCTTTCTTTCAATGCTACAAGGGTTGATGGTTATGATTTATTCTAGAACCCATCAAGGATTGGGATGCTTATACAAGAGCTGCCTTACTTCCTATGTTTGAGATGCATCAAGTTTCCTTAATTATTTTTCTCTTTTGATAAATAGTAATAGTCTATACATGAGGGGTAGCCATCCCCCAATACCCTAACTCTCTAAACCATTATGAAGATAGGATTCAATCCAAGTCACTAGGCATACTTGCTAAAGACCATGGTAACTTGGTACAGCTTTATATGTTTGGACTTTAAAAACTTTCTTTAATATATATTATAAATAAGGATAGCCAGCTGTGGTTTCTCATTGTACTCGGTGAGCACTGTATATTTACAAACGAGATGCATTAATTTTCATTCCAAAAGTCATCATGCTTTTTACGTGTAAATCTTTAAAAGCTGGCTCAATTGTCTGGATTCTAAGATTTTTACACCATATTTATATATAAAGATTGAGGATTGCAATTTATTCTAGTGCCTGGTTAGGACTAATATCCTAAAAAAAAATCACAGAAATTCTCATGCACAAGGGATGTTATATTTTTATGCGAAAAGTTTTGAAAGGTGGTCTCATATGTTTACAATGAGATTCTCATGTTATATGTCATGAACAAGGGCAGATAGATGTGACTTCATGCAGCATCTGCTTGTATGGAAGGGTTTTGAATTTTTTTTAATATCATTTATGGTATATCTATCTCTTTATTTATCAACAACAAACATAGATAGTGACATGTGGTTAGAGTATGAATGAATTATCTTCGTTTAAGTTTTGTTATTCTATTTGAAAATTAAAATATTAAAATATTTAGATTTTTATCACTTATTATTAAATAATAAAATATGTCCCTCTAAATATAATTTTTGACCTAAGTTACCAGCAAACGAGCTACAAACCTCTACTGGCATGCTATAATATTGATGTATATATATATTTTTTGGTAAACTGGAAACATCATATCTTTCTAGCATGACCACATTCAAGAAAATTAGAAAAAAAAAGATGATAAAAAAAGGGTAGAGCAGACTCGTAGTTTTTACAAAGCCAATTATTGGAGTGCTATGCAACAAAAGAGGCGACCTAATCAGCCGTATTGTTCGCCTTATGATAAGCATGAGTAACCTGGATGGCCACACAGTCTCTCAAAAGATTTCTGATATCCTGTAGCAGCAGGTGCTGGTCCCTTGCTCTCATATGTCCCTAGATCCATCTGATTACATTAGCAGAATCTCTTTCTAGATGGATGCGCTCAACCCCTAATCTGATGCGTGCATTAGTGATTCCTTTTCAAGCAGCTCTGAGTTCGGCTCTAGGAGTAGAAATATCATATAGTTGGGTCTTCTGTTATGATCAATTTGAAATCAATGACGTTAATCACCAAGCCAATACCTTCTCGACTTTTCTCCTCAAGCACACTTCCATCAAAATTCACATTGAAAAAGCTGGAGATAAGGACTCCCAGGAGATAAAAATCATCCAGAGTCACTCCAACAACTGAGTGGGTCTGGATGTCCCAAGTGTCCCAGATCCTCTACTAACCAAATGTATATTGTTTTTTTTTTTATGAAAAAAAAGAGGGGGAGGGGAAAACCCCACCCGCGTAGCAGCCCTCACTGTGCCCCTCTTTCACCAGAGAATGTTCGATGCAGGTAGAAATTTGACTCATACCCTTCTCAATCTATGGGCCACCTCACGTGTGAGTACGTCACCCCACCGCCACCTGGACCAAATAGCGGTCCCACTGAGCATGTCTAAGTGGAAGGCATCCGGTCCCTATATTTAATCAACGTCCGTATATTTCGAATCTGGATCGCACAGATAGAACTAAAGCTTCATTCCAACCATGTTACCATCTTGGTGGTAGATGTATATTGTTCAAACCGCGTAAAATTGCGCAAATTAGTTTATGCCTTTCTAATGGTTGGGCACTTAGCTCTATTTAGAAGTTGCCTAGAGCTATGAAGGGCGGCTAACCATTAGAAGTTTAACTTAAGAGCTCTAAAGGACAGCTAAGGTGGTTCGATTCCATTTCGGCATGGCGAACCTGTCCCCTTCCCTCTCTACGAGTCCTTCCCTCGGGGGACCCACCCCCTCCTCTCCGGCCGCCGCCGCCCCCAAGGATCGGAAAATGGCCTCTGCGGAGCAGTTGGTTCTGGATCTTTGTGATCCCGAGCTGAGAGAGAACGCCCTCCTCGATCTCTCTAAGGTTACTTTTCCTCTTCCTCTCTGCTTCTGTCGTCTTTTATATGCTTAATTCTTTTCGGAAAGAAATGTTTTTTTTCTTGCCTTTTGATCACTAATCCATGATAAGATTATTTCATCCCTCCTTCCTTCTCTGATTCTGTTGTCCCTTATTATCTAGTTTTTTTTTTTAGAAAAAATCGTTTCTTTTTGTGTTTAAGAACCTAATTAGGCTATTCATCCCGTCTTTCCTCTCTTTTTTTTCTGTGATTTTTAATGTACATAAGCATTTTTTGAGCAAAAAAAATTCTTTGGTGATCGCTGACCTAATAATGTTGATTTATCCGTTTTTTCTTCTCTTCTTCGGTTGTTTTTTAATTTTTTGAGAAAAAGTTGGTTCTTTTTGTTATCACTAACTCTTCCTGGCTCTCTTTTTCTCTTATCTTTTACGTATTTAGGGGTCTTTGAGAAGAAGTTGTTTCTTCTTGTGATCACTAGTCTATGATTTGTCATGAAAATGTTGCTTACTGTAGAAAAAAAGCTTTGCTTGCTAATATAATATTACTTTTTTGGTAAAGAAATATCTCATATTTAACAACTGGTTTTTATTTAACTATTACCATTTTGTGATCCTTTTTGAAAGCACACGACTTGGTTTCCTTTTACCGCAGAAGAGAGAGATATTTCAAGATCTAGCACCGCTGTTGTGGAATTCCTATGGCACAATAGCGGCACTGCTTCAGGTATGTGCCCATTGCGACTTGTGTAGCGCTTTTTATTTGGGATGATTATTGTGGGTATAAATTTTCCTTTTTAATATCTTTTCGTTCCTCCTTCATCTTCTCCTCTCTTACTACAAAGATATGACTTATTGGAGATTTTCTTTATAAATGTTTATTGGTTTATGACCTGTGCCTAAGGTAATGTTAAACAATCTGAATAGAAGATCAGTAGGAGTCTGAGAAGTAAGGTGTTTGGTGAATCTTGATAAAACTCGATCATATGTTACCTATGGGCCTAGATTCACTAGCTTCGAACACTGAACAAAATCTTCTAGCCTCATTTCTGGAATATTTTTGTGGATACCTAGGGTTTAGATTCACTAGCTTCAAACACTGAACAAAATCTTCTAGCCTCATTTCTGGAATATTTTTTTGGATACCTAGGGTGATAATTTTTTGTTTGATAGCTTCAATCTGTGATTACCTAGGGTAATAATTTTTTGTTTGATAGCTTCATAGGGGTGTGCATGTGTGTGTATCTATATGTATGTGTATATATACGTATATATACATGTGTATCTGTATACTATGTATATATATATGTTCATATTGATGTGATGACTTTTACCTTAGTGCTAAAGGAAGCATCGTTCTTTACTTGTTCCAATGGAAGTTGATTGTCAAATTATGATGAGGTTTACTTGACAGTCATCTTGTTTGAAGAATGTATTAGTAAGTCCCAGAATAAAATCAAGAAGTGTAATGTTCAATTAATCTCATGGTGAAGAAGCTGAATTTGTGGTTCTCAAAATTCATTTCTTTTGGCAACTCACTTGGAAGCATAGATGTTGCCAGAATAGATTGAAAAGGTAATATGAAAAGTTAATGATGTCTGTCTTTTACGAGCATATATTCCAAAAGGAAGGAGTTTAGTTTATTTTCTTTTGCTCAAAGACAATTTGCTTTTTTTAACAAAGTACTAGAAAATGATTATTTTTAAACACAGCATGCAATACTTAAAGGAGGAGAAGGGTAAAATGAGGCAGTTTAAAGTAATGATATCTTTGTAACAACATCTGACCACCTTTATCCTAGATGGCGTGAAATCATCACCTGTATGACTCTATCAATCCTTAATTATTCCTCTTCAACAATAATGAGACATCACTTTAACCTTAGTTCTATAACAATCCCCAGTTTTGCTAATTCCTGCTTTTCTTTCCGTCTTGCTCTTAGAGATAGGGATTGTTAAATTACAACATTCAACTCATTTTTAAAAGAAGCTTATGCTCGACCTCCTTGTACATGAACACAAGCTCAGTTATATCTGTCGTATTTTATACAACTAACCGTATTGATTATTAATTGTGGAAAATCTCTATTTTGTAGGATGGTCTTCATTAAGCAAACTCTATAGGGCTTTAACGTAATAACTTTGGAGACTAGGATAAAATCTGAAATCGTTGATGGAGTATTTTTGATGATCATTATACTGCTTTGGACACATAATATTTAGCTATTCTTCCTCAAGGGTATTCTCTTAAATATCATTATGTTACTCAAGTCACATGAAACCTATATATTTAATGTCATTTATGCTATTAAAATGCATTAAAAACTAAACATTCGATTGTTTGGAGATGAGAAAGGATTGAATGATTTGGAGCGGTCCCGTATTCTGTACCCTTTTACACTTTGCACAGCTAAAGGCCTCTTATGTAATCATGCTTTAAAAACATTGTTAGTGCTCTTGCAAAATGAAAGAGCCTAAATCTTTGGTGCCAATTTGTAAATATAACAATACTCATCATGTGTATACACACATATGTGCCTGAAAATAGACCTAAATACCCATTCTTTTTAAAGAGCTCTAAGCATTATGCTTAGTGCATGGCAGCAAAATAAAGTACTTTCATGCCCATGTTCTATAGATAATTCTTGTTAAAATGCATGCCATAATGTCCACATATATGGCGAACATGAGTTTTATGTTCGTTAAACTTTCGCAATCATGTTTGCATACTTTTGACATTGTTAAAGATGTGCTTGAGGCAATCTTGCAAAGATGAGTTGTTGGCTCACGTGCCTTAATTGGAAGAATAATACATGGTATACATACTCTGGGCCCTGACCTAACAAAATGCTCACATGCCTCAATTGTCAATCACATTATATGTTGCCCGTTTAAATCTTCTGACAATTCCTTAAAGAAAGCCAGCCTATTTTCTTTAATTCAAGTGATAACTTCAGATTGTAAGGTAAGTGCATTGATTCTGTTCATAAATTAAGATCATAAATCCAAGTTATTATTATTTGCGATTCCTGCATCGTAGGAAGCTGGAGGCATTAGAAACTACCAAAGAGGGTAAAATAGTAAACAAAGTGAGGAGTGCTGAGTAGAAAATGCTTGTAGGGCTTTATCATTTGTCCATGAGAACCTTCTACTGGGTTTCTCTTGTTGGAGCTTTCTTTTCTACAATATTTATTTCTTTCTGATTCTGTCTGTTTGTAATTTTCTCTTTATCATGTTCTGCGTATCTGGAGCTGTATTACATGGATTCATTCCTCTTTTTCTTTAATAAGAGCAGTTCCATTTCCCACCCTAATAAGTTCTGAGCATGCAAGATCCTTATGTACCAACTTGAAAAGTGAAATCATGCTTATTTAGTTCCGTAATAGCTTCAGTGGACAAGATTGTACAACTTTTTGGTTGTATTGCTCTGTGATGTTGCTGATGTTGGACATTTGAGTGCTTTTATCCACTAATTATTAATGCTGCAGCGTTCTTTTTTTTTTCCATTTTTTTCTCACATCTTTCTGGTGTCTTTTCCTCATACTTTTCTATCTTCTTCTCTCCACTATGTTTCATTTCTTTTTCTTCTGTCTCTAGCTGTAATTTTTACCCTCTTCTGTCTCATTGCATGAAATACTAGACCTACTTTCTAGGTGTTCCAGTTGCTGCATGATATCCTTGATCTAATAACATCTGATTTTAGAGTGAATTTAGTGTACTAGATGTTGAAAGCAAAAGAAGTTGAGCTAGAAAGCTGGTTATTTTTGAACCTTTCAAACCAGAACTTTCGTTGGGACCATAGGGAGATTTCTGCAGCTAGCTAATATCATAGGGTAGATGCAGTGAAGATTTGTCTAAAACATTACTAATAATTGAAGAATTGCTGCAATAGTAACACTGCTATGTGTGTGTGTGTGTACAACATTTTATTTGGTTAGTACATCTCATTGCAAATGGAGTTACTTGTTCTTACTGTATGCTTTCATTATTTGCAGGAGATAGTTTCAATTTATCCTGCTCTTTCGCCCCCAACACTGTCACCTGGAGCGTCAAACCGAGTTTGCAATGCACTTGCTCTTCTTCAGGTTAGATGTTCGCTTATTGCTACTCTAATCAAAGAAAGCCTTGGAGGGTCATTCTATTCAATTCCTGTAACATTTTCTGCTTACATGATGATTTGAAATGTTTCATATATCATTCTGCTCAATTCTTTTAACAGTTTTTGTTTACATGATGGTTTGAAATGCTTTTTATGGTGAGTATTTATATATATAAATAGTGTAGAGTATGTGGCTTGTGGAATACATGTAATGATGTGGGTAGTGCATGAGTGGCTAAGATCAAGTGCATGAAAAATTATTTTCACTTCTAAGCCTATGATCGCTGTGATTACTTTTGTTCTCCATAAATATTTGATCATATATTTAGAAAACTCATAAATATGCTCACAATTTTTGGATAGATTCACTTAACCCTTATTTGGCAGGTGCAGTTTGTATCTATACTTCTGTGGTTAATGTTATGGTTGTAATTAACAATTCTCAGTATGGAATACCTTAGATGGAGTATGCTTGATTGTACACATCAACATGAATAAAAGCACCACATTGTCTATATGGAAATGATATGATCTACACATAACTGTTCCTGAAGCATAACAAGAAATGGGAGCAATTTTTGCAAATTAAGATATCTGAAAAAGGGATAATTTTTAGGCTAATCACATTTAGCAACCTTATGGTAAAAGTAAGATGTTCCATAAAATGTTTCATCAGATTCTGTATTTGTAGATCAATGTTGCAATCAAGATATTAAATAAGGGAAAGCAAAGTGAATGTTTCTTTTGAGATTCAACCAAGCTTGAGAAAAGAATATGGAAGAATCTGATATTGCGCTAATGCATTACTGAGAGGAAGTAAAACTGCATCAACTCGAGAAGGATTAATGAAAGCAACAAGTAGAGGGACTGTGGGAATAAAATCCAATTTAACCAAGAATAATTCCCTGTGGCCTCTACCTATATCCATGCCAAACAATTTGGTATTCTACAAGATGAATATGTTAGTTTTGCTGGAGTGAGGAACTAATCTACTAAGTTCTGATTTTTTCCTTTAGGAAGTGACTGATAAAATGCACAAGCACCTAAATGAACAGGACTTTGATAGAGTCTAAAATAATGGAGAAAAGATTTCTAGAGATTTTCTATACAAGTGTCAACTTGGAGTCGTCTTTAAAAAAAGAAAAAGAAAAAGATGCTTGGCTCTAGATTCTGGTTCCATTCAGTGAAGACATGCCGGTTCATGCACAACATTAACCAATATGGAACTGTCATGAGATCAGTGGTGGCTACTAAATCTTTTGTTAAACCGGAGAAAATGCATGTGTCTTCAACTGCTATTCACAGGGTTATTAACAGCCCAATCGATGCTGCTCAAGATGGCATCCGATAAAATTTGCAGGGTTAGTATTCATTATGACAATTTTTTTTAGATGCAGCACTTGACATTCTTAAGATTCCACATGCTCATTTTGCTTTGCCTGGAACCATAGTCTGCCGTACTGCCCCATATTGCCTAGTACGGGGCGTACCATATTATGAGAAAATGAGTACGAAACTTAACTTTAAGTCAATACAAACTCTGTACCGGCTTGAGGCGTACCAGCTTGTACTGACCCGAGGCGTACCGGCCCGTACTGTACCGAGATAAAAATTGAGAAAAATGGTTAGAGAGCTATTTCAGTATAGAAATGTACCATACCGAACTGAATCGATAAGATACCGATATGGTACCCGGTGCCAAGATTGCGGACCTTGCTTGGAATTGTGAAGGATCATAATTAACTATTTGACTTGATGATATGCACTAAAGTTCATCTACAAAATGAAGTGGTAGACATGGATGAGCAGAAAAAGGGTCATGGATCTTGAGTTCTCTGAAAACACAAAGTGTTTATGATACAATACACAAGAGCAACAAATATCTTATCATGTTAAAACTTTTAAATTTTTTTTTGAGAAGTGTATGTTTGGTATCCTTAGACAACATTTGGAAGTTTTTTAACATATCTTCTTATATGCTTAGGAGTCTGACTTACTTTCAGAATGGGTATGAAGCCTAGCCTACTGGTTTTTTCATGGTTATACATCTGGGGATGGGCTTGTCGTTTGAGGACGGCATCTTGTGACATAATTTTATCTGCCACTGCAATGCCATTTCTGCCCTATTTGTTGCTAGATTTAGTAACATAACAAGTTGGGAACAACCTACTATTTAACAAGGTGTTTCAACCTAGAATCTGACAAGACTTGACCTCAAGTCTTTATACTTAGGATTTGAAGGAGATTTTGTTTGGAGCACTATCAGCTGGAGATACTCTTTCTGTTAGCAATGGAATATGAAGATAGAAGAACAAAACCTTAAACCTATGGGGTCTAGTTTGCTGCCCCTAAAGATTTGTGAAATTAGATGGTAGAAAACAAATATATATATATATATATATATATATATATATATATATATATATATATATTTCCAAATAGAACTATATACTAGAAAGTAGAAATTATTACTGTTAGGTAGCATCCTGAAAGAAATTAGTATAAGTAATAGCTAATTACTTGCAAACGAAGTTATAAAATAGTATAGGTTGTTTGAAGGCTGGTTTCCTGATGGGATATAAAGATTTTGGTTCTTAAATAACACAAAACGAGGACATTATGAGACTAATACCATATTCAGACTAAATTCTAAATGGGTGAAATTCTATATATAAGGCCGCGAAAGAATTTTTGTAATATCTGTCAAGGAACCCAAAACTACACATCAAAGCCTATTCGTTTTGATCATAACTCCATATTTTAGTTAGTTTGGGGTTGATGATGATGTAAATATCGGGAAAACTGATTGCTAAATCTTGAAAGTCACAGTGAGAATTATCAGAAGTAGCTTTTCCTGGCATTGAGAGAGGTTTTCTGGTGAAGTTCTCTTGTTACTCTAAGATGATAATTTATTTTTAATGAAACTATAACTGCAATTTTGACTACCAGCCGTTTTTCATTCTGTTGGAATCAGCTCTATGGATGAAAGCCCGATCATCGAGTTTGGAAGTATTCTATGACTGAGTAGCAAGCTGAATTCAGCCCATATGATTGGTATTGAACAGCTGGTCAATGGTACTCTATGCAGGAGATGGTCCTTCTATGAAACCTGTAATTATAATGTGGGTTGACGAGAAGGATGCCTTACTGATTTCATCAATTTAGGAAAACTTGGAAAATATTTAGACAAAAAAGAGAAGGCAAGGTTCGACATGCTGAGCTACATTCAAATTTTCAGCGGACATATAGCTGCATATTCTCATCATCATTTCTCTCTAGTACAGGAAAATGCACTGTTAAAAATCTATTTGAGGCCACATTTTTCCCTAGGTCTTTTCTTCTGTTTCTTCCGTCCATAAATTTCTTGTCCGTTATCCTACTGGTTGAAGTTCACATATGGCATGTTATGATTCTGAAAATGATTAATAGTGATAAAAAAATAAGCCACCTAAATTGACGTTCACAAAAAAATATCTCACCTCTGTCAAAGTGCCTCGGCTAGGTATGTTAACATTTTTTCCCTGATCATTCTTTGTATTAATATAACGATAATTGGAATAGCAAGATGACAACTTTTGCCCTTGCCATTCTTCAGTTTGCAGGCCTTAGGCTTAGCTTGGTAAATTTCTTGTTCTATTCTGCAGCTGAGATATGTGCATGCACACGTGCGCAAAAAAAGAAAAAGGCCGTGTGGTTTCTACTGGCATTCAGCTGCTTGCTTCTTGTTGAGTTAGTTTCTTAATCAATTAATTTAGTTCTTTCTCTCTCTTTATTTTAATAAACAATGACTTGTGCATTATTTCTGTTTTTTTATTGCTGTGAAATTGCTCCTTGGAATTTCTATAATAACCTACTGATGGCTGTTTTATGTTGTCAGATATTTGAAACTATTTCTTTTTGGTTTACATGCAGTGCGTTGCATCACACCCAGATACTAGGATTCTTTTCTTAAATGGTAATCTATACTTTTCCTAGTTTGTCATGATTCACTCCTATAGCAGCTCAATGTGGTTGAGGTGTATCTCATTTGCTGTTTATCATTGCAAAATTTCTGTTTTTTTTGGCACTTCATGAGTTGTTATGCATAATAATATGTATTTTTAATTTTAGGAGGAAATTATCTATGGTTCTATGACTATTAATACCAAGGTAGACCGAATTGGACTGAACTGCTCGGTTCGGCTCGCACTGAGCAGACCCGGTGGAAAACCGGGTCGGTTCTTCTATTAGAATTAGTTCCGGCCCCTAATCGACCGGAACCGGCTGGAAAAGGCTCGAACCGGACCGAACCGGCCGCAACCGGCTTGGAACTGGCTAGTTCCATTCGAACTCGGTGCGAACCCGACGGTTCGAAACCGAGCCTCTTCTCCCTCTGCTTCTTTTGTTAAAATAAGTGTCCAAACAGTTTTTTTATGAAGTTTGTTTAGCTGTAAGACGGCTAAACGACTCCTTCCTTCTAATTTGCGAAACCACATTGATGCAACGCGATTGAAGAAAGATCCAAGCCTAAATAAGTTGTGCTTCCTCTTTTCTATCTTATTTTTTCTATTTTTTTCTTAAAAAATAGCTGAAAATTTGCAAAATAAGAAAGATCATGCCAAAATTTTTGATTTGTGCTTGAATTTATTATATGTTGGAGATTTATGGATGATCTACACGATGAAATAAAATTTTTAATTTTTGGATTATATATAATTTTTAAAACTTAAAAAAATATTTTTGGATTAAAAAAATAAAAAATAAAAATTAAAAAAAAGTAAAATTAGAAGTGTATTTAGGGATATGTAAGCTACTTTTGAGCAAAATTTGGTGTCCATTTATTCAAGTTTTGATGCGATCACGTGCACAGTGTCATAAGCCTAAATTTGAAAAAAAAATAAGTAGCCTTTGATGCATGCCCACGGGCCTAGAAAAATATATGTAGCATCTATTGTTCGGTTCTACATAAATTTGAATTGAAATTATTTTTTTTGAAATCTTTATATTTAAAAATTAATTTTAAATTTAAAAATAATTAAAAATATATAATTAACGCCAAAAATTATAAAAAATTAGTACTACGTATTACATAATTCATAAGTAATTTCTTAAGTGAAAAGTATATTTTTCTGAATTTATGATATTTAAACATATTTTAAAATTTAAAAATATTAAAAAATATAGATAAATAAAAAGATATGAAATATTTGTATTATATATTAGATAAATTAGATGTATTTTTTGAGGTAAAAAAGTTATCTTCATCATAACCAAATTTTGCTATTTTTAAATAATTGATAAATTGATGTATTTGATAAACCTGCAGAAATAAAACTATCAAGAAGAAAGGATTCAGAGCATGATATTGGTTGGGATCATAGGTAAATGCTCTCCAGTTGGCACTATTGAAAGTACATCTGGTGCAACACAAAGTTCAAGAAAGAACGGATAACCAGATTGAAGCAGCACTTAGCTGGTGGTTATCCGAGGATCTATGTATTGAAAATGCCTTCAGAAGGTGTAGCAGCTGAAAAAAAGTACTTCATTGATTTTAGAGCAGCGAAGGAGAGGATTTCGAGAAGACGGCGGAGGTAGACTATCGAGCGATAGAGCCATCTTTCTATCACTTCAGAAAGTTCGAGGAGGCATCTGCTCTAGATAATGGAGAGGCATAGATCCAGGCTGCTATACAGGCGAGCCTGAATGATCAATGTTGGTAGGATGAGATGGCCAGGCATCATACTACGAGTCGGACTCCGGTTCTGCGAGCAATAGGACAGATCCAGAGTTTAGGATCTCAGTCAAGGAGGCCGTCAGCAAAGGCCGTGGCTGTATTGTATCTATGCTGGGGGCTTTTGGTAGCAAAAAGAAGTCATCTAGAGAGATTCTACCGGGAGCAGCAATTCATGGTTTAGATCCATATGCCTTTCGCAGCAAAGGGTTGACATAATGCTAAAGAAGGATAAAAAGAAGGACATGTGGTGAGCTATTGGATTATGATTTTACTTCATCTACATTCTAGAAAATGTGGCGCACAATACATATTATAGGTTTGCCATTTTTTTCATACAGGCTATTAGTCTTAGTGTAGATCTTCCAGGCTCGTACAAGAGTGACCCATGTATGGACTGACGATGTGTGATGGTTGGACCGATCCTATCAGGTGGAGCATTATCAACTGCTTGACATATTGTGATATGAAGATTTTCTTCCATAAGTCGGTTGATGTTTTTGATCAGGTGCACGACACCACGTACATTCTTAAATTGATGGAGGTTATTGATCAGGTAGGAGAGGAGAATGTCATGCAGGTCATCACTGATAATGGACAATAATATAAGACCGCCGGAAGATCTTGATGGAGCAGCGGCTACATTTTCTGGACTCTAGTGCTGCACATTGTATCGACCTTATGTTGATGGACATTGCAAAAATTTATAGGGTGCAGATAGTGAAGATAGCCCAAACCATCTCCAGATATATTTATAACCATACATGGGTCCTTTCACTGATGAGAAAGTATGCAGGGGGAGATTTTGATAAAAAACCATATACATAGGGGTTCATACAAGAACCATCAAATAAAAAATTGCACTTAATAACATTCTTGAGAAGAAAGCAACCTTACGTCAGATGTTTGTCAGTCTCGAATGGCAGAAAAGTAGATATGCAAGGGCCGGCACGGAAGGAAGCATTGTTGAGGACTTGGTGACGAGGCAGACATCCTAGCAGCAGGTCACTACAATAGTGAAGACTATCGGACCATTGTATGAAGTGCTTCGGGCTGTAGATAGTGAGAGGTACCTTAGATGGGCTTTTTTTTATCACATGATAGAGTGGGCAAAGATTTAGATCAAGGAGGCAGATCCGACGTATGCCCAGGAGTGCATTGACGTCATTGAGCGATGGTGGGACGACCAGACGAGTAGAGACTTGCATCTAGCAGGCAAGAAAAAATATTGAAAATTAGATTGCTCTTGTATTTGTACAATTTTACTTAGACAATAACGAACTCTATCTGCAATATATTACTTGAACCTTTGGTTTCAGTACACCATAGCTAGAATTGACATGGATGACGAACTTTTGGCCGCTCTGCGTAATGTGATTTATAAGATGGAGTCTGATTTAGAAGTCGCGACCCTATATCTAAAAGAGGCAAGTTAACTTAAGTAACATGTGTCAGTTAATTAGTATTTTTATTATTAATATATTATAACATGATTCTTTTTCGCAGACCAAAATGTTTAGAGAGTGCATTGATAGCTTTGGAGTCTCGGCAGCAGTTGTAAGAAAGTACAAATCCAAGTATATTACATATAAGGTGGACATTTATCTGACGTTAGATGGTTATGAATATGATAGTATCGTATATGCATTTTTTCAATATTTTTGCAGCTGAATAGTGGATTCATTTTGGTTTGTCTATGAAAAATCTTAAACGGCTAGCTATTTTGATCTTCTTCCAGACGGTTTCTTCGAGTGACTATGAGTGCAACCAGTCTACCTCGCCTTAATCTACAACAAGCAGAAGAATTGTTTGACACAGAAGCGCCTCAACAATCTTGTATATGTTCAGTACAATCTAAGGTTGATGCTGAAGTGCAATCAGAAGAAAGTGGAGCTAAAGTACATAAATTCGATCCATAGTGCTTTTGTCGATGATGAGGATGATTCTATGATCAGATGCTTGTGGGCCAGCAGCAGGAGCCAGTGCTTGATGAGCGAGGATCGCTTCCACGACTGGCCAGTTTCGTAGTTAGCGAGGCTAGGGTCGATGCAGAGCAATGAACAGAAAGCAATATTCCATGCATCCTTTTAACTCATCAGCCATAGCCCTAAGGGAATCGGTCATCGTATGACTCTTTATTCGAGACACTCAGTGATCGAGAGATGCTTAGACGAGGCCATTACGCTATCCGGTTGACTCGATTAGGAGGGCGACATATATCCTTCCAACATAGCCAGGTAGAGGGACACAAAGGGAAGCATGCAGCAAGTGGCACGAAGGATAAGAAGATAGCTGCCTAGCATACCAAAAAAGAAAAACAAAAGGCACGTGCAGCCCCAATGGAGAATGTGGAGGAGCCAGTTCATTCAGATTCAGAGATTAGGAGTAGCAGTTCTGGTGGTTATGAAAATGCTGGCCAGAAAGAGTGGAGGATATAAGACCACCATTTATAAGACAACCACAGGGTGGTTTTCGATTCACTGGTGAGTTCCAGTTTACACATGCTATACATAGGATAGAGACCATGATGCACGATCTAGTAGAGCCGGCGAAGATCCGATTGCATATAGGAGACGGGCTCCTTGGGATCATTCAGAAAGATATGATGTAGCTGCAGATGATCTTGTATGTGTAGGATCCATAGACGTATCAGATTTCGAGTCGTATACTGGATCCTATTATTCACAGCCACAGACAACCTATAACTAATATAGATACGGATATAGATATGGTGCGTCTGAGGCATCTTTCGGTGGCTACTATTCTACGCAATTCGAAGCATTTTACGAGTCGGATTTTGCTGCGACTTATTTGGATGGGCCTCTTCACAGTCGTTTTATTAGCCAGTTTATTAGTCAGAGGTCTAGAGGACATCTCTCAGAACTAAAACTTCAATGAGAGATTCGAGAGTGCTTATAATTCGAAGCGTGTTCTTTATGGGATGAACATACAAGACTACAACGTCATCTAGTTAGAGGGGCGGGCTGATGTACTTCCTAACTATGCTAATCAAGGTCCGCCGTACCGGTACCGGTCGGCGTACCGGTGGCCGGCCGGACCGGTACGGTACCGGCCGGTACCGCGAGCCAAACATTTTGATTTTTTTTTAAATGTTGTCTCTGTTGGATCTTAAATTAAGTGAAGATTGATGTTTTTTTATTGCTTTTTTCATGATTTTTGATGTTTTTATATTTAAATTTAGGGTTGAAATTTGAAATATAGATGATGCATGTTATGTTTTCCTTCCGTTCCAAATGATAAAATGATACACATAAAATATCTTCAAATTAAGATACAATCATTTACATACATTTAAAGTACTCTAGGATATCTAAAATCGGGACGAGTGCCGATGGCTCTCGTAGATATCCGAATCATAAGTATAATCAGGAGGAGGCAAATCAACCCAATCAGAAGGAATGCGCGCCAGGTTATAAGAAATGTCGGATCTCTCGCTCACGCTCTGGCTTTGAGAGATGTCCTCTGATTGTGTAGGGGCCCATCCAAATATGGCGGAAGCAAAATCCAATGCACCATATCCATATTCGTCAGGCTGTGGCTGTGGATAATAGAATCCGTATCCGTATGTTGTCGGATCTGCAGTCGTATCCTATCTTCCTGAACGACCTCGAGGTGCCCGTCTTCTATATCCAATGATATCCTCATGAAATCTATCAGGTGGTCGATTATGGTCCGTATCCTGTGTAGCACCCGTAAATTGGGATTCACCGGTGAAATAAAGACCACCCTCCGGCTGTGTCTCATGAGTACCATACTGTTCTCCGCTCCCTCCATGGCTAGAAGATCCATCACCACCAGAACCTTCATCGCTGCTAGTCCAAGTCTCTTCCTCGACACTCTCCATTGGGATCCTTTGTTTTCCTTTCCTGGCCCTCTCTGTCTGGCTCCCCTGTGCCTGCGGCTGATCAGCTCTAGGAGTGCGTGGAATATTGCACTCAGCCCATTGCTCTGGATCGACCCCAGCTTTGGTGGCTATGAAGGTAGCTGGTCGTGGAGGCGATCCTGGCTCGTCAAGCTCGGGCTCCTGCTGCTGGCCTACAAGCCAGCCGAGTAGTGGATCATCGTCATCAGTGGTGAAGGTCCCGTAAATCTGATCTGTATACTTGAGCTCCACTTCCTTCTGGATGCACTTTAGCCTCAACCGCAAATTGTAATGCACATAAACAAGGTCGTTGAGGCGATTTTGCGTCAAACGGTTTCTTTGTTTGCTGTGGATAAGGGCGAAGGTGGACCAATTGCGCTCACATCCACTAGAGGAGACTGTTTGGGAGAGGATCCGGATAGCTATCCGCTTTAGATTTCTCGCGGATCCACAAAAATGCACCCACCATTCAGCTGCAAAAATATTTATGAAAATTACATATATGATAGTTCCATAATAGTAACTAAGTAACACTAGGTGAATGTTTAGCTTTAGTGTCACGTACCTGGATTCATATTGTGTTTGCTGACGACAGCCGCTCGTTGGCCAAAACTGTAGCTGCCCTCTCTAAATAATTTGCTCTGTGAAAAATAAGCATAAGAAAACCATGTTAATAATTGAAGATGCTGATATACTTACACATGCTGGTAATTACTAAATCATAATTATCTCTTCAAGACATAGGGCCGCTTTTTCTGGATCATGCTCCATCTTGTAAATCACATTACGCAAAGCATCTAGAAGTGTTTCATCCATACCAATTCCATCTATGCTGTACTGAAATCGGGGGTTTAGGTAGTATGCTGCACATATACGAGACTATCTTAGCATAATTATATAATTACATCCATCACTATAATTATCACTATAATTATATCTTGGCTTACCTGCTAGATGTAATTCCGTACCCATTTGCGCTCCCCACCGTTGCTTCATGATGTTGATGTACGACCGGCTATGTGCTGGATCTGCCTCCATAATCTGATCCTTTGTCTTGACCATCATGTGATACAAAAATTCCATCTGGGGGTAGATCTTGCTATCTACGGCTCGCAGCACTTCATATAATGCTTTGATAGCCTTGACTATTGTAGTATCCTGCTGCCAGAATGGCTGTCTCGTCACCAAGTCTTCTATCTTGCTCCCTTCAGTGCCGGCATAAGAATATCTACTATTATACCACTCGGAACTGGCAAATATTTGACATAGGGCTCCTCTCTTCTCGAGTATGCTATCAAGTGCGATGAAGTTGGTAGCAAACCGTGTGACTCCTAGTCTCAGAATCTCTCCCCCTGCATACTTTCTCATCACTGAAAGGATCCAGTTATGGTTATAAATATACCTGGTAATGCGTTGGGCTGTCTCCACCGTTTGTTGCACCCTACGGATCTTTCCAATGTCCATCAACATGAGATCGATACAATGTGCAGCACATGGGGTTCAGAAAATATGTGGTCGCCATGGTCTGCCGTACCGGTCGGTACGGGCCGGTACCGTCCGGTACATATCGGTACTGGATCCTACCGGTACGGTACAGCTACATATTTCGGTACCAAACTGTACCGGCCGTACCGACCGGTACTGATCCATACTGACTTGGTACCGGCCCGTACCGAACCGGTACCGGCCCGAACCGATCAGTCCGTACCGGCTCCAATTTTTTTTGGCTTTTAGCCCCATCGGTACAGTACCGGTTCGGCTCGGTTTGGTTCGGTACCGTACCGGTACCGATGCCCACCGGTACGTCGGTATAGTCGGTACCGCGTACCTTGGTCGCCGCTCCATCAAGACCTGCCCGTCAGCCTTATATTGCGGCCCATTATCAGTGACGACCTGCACGACATTCTCCTCTCCTACCAGATCAATCACATCCTCCATAAGTTTCAGCATGTACGAGGTGTTGTGCACATAAGCCGAAGCATCAACTGACTTGTGGAAGGTCTTAGCATCACAGTATGTCAGGAAGTTGATGATGCTCCGCTTGGTCGGACCGGTCCAACCATCGCACATGATGGTTAGTCCATATATGGGCCACTTGCTCTTGTAGGAGTCAATCAAATTCTCCAGCTTCTCCTTATTGTTGTCAAGAAGCTCACCGTATATGTCCTTCGGGCCTGGAGGAACTACACCGGGACCGGCAGCTTGTATGGCGGCAAGACCTGTAGTATGTATTGTCTGCCACATTCGCTGGGATGTGGCTGAAGTAAAACCAGGATCCAATAACTCGCCACATAGTTTTCTTCTTATCCTTCATCCACATTGTGTCTATCCTCTCCTGCCTTGAATCTTTGCTGGGGAGAGCATGCGGATCTACATTATGAATTGTCGCTCCTTGTGGAATTCCTCTAGATGATTTCTTTCGGCTATCAAAACTACCCAGCATAGATGCAATCCGGCCACGTTCTTTGCCGATGCCCTTCCTGACTGAAGTTGTCCTCAAGAACTCTGGATCTTGTTTAGTGCTTCCAGAATCGCTGCTCGACTCGTATGCAGAGGGCCCAAATCGAGCCCTATGCCTGGCCACCTCCTCCTGCTGCCACTGATCATCCAGGCTTGCATGCATGGCCGCCTGAATATCTGCCTCCTCCTCATCTAGATCCTCGACTTCCTCTGGCTCCCTAGAGTGATAGGAAGGTGGCTCTGCCGCTCGGCGATCGACCTCCGCCCTTTTCTTGGAAGCCATCTCCTTCGCTTCTTTGACCTCAGCGAGATTCTGCCTCATCAGCACACGAATCTCGTTAGGACAATTTGGGCACGTAGCAACCTCACCGAAATTTTCGGCTAAGTGTTGCTTCAACCTGGTTACCCCTCCTTCCTTGAAAATCTTGTCGCAAAACTTGCATTGAAACTGGTGTCGTTGCCCCTCACTTCCAAGTCTTCGCCCATAAGACCAGCCAATATCACGCTTTGCAGGGTTCGTTTTTCTTGATGGCTCCATTTCTATCATAAATGTACGACTTATCAAAAAATTAAGCTAATAAAGTAAATTTTTGCATTATCTTATTATTTAAGTAATTTATAAACTATTTTTTTAAGTTACTTGTTAACAAAATTAATGAAATAACATAGGACAAAAAAACCGCACCTTAAATAGTCTCCGCTGGATTTTTTGGGCAGGACCTCCTCCTCAATTTGTGGGCTATCTCTCAAATCTTTCCGTCTCTGATTACTCTTCAGAGGCTCACTCCTGGATTTTAGTTACTCTGGAGTCTGGACAGAGCCTCTCGTTTTTATAACCGAACGAGCGAGGAAGAAGTGGCCGACAGGCCATAGCTTTTTTTTTTTTTGTTTGAAAGAAGTGGCCCGTGGGCCACTTCTTCCTTAAAACCACAGCGCAGGCTCCGTACCGGCCAATTCGCACAAAAAAACCGGGAAATACCGGCTTTCATCTATTTTCGGTACCGATCAAGGACCGGCCGGTACGGGCTGGTACGACATTCCTTGATGCTAATAATCCGGATATCTATGAGAGGTATCGCCGTTCGACAAATTTTAGATATCGGTATGTATGTTGTACTTTAAATATATGTAATTGATTGTATTATTTTATATTTTTTATCTCACTACTTGATTTGAGAATATTTAATGTTGCTTTTTGTAGCATGCAGACATCTTACTAATTATTTTATGTTTTGTATCATTTTAAAACAATAAGATGCATCATTTAGGTTAAATCAGGATCATAAAAACATTAAAAAACATTAAAAAACATAAAAAAAAATCAAATTAGACTTAAAATCATTGAAAAAGTTCAAAATGATTGATTACCAATTAAATCAACTTGAAAAACTCCAAAAGAAAATGGGCGTGCTGGTATGGAACCGACATGCCTAAGCGTACTGTGTTGGTACGGTACCGGTTTAGTATTATACCGACCCGTTGGCCAACTGATATGGGTCTCGTTACCGGTTCGACGGACCTTGATTGATACTTTTTGGTTATTAGAATTTACAATCTCGGTACCATATCTCGTACTGGTACCATGTTGGTACAATGTCGGTACGTACGTTACGGGATCAGTTTGGTGTATTGATACTCAATACACCCCCATATTATCGGTTCCGTACTAGTATGGTATGTTATATGCCCTGTACGTGGTTGCATGCACCGGTATTGCAAACCTTGACGGCCACTATAAAAGATTCCCTTAGATTTACAGGAATGCCTTATTAATGGGAAATGTTGGTGCTAGAATTTTTGCCATATGTAAGATTAATAGCTTCATGACATTTTGCGTGTATATCTGTGTTTTGTATTTGCTTATGATTGAATTCCAGAATATCTTCATTCATGCATGTTATGCTTGTTTGTGTCATCAAGAAGATCATCTAGTGCACTTACTCTACATGTATGCAAGGTCCACAATTTTTTCTCAAAGATGCTTGATTAAGAGCTACCCTTGGTTTCATCTATGAATAATGGCAGAGCTTGTGATTTCATCTTTCTAGTGACTGCGTTTGTTCCCCAACTAGCCACTACCCAGCAGCCTCCCTCCTTTATTAGTGTAGCTGCTGGATATCTTGCATTGTGAGCTTTAGCTCCTCTTTCTAATGCCAGAGCGCCTATAGTTTACTTGCTAGGCGAGTGGGTTTAAAGCCCAAGTTTGGATGCAAGATTAGAATGCAAGGGTTGTGAGCCCCTGGAGGGTGCACGTGCTTGCCGCATGGGTCACAGGTCTCGTACGCATGGGTTTCGGAACCCAAGCTAGCTTTGTCTTGTTAAGAAAATTTGATGTTAGTGAATTCTAGAGAGTTTTGATTTTTGTGAACTTTTTTTACAGAACTTTTGATGTTATTAGGAAAGGTAGTAGTTAGGGTTCTTCGAGTTAGAATAGAATTTGGAATCCCATATCGAAAAGTAAGAGAAATGGGTTTCTTTTGTACTACTTATAAATATCCTATTGGGGCTCCTATTGTAATCATATTTGAGATACTTAAGCTATTGGCTAGTGAGAATTCTCTTATAAGAATTGTTATTGCCTTCTCTATATCCTTTTTCTCTTCTCCTTTTTGGTAGATTTCTAGGGTTTGCGAGTGAGTGTCGTGACAACTGTATCTTTGGAGTGGCTGGCCAAGGTGGTGGTTTTGGTCTTGGAAGAGATTGACGCACCCCTGCTCCTCTTCCAACTACCATTTGCTGTTCTAACACCTAGTGTCGTATGTGCTGTGGTGGGGTTTCTACCTTGCCACAATTGCTTGCAACGATATACCCTTCTTCCTTTGATTTTTCAGCCCAAGTTCAATACCTCCCGGCATCACTTTCATTGGCATTATCGAACTTCTTGAACCTATTGTCTTTTGTCAAATCCTGCGTGTTCTCCCAACTTATATTTGCATTTAAACCTTGAAAGGAGTTTAAGTGATGGAAAATAAGAGTTTATTAATCTTTGTTTAATGATTGTTGTTGCTTGATGTCAGTATTAAGATTATATTAATGATAATTTTTGTATTTTCTTGTTTTGCAGCTCACATACCTTTGTATCTGTACCCTTTTTTAAATACCACAAGTAAAACAAGGCCATTCGAGTACTTAAGACTTACAAGCTTGGGAGTTATTGGTGCTCTTGTGAAGGTACGTACACACTTTATCAATACACTTATTGTAATAAGCCAAATGGGCATACATTCTTGCTGTTGACTTGCGAAGTCATTATTTGACATGTTCCTTTGTTATATGTGCATCTCACTTTTGTGTGTGTGTGTATATATATATATATATTTGGTTTCTTTTCTTCTTAAAGTGTAGGGCATGCGCTGAAAATTTTCATTGATTTAATTAGCATTGCCAATCAAATGATGGTCCTTAATCCTGCTTGAGCTTGCAAAGAATAGTCAGTCACCAAACAAACTCATGCCAATTTAGATAGTTGTAGATTGAAAATTTGAATACAGTCCTAAAAGCATCGATCAATCTGTTAGTGCTTTTTCCTTTTTAGACCTTGTTTTATGTGACATTGGTGAATGAATATAAGTTGGAAATCAAAGCAACAAAAAGAAGTGAGGATCTACAGAATTATAAGAAGCCTATTGGCCAAAAAAATGTTAGGCCTGTGGGCCGGCCCGGAGAGGCTAGGCCCAAGCTAATGTTGTGCTGCAGCCTAGCCTATGGGCTTGTGGGCCGGCCCAGGGTGGCCGGGGCCCATTAAGGACCGAGCGTGCTTGCTGCACGTGATGGATGGAGAAGACTTCTGATTGGAGTCTTCGTCCTCCTTCGGTATTGTCGGACTCCAAGAGTCCTAAGGCGATCCCAACACCAGGGAGTCATCTATTTAACGCCTTCTTCGTTGAAAGTCGTCCTCAATTTTTTCAAGAATCGTCGTCGATGTTGACAATCCTTCTCTGAGTCACCTCGATCGTCGCCGGAAGGAGCTGTCAGAAAGCCTCACTGGATTGAGGTATCAGTTCTCCATCTCCTCTTTTTTTCTTAGTATTTTGGCTTTTGTTCCCTTAGATTTGAGCTGTCAAATCGCCAGAATACCTTTTGAAACAGGGGTGCCTTGTTTTGGCTCCCTTCGAGTTCGCCGTCGCCGGCCACCGAGTTTGGTCGAGCTTCGCCGATGTATAGGACCCCTGTGATCTTGCGGTTGTGGGTGAGGAAAACAACCATGGTAAAGGTTGATTAAGGGGTTGAGCATGATGATTTCTTTTCTCCTTTTCTTCGGCCGACCACCATCGCCGGTGGTGCCGCGATCGAAGGGCTGCCTGTGGCCGTCATTGTTGCAGGTTGGGCGGCTTTGGTGGCTGCCACCGTCTAATCCGAGAAGTGAGGGAGAGATCGACTCCCTTATTTTGGAGAAGAGAGCCTCTCTTCTTTCTCTTTCCTCTCTTTCCTTTCTCTCTAAAAGATCTATGGAACCCAATATCGGGTTCTATCGACCTGATTTATGAATCCGAGTTGACTCCTGAAAAGAGGTTTTGAACTGTCTTGGTGCCCGGGCTGCCTACTAGATGGATCATCTCGGCTCTGTTGAATGTCCACAAAACCCCTATTGATGAACCTTGTTGATTAATCTTGGCTCTGATCGAGTCTGATTCATTGAGCGAATCATCTAGACCTGACCTACCCGAAATCACCGTACGTCCAATCAAGTCTTCTCATATTATTTTAAAAAAATCATCAATTAGAAATTATAATATTTTAAATAGATCTAGCGGATCATCTAGCAAAGTCTAACAATCTAAGACAAACGAAGTAAGTTGATCATGCACTTCTTACTGTTTTTCAACTTATCATGTTTTCTTGCATAAGATTCGCTTGTGGAAATATCATATTTTTCTTAAAATTATAGATCTGCATGTGTGCTATGAAATTCAGGGGCTTTATTTAAGGTCAGTTTCATCCGCTTGCTTTATTATGAAAAATAGTTTCATAAATATTTTAATAAAATAGCTTTGTTATGAAATATGAATCTGATTATGCCATTAGTGTTTTTATCTATTTATGTGTATGTTGTAAGAAAAAGATATAAGTATTTGAAAGGCACTCGGATAGCTATGTACGACCCTTGCCTGCGGGTATAATAGTTGATAACGGTCCTCGCCTGCGGATATAATAGTTGGTAACGGCCCTTGCCAGCGAATATAATAGTTGACATATGGCCCCGCCAGTTGGTATAATTGTTGGCATGCGGCCCTCGCCAGTAGGTATAATCGTTGGCAGAGTGTGACATGCAGTCGATTATGGCCCTGTCACGGGTATAAAGTAACCGTAGCATGAATATCTGTGAGCAATGTTTTTTATCTATGATAGAGTTAAATGACATGAAGAATAATTTACAAATTTATTTGCAAAATAAACTTAGAACTATGTTTATGAAAGATGGATAATATGTTTATGTATGATTTGCTTTATGACCTATTTTAATATATTGTACTATGGAAAATTTTATTTTGTAATATTTGTTATTTTTTCTTAAATAATGCATTGACATGGAAAAACTTATGCTTGATCCGGTAAGATAGTGTAAGGTTTATTTACTGAGCAGTATCGCTCATATATCTCTAGTTTTTTTTTTATATATTTCTCTCCAGGCGAATAGAGTCAGTAAGGATGAAGGATGGTCTAGGCTTGGAGTTCGTGCTAGAAAGCTTGGCGAATTATAAGCAGAACTTTTGTCCTTAGTTGTTTATGAATTTGTAGCTTAGTAATCTTCTAAATATTGAGGATTATGGGTTGGTATTTATGCTTGATGTAGATGCTCTGAACCAATATTAGTTGCATTTAAGGGATGATGAAATTGAACTTTTATTTATTATATTGTTTTTGAGATGAATTTGGAAGTTAAGATGGATTTGAAATTTAAATGAAATGTTTGGCTTCGTGTTATCATGGGTTGTACCCCTCGGTAGCACGACCATGTCATGCTCCAGATCTAGGGCGTGACAGAATATAAGTTGGAAATCAAAGCAACAAAAAGAAGTGAGGATCTACGGAATTATGAGAAGTCTATTGGCCAAAAAAATGTTAGGAATGTCAAGCAATACAATAAAATCTTGCACAAGTTCTGGCATATGAATAACAGAGGAAATAATGAAGCATGAGTTCCTTGTACACCCATTTAGCAATATTCACCTCATGTTTACCCCCATTTCCTAATATTTTGCACTTCTATGTCATGTTGTGAACAAAGGAAATTTGAGTTTTCATCCCGTCTTCCCCTTTTTTTTACTTTTCTTTTAATGGTGAGTTCGCGTGTTCAAGTAATTTTTAGCTTATGGTGATATATCATCTGCTTATTTCTTCATATACCCTGATATTGGCTAAATTTCTGATAGTGTTAGCACTTTGTACTATTGCTGATTGGCTCTGATCATCTCTGTCTACTGCTAGGCATTTGATATATAAAGAACAATTCACAAGCATATATATGGTTCATACTTTTTGTAGGTTGATGATACCGAGGTTATCAGTTTTCTTCTTCAGACGGAAATAATTCCCCTATGTCTTCGCACCATGGAGATGGGCAGTGAACTGTCAAAAACAGTGAGTTATCGAACTTGGATCTTTTTCACAAATATGATTACTTGTTATTGTGTGTTTCTCATTCAATCCTGCAGAGTGCCGGTCCCAATAATGCCACGCCGGTTCTAGGTACTATCTTATTACTTGTCCGCAGGAGATTCAAAACATACTGACTGCATTCTATGCTCATTTTTCTTACCTTATCTTGATAAATATAAGCATATCTCAATGCCTCCATATATTGTCTTGTAATTATCTAGGCCTCTTGGTTGTTCTCTATAACCTTGTTTTCCATTTAGTATTAGTATTTAGTACAACACTGAAATTCCAATTTAGGCTAGTTGTGCTTTGGGGATCAGGAAAAGATGTTGCATGACTTTGTTTTCCTAATGTATTATCTTCATCTCGTTTAATTGTTTTAGTACCTTATTGGTTAGGATTTAAAAAATTTTCATATTTCTATCTACATGATTTTTAGTCAATGGAGATATCTTAATTGAAATTTATCAATCTCCTTCTAAACAAAGTTTCTTGTGTTGTTATACAGATAATTGCAAATTTTGATTATCTTAACACTTCTTCAACTTCTTTTGTACTCCTTTGAAGCATGGAGTCTTGATAAACCCGAATCCCGATTATGTTGCTGTTGCTCTCAAAGTTTTGTTTCTTGGTTGCAAACTACCAAGTGCAAGGACATGATTGGTGAAGCAAAAATGGCAAGCTTAGTTTAACTGTCTACAACAATAAATCAATTGTATATGATGTTGGTGCTTGCTAGGATTCTTGATGCAATTGCATGACTAAGGACATTGTGACCTGCTTAGGCGATCCAAGCTTGGAAGCATTCTAGGTGGAAAACCTTGAAGTTTTGGGAATCTTTGATGATGATGGAATGTTCAGAAAAAGATTACTATTTATTTTTGTGATGTTGTTGTTTGTGAAGAACAAGAATCGAACACCATCTAAGATTGTAGCTTGTCAAGATATGAACTAGCACAAAGTTTGTCACAAGACTTTTAAGTTTGAACGGCTAACAATTGAATGGGATGCTTTGTGCATCTAGATGAAAATATTGAAAACTAAGTCAGTCTTCAAAATTGTGAAAATTTGTTCGAGATGACAATCTGTCCTCCTACAAGCTAATCTTTGGTAGTTAAGTGGCTGTACCCTGGAAATTCAAATCCATCTCTGAATGTAGTGTTGGATTCTTAAAGATCAGGCCGAAAAATGTGGTTCCATGAGCTTGATGTGTTGGAGAAACATATTCAAGCCTTGCAAAACCTTAAAGCAAGCCAAGATAGCATGAGCTTGCGACAAGTGCATTAAACATCATTCTCTCAAACAATGCTATTTTCTGTTGACTGTATATGCCTTATAAAATAGCTTGAAGAATGAAACACAACTTCGATACCAAGCCAAGTATGAAGGTTCATTTGTTGTGCAAGATGTCCACTGTAATGGCACCCACAAGATCATCTTCCCTAATGGTGAATTATGCATTAGAGTTTGAGCTTCATGAGCCAAAATTGGAGGCATACAAGTAGATATTACATGTGATAGAATGATCACAAGAAATAAGAGAATATAAATAGAGAAAAAAGCAGATAAGCAAATTAAATGATAAATGTGGTGTTGAAGAATAAGATACATCTGCAAGTTATGCAATGAGGAGGGACCTCAATGCATGCTTAACAGATCAAGATTTGCCTCCACTTGGTGGACAAGAACCAACTCTTCCTTGTTGCCTGGAGCTTCCTCTGCTCTACTAAATCTCTTTTTGGGATTTAGTGCTTGTGCCTCTTGGAGCAGTGCTTCAAATCCTTTATCATGATTGCATCTTGAGCATGCATGTTGATGACTGTCTGTAGACAAAGTGATTGCTCCTCCATGTAATGAGAGAACTCTCTCATCATCTCAAGCTTTTGCTTCTTCTCATTGGCTTTGTAAATCCGTGACTTGGAGACTCACTTCCTATTAAGATTTAGCGTAACTCGAGTCTGTGGCCTCTCTTAAGTTTGTAATGCCAATATGTTAACAAGATTGGCCATTGGTGTTAAAAAGGGAAGAGGTGGTGCTCTCATTATTCAAGGCATTAATAATTGCAGTTGTTTCTTGGCATTGGAATTGAGCAATATTGGCCCACTCCATTTTTTGTAGGCCTGGGTAGAGATATTTGGCCTGATGGGCCAGGTCAAGCCAAATATTTTAGGCTTGAATAAAAATAAGGCTGGGCTTGAGGCTTGCCAAATTTTGAATTGGTCCGGCCCTAAATTTATATAATATCTATATCTTTTCTTGATCGACTATATCTAGAGCTATACCATACACTTTATGTTAACTCCTTGAAAAAGAAGTTAACGATTCAAAATCAATGATTGGCCATTCAAATTCAAGATCCAAACCGTTGAGAGCATGATCTATACTATAAGAAAAATAGCTGGAAGCCAAAATTTATGTGTTCTAGTGGTTTCTAACTTAATTATCAAGTAGTAGTGTCTGGACGGTTTTAATAGTATGATACTATGTTTTACTATCATTTAATCATCAAACCTAGTGAATTTAAATCAAACCATATTTTAAGATGAAATCATGATCCATAAAGTGGATTTTTAATTTATATGCTCTGTCATGTGTTTTATCAAAGGGTGAGCCTTGGCATAATGGTAAGGTTGCTCCACTTTTGACTTGGTTTTCATGGGCTTGAAACATAGAAATGGCCTTTCCATGCATGGATGTAAGGCTACATGTGTCTAACCCTCCCCAGACCTCACTGGGCTGCCCCATCATGCATCACATTAGTGCAATTGATATTGTTCATTTTTGTGTTGACTTGATGCATAGGTTAGATATCACCAAAATATATAAATTTTGGTTTCTAGTTTTTTTTTTTTGTAGTGTATATCATGCCCAGCAGTTTGTATTTTCAATTTAAATGTTGTATCATTGATTTTAAAATCGTCAATTCCTTTTCGGAGTTAATGTAAAGTGTGTAGTCCAACTCTAATATCTATATCTATACTATATATAAAAGCACCAATAAGTTTCTGTTTGGAGATGACCTCAGGTCCTCAACCATTGAATCCAATTGAAGAAATCCTAACCATATACTATTTGGGGGGGGTGGGGGGTGGGGGAGAGAAATGTGATATATTTCTCTCTGCAAGCCATTTGATGGTGGGTATCATTCAAGAAGAGTTTAGCCTCTTAGATAAGGTAAACCCGAATAAATCATCCTTCATATCCCCAACAACATACACCTGTCAATGAACCACACAGTGCTTCTATTCTCATCCAAACTCCAAAGGTAGCACTGCCATAAGAGAGGTATTTCCTCTCATATTTAACACAATCTAACTCAAAAGCTAGTGTTTTAGTTATCCTATTACATAGAGGGCTTGGATTCTACTTTAGATCCAAGGCTATTAAAATAATGTTAGATTAATTTAGCTTATACTCTTTATTTTATTTTTTCTTCTATATGGGACTGTTATCTAAAATTATCAGAGGATGTGTTATGAGATTTTATGTTTTTTCTTGAGTTAAGAAGAGTTTGTTTTCCTGTGTTTCATCATTCATCTTCCGTACGGTTCTTTCATTTTGCTTCATTTCTGGTGGTTTTTGTTAATAGGCACTACAGCATCCTTGCTCACTGACTGTAACTTTTTTCCCATTTGGTGAGAAATGCAAGTTCCCAATTTCATAAATACATTCTTACTTGCTAAACCATCTAGGAAATCTGCTACAGTATTTCATGTGCTTGCTGCTACACAAACTGCCAAGATTCATCACCTTATTATCATTTACATACCCTTTCCCATCTTTAGGGGCTCAGCTGTGCAGCATAACTCTAGGTTGGAAACTTAAGGGAAAGATTGATCAGATCTTTATAATAACCAGTCAACCTGACCCCAAAGTAGTACTAGGCACATTTAGGAAACCTGATTTATTTTTTAATGCTTGAATAATCTAGTTTTCCTTTACACAGCACCTGTATAGACCTTACCATTATGAACCAATAGTATGCTTCTATTGTGGGAATACCTCATCACGGCTCTACGATAAAAATTCATAGATCTACATGTTTCATCCTTGGTCTGCTCTTCTTTGTAAAAAGGAAAAATTAAATTCTAATGTTCGTTGAAGGTCAGTATGATCTTTACATGAGCATATACATGCATACATATGCATCCAAATGTAAATGGAAACATTACTAACTCCTAGTTTTTAAGTTGAGGATCTCCTTTACCTTGTTCTAGATTCTGATGCCACTAGTACTATCCGTAGGCATTTGAGGTGTTTGAGAAGCTGATGCATTTGCAAACTTGAAAAACATTATATTCATTTTCAATCAATTATCCCATTTCTTTAGATATGAAATTCAAACTATCTTAGGTATTCACAGTTTGCAACTTATTCTGTGGTAGTTGGGTAAAGATATTCTAGGTATAATAAGTTGCAGTTATGAGACTCTGAAATAATAAGCTTTATTAGATATGACCCTGTTAGTGAGCAAGGGTTCATGTGTACTTCAAGTGAATGGACAAGGTTCATTTCCTACTTACTATGTCAATTTTGGTCATTATGATTTCTATGGATTATTGTAGCTTTGTTGATTTTGTCTATTCCATTTTGGACTGCAACTTTCATGCCTCTATCTCAAGATCTGTTGTTATTTTTTGCTCCTGTTCCTTTTCTCAAAATTTCCTGCGGTCATTGCTTGCTGCCTAAATTCTTTTCCTCAACAATTTAGGTTTTCAACTGTTACTGTTACTAATCAAATCTTGAACTTTCAGGTGGCCACCTTTATTGTTCAAAAAATTCTATTGGATGATGTTGGTCTTCGATATATTTGTGCTACTCCAGAGCGCTTCTTTGCTGTAGGTAGTGTTCTGGCAAATATGGTTGTGTCACTAGCTGAGCAACCCTCGACAAGGTTGTTGAAGCATATAATACGATGTTACCTTAGGCTATCAGACAATCCAAGGTTTGTTCATGACATAATTGTGGCATTTATTTGTGATATATGATGTTATTAATTTGTTCTATGCTAGTTCGGTTATCCTCAACCTTGCTTCCCTTTAATGCAGAGCATGTGGAGCTTTGCAGACTTGCCTCCCTGAGATGTTAAAAGATGGAACTTTTAACAATTGCCTTCGGGTGAGTGTCACTATGTTGTTGGTTTCAAATGCCCTCATAAAATTTTTTCTTCAAGCATGCATTGTGAATATTATCCTAGTCTTTTATTTAGAGTGGTCTTGCTCATTCATCATCCTGCCAGAAGTTCATTCTTTTTCATTTATATATTTCAGTAGGTTAATTTAATTTCTTTTGTCAGCTAATCCTGATGCTTTGGAATCGATGGAAGTTCCCTTCAAGTTTCTTATTTATTCTTGGATCTCACTGGACATGACAATGTTGTATCATTATTTAATAACCCGAAGTCTCACAGAGCATAGAAAACACACTCCAGTATCAACAATAGAAAGAATCTGCCTTTGCACCTCCATCATCATTTGGAGTAGAGACCATGTGTTCACTCTCTTTGCTGCCTTTAATTACTCTTGCCCTTCAGAATAAATTTCGTATGAACTCATTAATTTCACCTGATCTTCTGTCATTTAGGATAAGGCGACCTATTTCATCACTCTCCAATTTTATCACCATCTTTGTTTCTGAAAAAGAAAACATCATACTTAAGAAGGTTTGGACACGCCCATTTTGGGCTATGCTGTTGTCCATATCTCTAATTATAATCTAAAATTTCAGGATGACCCTGCTACCCACCGATGGCTTCAACAGCTGCTACACAATGTGAGTGGAGGAAACTTGGTGGCCTCTCTCCAGGCAGGACTTGATCACATGATGGCAAACTAGATAACAGTCGAGCTTTTTGTTCTCGTATTCAGGCGTGCGGACTGTCATAACCATTTTATGTTCGAGATATCTTGTTTCATGTATGTTTTAGGCTTATGTGAAGATGCAATTTATAGAGCAATGTTGTAACGTATTAAGTTATTTGAAAGACTCCGTAAGCACCAACAATCTTTATAGAGGGTACTGTGAGTGGACTTGTGTTTGTATAATGTGTATATAATGAATGTCATGATTAAAGTTATAATCTTCGACTTTGTTATGCTATGCGGTCCTGGTCCGCATAGACCGACTATTTTTTCATCCACCAGGAAACTTAGGGTATTTGATGGGGCAAACTTAACTCGATTACCGTGTTTAAATAATCATTGGATATGAAAGCTTAAATTGTATATCATGTCTTAATATTGCCCTTTTCTTTTCCTTTCTCATAAAGTGTACTCACTCACTGCATCTGAATGAAATATTTTTTGTTCTCTCATAGTGTCCAGAGATCTATTTTGTAATACTCTTGTAAGACACTTCAAAGTTTGTTGTAGGTCCTCTAAGCATTAGCTTCCGGACTCCATTAAATGCTACAGGTCCTCGAACTATTTTATGCAAAAATTGTTCTTCTGATAGAAGTTACCTTTTCTTTTCTTTTCTTTTCTTTCTACAATCTCACTTTTCAACGCTGGCTATTCTATCACCAGGCCTTTGGGCATCCTTAGAGGTCCTCTTCTCAGACAGCGCTCTTCGATCTCCCGGCCTCTTCTTTTCTTCCTCCGCCTACAACTTTTCTCCAATTCCTTTTGGTCCATCGTTTATAGATAAATCTCTCTCTCTCTCTATGCTGGCTTTGGAGCGTGATGATATGCTAATGTCGCCCCAGTCTTATGATCCGTTCACCTTGTGACTGGATGATGGTGATAGACATTTTTATCTGATTCCTTACCAATTTTCTCATTTTCTTTATAATTCTAGTTCTTTGTACATGATTTTTTTGGGATATTTTTTTTTTCGTGTTTTTTGATGTGATATTAAAGGGGGATATGATGATTTCTAATCCATAGAAATATTTCTGCAGTTCAGATGAAGAATATATATAGAAACATGCACTACCATCTGATCTCCCTGTAATCATTTTATTCAATCCCGGTTTTTTATCAATTGATCCTTTAAAGGTGAAATTAGATCAGGTTACTGTCGGTTTATATTGAAATTCTTTTAGATTTATATAATCTAATGATTTATGCAGATATTTCGATTTTTCTTTTTTTTAGTATCAATTTTTTTCTCAATGAACTTGATTAAAAAAGTCAGACTTTGTTCTTTTGTTAAGATGTTGCAAATAAGTTTACCAGGATTTTTGTCGAGAGTTGTGCAATCTGTGATGAAATTGTTGTTTATTGCTGAGTTGCAATGATTATTCATCAAATTAATTACCATCTTTCGGCTGAGATTGCATAAACATTTTAATGTTTTTTTTTTAATTTTTGATTTGTTAGTCCGATAGATAAAATATGAATGCCATGAGGTATCTGATGCTCAGTCTAATCGATGGCTGTGCTTCTCGTTAGAGTGGCAGATAAGGAGACGAACAGGTCTTGCGACACTGGTTGCTCTTCTTCAATGAGCTTCCTGTTACTTTTACCCTGCTTACATTTTTCTGTTCGAATCCTTTAAAAACTGTTTGAGGTGTTGAAGAAAATTAACCAAAATCAGTTAGAATTTTGAGAAAAAATCTTTTCTTGCAGGTAAATTTTGATGATCGGCCTAAATGTTAATGTTGCAGGATGGTTATTCCCCTAGATTTGGTCCACTCAATCTAGCAAATGATTATTATTTACCTTTGGTTACTTGCAATTAGAGATACTTTGAAAAAGGAATCTCATTTAATTTCGACATTTGTGGAGGTTGATTTGTTTGGACAGCTAAGTACATGAGGGTGGTGTTGATGCTGATCATTTATGCTGTGCTTTTTCATGATGATTTTTTCATGATTTATCTCCACATCCGTCAGTTGTATGAATACTTCCGTGGGAGTTGAATTATAACATGCAATTACTGAATTGTTTTGCTGGACTTGGATCAATGAACCAAAATAAGGAACGATTTTATGTTCACATGACCAAATCGGTGAACTTTGAGCTGCATGTGAGGGTTCCTATTCTGAATTATTTTTCCAATTTCGTTGACGGGCTACAACATTTGCTTTTAAAACTAATTTAATTATTGATATATATTTTTAATTCAAATTTTAAGCTAGCTTAATTATTAGTTTTATTCTCTGAATATTAGTGTTCATTTTAATAGTTTCACAATGGGAGCGGGACGTTAAAAAACTCTATCACAATTAATAAAATTGGATGCTTTCGCTTGTGTCAATCTCTTGGTCATTTTGTTAGGATAGCGGTTACTTAATCCTTAATCCTGGTTTGATTCATTTAAGTGTAAAACTTTCTGTGCGGTTTTGATCCGCATAGAACCTACTTTGCGTACTTGAATCTGTCTGCATCCTTTTATATGGAAGTTGCCGCATAGAACCTTTTACGTGGAATCTGCCCGCATAGAACCTATTACGTGGAATCTGTCCGCATATATCGTTTCATGTCAAATCTGTCCGCATAGATCATTTTATGCGGACCCAGTACGCATAGACCTTTTTGCAGGATCTTTCCGCATAGTGACGTCTATGCGGAATCTGTCCGCATAGTGACGTCTATGCGGAATCTGTCCGCATAGTGACGTCTATACGGAATGGACCGCATGGGGACTTCTATGCGGAATCCGTCCGCATAGTACATTCTATGCGGAATCAGTCCGCATAGATCATTTTATGCGGACCCAGTACGCATAGACCTTTTTGCAGGATCTTTCCGCATAGTGACGTCTATGCGGAATCTGTCCGCATAGTGACGTCTATACGGAATGGACCGCATGGGGACTTCTATGCGGAATCCGTCCGCATAGTACATTCTATGCGGAATCAGTCCGCATAGTACATTCTATGCGGAATCAGTCCGCATAGGGACTCATATGCGGAATCGGTCCGCATAGGAACGTCTATGGGCCTTCGGTTCGCATAGTACATTCTATGCGCATTCGGTCCGCATAGGGACCGCTATGCGGAATCGGTCCGCATAGTACACTCCTATGCGGTGTCTGACCGCAGAGGTGCGGAGAATCCGTCTTCATAGTACATTCTCTGCGGTATCCGTCGCATAGAGACTCCTAGCAAGGTTCTATGCGGACTGACGCCGCATAGACGGTACTGTGCGGACTGAAGTTTCTAGCGGACTATGCTGGCGTTGTCCGCATAGAACCGTCTATGCGGACGCTTCCGCAGAGAACCTACCATTCTGTCTTGGTCCGCGGAGATCGTGCTATGCGGACAGCATCCGCGTAGAACCTTAGACGCGGGGGCCTTTAGGGCATGGAGAAGAGGAGGCTAGACGGGGCAGAAGCAGCAGCCGAATGAGAATGGGGTGATGGATCGTATCCACTCCATTACATGTTACAGGTCCTCGAACTATTTTATGCAAAGATTGTTCTTCTGATCGAAGTTACCTTTTTTTATTATTCTTTCTATAATCTCATTTTCGGCGCCGGAGATTCTATCACCAGGCCTCTGGGCATCCTTATGTCAGTCACATCTATCAAAATTTCTTTTTAGAATTCCAAATGCTTGAAATTGACTTTCCCCAACATTTATCCAACACCGGATGTAGTTGTGGAAGCCTCAGGTTCATTATGCCATGCAATTCCTAATCAGCCACTTTGGATAAATTAAATGAAGCTTTCGATAAATATGATTAGAAGTATTTTAATTTGATGGACAAGATGGATCAGCTCAATTATCTCTGCCTTCCCTTTTATTTTTTTAGCACGTTTGGTCCAAGTCCTGTTTGAATGCTAATAATTTCAAACAGGTGTTGCATGTAGTGGTGCCATACACTGGGTCAGCCATATATATCCATACCCGCATACAAATGCTAATCACAATCTACACAAAGATACACTAGTAAATAAAATGGCATTTGCTGCTGGAAATTGGATTTGGGGGCCGCTGTCGGCTGAGAAGGAGGAGCTCCGGCGTAAGATGGTGGGTGACGGTCCGTTGGCGGGCGGCGTCCTCCGGGTCCAATTTCCAGCAACAGTTGGCGCTAGAGAAAGGGCCCGAGTTGTGGCCATGAAGTTGAGAAGCAAAAGGGCCTCCAATGCCTCCCAGCGTCTTCCACCAAGTCTTGGACACTCTGCCAGAACTCGCCATCTCCAGCTGACCTAGTTTCCCAAGTTCAGCCGGAACAGTTTAATATCCTGGTGCAGCAGGTTCAAGCCTTGGCCGCAGCCGTCCAAGGCCTGCAACGTGAGGAAGCCCCACCTATGCCGCCTCCGCAGACCTAGGTCCAGCCAGCGCTTCCCCAGGGCCAAAACCTCCACGGCTCCTCGAGGGCCAACAATGAAGAACGATGCTGTCGTCAAGGCTCAGCCCGGGCGTCTCCTTGGAGAGAATTGCCAGGGATGAGCATAGACAGAAGGCCGCAGCTTTCGGAAGCTGAGTCAGCTCCGGACCGTCACGAATCAGAGCAGACTACTGTGGCAATCCCCCAGGTTGGGGAGCTCGACAGGAAGGTCAAGAACCTTGAGCGCCAGATTGAAGCGCTTCACAGTAGGAAGGCAAGGCGCGAGAGCGATTTCGAGTTTATCACCAAGTCCCCCTTCTCCCGCCAGATCGAGGATGAGCCGGTCCCACCGAGGTTCAAAATGCCCCAAGTGGAACCCTACAACGGAACTACTGACCCCCTCGATCATTTGGAAAGTTACTGAGCCCTCATGGCATTGCAAGGGTCCTCGGAGGCTGTGCTCTGCAAGGCCTTCCCAGCGACTCTTCGGGGAACGGCTTGGCTTTCGTTCTCTGGACTGAAACCGAGCACGGTATCCTCTTTTGAGCAGCTCGGCAGGCAGTTCGCCACCAACTTTGCTGCCAGCCGGCGCCAGCGGCGAATATCGGATTCCCTCCTAGACGTCAAGCAAAAGAAGGGGGAATCCCTCAGAGAATACCTTGACCGCTTTACCACCGCAACCTGAGAGGTCCGCGAGCTCGACCAGTCGATAGACATGTCGGTACTAAAGACTGGGGCTCGCTCCTACAGATTCCTCTTCTCCATTGAGAAGAGCTTCCCCGCTGACTTCACTGAAATGCTGGCCCGAGCTCGGAAGTATGCGAAGGCCGAAGAGGCTATCGCCTCCAGGCGGGGCACGACCGAGAGGCCTCAAAGAAGCAGAAAAAGTGCCGTGAAGAGCACGGCTGTCCGAGAAATCGATCCCCCCGCCGAGATAAGAACCTGCCTCGGCTGAGGAGCCCACCTCGACAGCGGGGACAGCTTCGACCAAGGTCCTCGCCTCGACCGAGATCTCCGCCGCGGCCACGAATGTCCTCGGGGAGGTACGAGAATTACACTCCCCTGAATGTTCCCCGAGCAGAGGTCCTAATGGAGATAGAAAGTCGAGACTATTTTCGACCTCCACCCTCGATGCGGGATACCGGAGCTCGGCGCAATCCTAGGAAGTATTGTCGTTTCCACCAGGACCACGGCCACGACACGGAGGATTGCTTCCAACTCCGGGATGAGATCGAGGCGTTTATCTGCCGCGGGGTACTCAACCGGTTCGTGCGGAACCGGCGTAAGAAAAGGAGGCTAGTGGAAAATGCTGCACTGCCCGAAAATCTAAATGACAACGAGCCTATCGCCGGCACCATCAACACCATTGGAGGAGGAAGCTCGGCTGAAGAACTAATTGAGAGAAGGACCCCTCTGAGGCGCCCGCGCACCTCCGAAGCCATCTCATTCTCGGACGAGGACTTGGAAGGAGTTGAGACTCCTCATGATGACGCTGTGGTCATCTCCATGATTGTAAATAAATTTGATGTAAAGCGCGTCCTAGTTGATAATGGAAGCTCGGCACATATTTTGTACTACGATGCCTATCAAAAAATGGGGATGACGGAAAGCCAGCTTCGGAGAATGAATGCTCCATCTGGTCGGATTTACCGAGGATTCGGTCTAGGTCGAGGGCGAGGTCGGCCTTCTTGTCACGTCGGGCTCGCTCCCCGAGAAAGTACTGTAAAGACGGATTTTCTTGTGGTCCGCGTATCTTCGGCCTACAACGCCATTCTTGGACGACCAGGGCTAAATGCCCTCCGAGCTGTGGTCTCGACCTATCACCTGCTTATGCGGTTCCCCACCGACCAAAGAGTAGGCGAAGTTCGTGGGGACCAGGCAATAGCTAAGCGGTGCTACATGGCAACTCACCAAGCAAAGCAACCAGTTAAGGTACCAAGCCAGAAGGAGCTACCGGCCAAAGCACCAACTCAAACGCCAGGTCAGATGCTGCCCATCGAAACCTTGGAAGTGCGAGACGACCTCCGAAAAGGATGGGTAGAACCTGGTGAGCTTCTTACCCAGATTTCGTTACCAGAAAATTGCCTAGAGTTAACCGTGCAGGTCGGCTCCGGCCTGAGCTCCCTTGAAAAAAATTGCCTGATCGAGTTCCTTCGGTCCAATATGGACGTCTTCGCCTGTTCGCCCGCCGACATGCCGGGAATAGACCCTGAGGTCATGATTCATCGGCTCTAGGTGAAACCGACCTGCAGACTTGTGCGACAGAAGAAACGGGGCTCCACCCCGGAACGACAACGAGCGACGACCGAGGAAGTGGACAAATTTCTCGAGGCCGGCTTCATCCGGAAGGTCTCCTATCCAGACTGGCTTGCCAACGTGGTCCTCGTGAAGAAAGCTAACGGGAAGTGGCGCATGTGCGTGGACTACATCGACTTGAACAGAGCCTGCCCAAAGGACAACTTCCCACTCTCCAGCATTGACCAACTCGTAGACTCCACCTCGGGACACCAGTTGCTGACATGCATGGACGCCTTCTCAGATACAATCAAATCCGAATGGCGCCAAAAGACGAGGAGAAGACGACCTTCATCACCGACAGGGGCACTTACTGCTACAAAGTGATGCCTTTCGGGTTGAAAAATGCTGGAGCAACATTTCAAAGGCTGGTCAGCCAAATCTTTAAAAACCAAATAGACCGAAACATGGAAGTCTATGTGGACGACATGCTGGTAAAGAGCCGAACAGCGGAGGACTATGTGGCTGACCTCAACGAGACATTCTTCATGCTTAGAAAGTATCGGATGAAGCTCAACCCTGCTAAGTGCGCATTCAGAGTCACCTCGGGCAAATTCCTTGGCTTCGTAGTTACCCAGCGTGGAATCGAAGCAAATTCCGAGAAGATCCGAGCACTGCAAGAGATGGTGCCACCAAAGACGGTCAAAGAGGTACAGCGGCTCACAGGGCGGGTTACGGCTCTAGGAAGATTTGTTTCCAGGTCGGCCGAGCGGTGCCTCCCATTCTTCACAATCCTCAAGCGACCAAAGAACTTCTTGTGGTTAGAGGAATGTCAGGAAGCTTTTGAAGAGCTTAGGCACCTCCTTGCTTCCTCTCCATTACTCACAAAACCCCAGCATGGTGAGCTCCTCTATTTGTACCTGGCCGTCTCCCCGATTGCGGTAAGCTCGGTCCTGGTCCGAGAAGAGAACAAGCTTCAAAGACCAGTGTATTATGCCAGCCGGGTCCTGATTGGTTTGTATTGTTGGATTTGCATTGTGAGATTTACATCGATGTATTTGGTTTGGCATGTAATGATAGGTGTTGTGGGAAGGGCCTGAATTTAGTCCCATATTAACTAGGCAGCGGAAAGGTCTGTGCCTTATAAGGAGGGAAAACCTCTTTCCTCACGAGGCGCCTTTTGAAGGGCAAAACCGTGCGGGTATCCCCCCGTCAGCGCTGGATGCGCGGGCCGGAAAAAATTCTTCCCGCAGCGCTGGACGCGCAGGCCGGAGTCCCAGAGCGGACGATACCTTGTGGGAGACGCAGGCCATTCTCTGTCGTCAGTTGGTTGGGACTGTGCTGTTGTCGGGTCGGAAGGCCCGCAACAGATGGCGCTAGAAGGAGGGTCGCCCGCACATAGAAACTCTCCCTGGGCCTGGGGGGCTGTCACGGGTAAAACTGGCACAGGACCTTCTCGCTGAGGGGGCTATGTTGTGGAAAGGGCCTGAATTTAGTCCCATACCGACTAGGCAGCGGAAAAGGTCTATGCCTTATAAGGAGGGGAAACCTCTTTCCTCACGAGGCGCCTTTTGAAGGGCAAAACCGTGCGGGTATCCCCCATCAGCGCTGGACGCACGGGCCGGAAAAAATTTCCCCCGTAGCGCTGGACGCGCGGGCCGGAGTCCTAGAGCGGACAATACCTCGTGGGGGACGCGAGCCATTCTTTGTCGTCAGTTGGTTGGGACTGTGCTGTTGTCGGGTCGGCATACCTGCAACAATAGGTTTCCAGTACAAATATATTTGTCTGATGATTATACGTAGTAGATATTGAGAACATGATTATGTGAACAAAGATACTTTGAATTTGAGAGAAATTCATTTTATAAGTGGTAACTGATTTGACAAAAATAATAAGTGGCAGACAAGATATGGTTTGAACTAACCTCGTTATGGGATAGCACCTATGGCCTAACGTATGGGGATAGCCTCTACGAGTTTATGTGTGAGATAGCCTACACAAACTTATGCGTAAAATAGCCTCCACATATTTAAGCGTGGTATAGCGCCTATGGGCTAACGCATAGGGATAGCCTCCACGAGTTTGTGCATGGGATATTCTCAATGGGCTTAAGCATGGTATAGCACCCATAGGCTAATACATGGGGATAGCCTCCATGAGTTTACGTGTGGAATAACACATATGGGCTAATTCATGGGGATAGCCTTAATGGGCTTACCGCGTATAATTTTGTCAGTCTTGGACTGAGTCATGATCTTGATTAGTCCAAAGTTGGAAATTAATCAATAAGAAGCATGAAATCAAGTTAATAAGAAACATATGAAATGATATAAGAAATTGTTGTTGAATAATTAGTTACATTTGAGATATATATATATATATATATATATGTGTGTGTGTGTGTGTGTGTGTGTGTGTATACTTTTTCAAAATGATGATAATGAGAACTTATGTGCATGTTATTTGTATGAGCTTTCCGAGTATTGATACGATATTCATTTTTTCTGATTTTGCTAATTGATTATTTTTTTATTACTTATAGTGTAGCGGTTTGAGATTCTTACTGGGCTATAAAGCTCACAACCCTTTTTTTCTTTTTCTTTTCAGAGTTGCGGAGTACAAGTAGCTTAATATTTGACTATAGTTACTTGGCTATGAATGAGATTATATGGAAAAGGGACGAATAGATATAGCATCACTGCTACAGATGGGATGATTAAATTCGGTAATTAGATCAGTTTTATTGTTTATTATGAATTAAGATTATTATTGTTCACGGATATTGAGGTTGTGATAAATTTTTTAGACCTAGCATATTTTCTATGGCTCTGCCCTAGGGCGTGTGTGGCTATGTTACGTGGTCGACCTAAGTGATGGGTTTGAGGCATGACATGTAATGCATGGGAAGGTCTCATGGTAGCAATCAATTATTTTTGTGCATGGAGGACTTGGATCAAGGGTGACAGCCATCTCATGGAAAAAGTTAGACATCAATTCTAGAGGCTGGATAATGTCCCTAAACATGCGATGCATATCTATAGGGTAGATAACAAAGTATCTAATTGGTTTGCTAGCTACGTTGTCTCCTCGGGGAGGAGTTTTTTTTATAGACTATAAGTTATCCTACCGAACTCAAATTTGTTGTATGCTGATCTTTCAGAAAAAACCTAGGCTTTTCATATTTTTAAAATAACAACACTAACTCATAGCTATCACAGTTCATGCAATCCTTTCGCAAGATGCGAAAGATTCTATCAAGTATACATGGGGTTTGATGATCTATGTCACAACCGGAAGATCAATCCTAGCCATCTATACTGTATAAACTTCAAAGATCCGAAGCATTAGCACAAATCTTGAGGTGCTGCCAAGATTTAGAATGCTATACCCCTTTCACATTCCTCGCCACTTTGATGCCCGGATGGAGAAACAGGGGAGATGATTTTAAGACTCCCGTTCGCCATCCGCTCCGCCCTTCCCTCCCCTTCTCTCCCTCTCCACCGCCGGCCAATCCGCTCTCCTCCGGCCTCGGCCCTCTCCTCCTTGCCGCCAAGACCCCGCCAAGAAATCCCTCTCTTCCTCCGCCCCCTCGCCCACTCCGCCGCCCGCTCCGACCTCGATGCCTTCCGCCGCTGGGCCAAATCCCTTGCCCTCACCGCCGCCCCCGGCATCGCCGCCGCCGCTGACGGTGGCCCCGACGCCGATCACCTCATCCGAGAGCTCTCCTGGCTGGTCCAGGACGCCACCTCTGAGCCCGAGGTCGGCGACGAGGTTCGCCTGAGGGTCGGACTGGAGGAGCTCTACCGCCTATGGAGGGAGAGGATCGAGAAGAGGAGGCCGTTCCAGTACTTGGTCGGGTGCGAGCACTGGAGGGATTTGGTTTTGGTGGTGAGGGAGGGAGTGTTGATACCGAGGCCGGAGACGGAGTTGCTGGTGGATATGGTGGCGGAGGTGGAGGGGTTCCAGGAGGGATTGTGGGCTGATATGGGGACTGGGAGTGGCGCCATTGCCGTGGGGATTGGGCGGCTCTTGGGGGTGAGAGGGAAGGTTTTTGCAACGGATTTGAGCCCGGATGCGGTGGAGGTGGCGAGGTTTAATGTGGAGAGGTATGGTTTAAAGGTCAGTGTTTGTGGGTTGTGGTTTTCTGCTTTCTGTTTGGGCTTTCAGTATGCCAAAAAAAAAAACTTCTTTTTTCTCCATTCTGCAATTGACTAATTGTATGAATATCATGGTAAAGATTATTATCTTGTTGTAGAACTAAATAACGGGAACAAACTACCAAAAAAAAAATCTGCTTTTCTTTCCTGCGGGGCAATGGAAGGAGCTTTCATAGTTAAATTGCTGTAGAACTGGAATGAATATGTTAGATGAGAGGGTCATTGCGAAGTAAATCACCTTTAAATGTCTGCTGGCATAGTTCTAATCGTTGAATATTTAGTTCTGAATTGATTGATATTTTGGGTGGAAAAGTAACTAATGAAAGAATGAAGTACCTGATCACTTATTCTGCTGTTTGTCATGGATGCTAGATAGATCGGATCTCTATTCCCCCTGTTTTCTGTTTCCTGCTTAGCTATGGTTCAATAGTGGCACGGTTTGCGGTTATTTCATCATCACTCCACTTATTTTGCTCTTTTTAATAAGTGATGTAGTCATATTTCTAAGTTAGTGGCTCCAACAATGTCTTACTTTTAGCTCCAGTATCATTCATCGCCAAATAATTACCCCAAAACTGAGAAAAAAAACATGTATTCCCAAGATGTTGAAAAACTCTAAACAAACCTTTTATGCATGAAACGTAGGGGAAATTATAACCTTAATTTCATTCTGTGCTCTTCTCCCAATCAGATATAACATTAGGAAATTTGGGGATAAAGGTACTAGAAATAAATCCTTAGTTTAAGAAAGAAAAATTCCAAATACCCATGAATAATATGTGTGATGACTGGTGAGGCCCATAGGTGTGTGATCTTGGGATTAAAGCAGAAATCAGGGCATGTGTATTGCACATCAGAATGTAGGGAGCCACCCATAATATATACCACCATATAACCTAATAATTGCAACTAACTGTGGCATTCAAATATAATGTGCTGTTAAGTAGACATCTGCACCTTGCAACCCACTTCCTTGGTCATAGACTGGAGGCTTACATAAATAAGGGGAATTCATATATTTCTTTTGAGTGAAAGCATTCGTATATTTCTTGAAGATTCCATTTTCTTAAATTATCTCATAATTTGCTCCTTGGGCCTGAATTTTTCTTGTTTGCATTTAGGATAAAGTTGAGATAAGAGAAGGACCATGGTTTGAACCTCTTCAAGATGTCAAAGGCAAGCTTGCAGGATTGGTCAGTAATCCTCCATATATACCAAGCAGTCATATATCTGGACTACAAGCTGAAGTTGGCTGGCACGAACCAAGGCTGGCTCTAGATGGAGGCAAGGATGGCACTGATTACCTTCTTCATCTTTGTGAAGGATCTGCTTCGGCACTAAAGCCTGGCGGTTTCTTTGCTTTCGAGGTAATACATCTTCCAACTTTGATTTCGTTATCTTTTCTGCAACATAGAAATCCTTCCTTTTCTTTTTTTATGGTTAATAATATGTAGGTCTTAATTACTAGGGTTTGTGTAATTTAGTCCAACTTGTCGAATCTATCAAATATATTGTAGTTTTAGTATGAGGGGCCCTGGGAGCTAAAAATGATGTCCATAACTGCAGTATGAAGGCTTGTATATATGACAAAATCAACATGACTGCATTCGTCTTTGATGAAGTGCAACTCATATTGGCACCCAAAGTATGGCATATTTATACAATATCTCAGTTCAGTGGTAGCCCAATATTTGGCTTCCACAAGTGGACATGCTATCCTGCTTTGATCTTTGCTCTTCTTTTTTGTTGGTAAAATAGCCATCTGCGGTAAATGCTCCTTGACTTTGATGCCAACCCCCCAACCACTTGTGTCATCTTGCTCCGGGCCACAGGATGTATGCCTCATCACTCACATTTCTGTATAAATAAAGATTCCCTGCCTTCATGTGAATCTCTGAATAGTACTCTTCGGTAGTTTTGAGCAAGTTATTTGATACAAGAACACTGCTTTGGTTGTGGTTTTGATCAGGGGAACAGTAGTCAGTCTGTGATATGCACCTGTAAGTGTTATCCTGCTGGGGATTCCTAAATGAGAACATCTTTCATCCTTCCTGTAATTCCTGTGCTATTCTATCATCTTTAGTAGCCTTTTAAGGTATAATTGGAAATTAAAATCAGATCAGATTTCTTCAAGTCCAGTCTTTGCTCAGATGGGTTCTGATACACATGCTGCACTGGCCATAACATTTGAGCTTTTATTTCTGAAAAAGATTTTGCACTTGTTTTGCAGACATTGAATACGTTAAAGCTGGCACTCATGTCTCATTCTATAGCCTTCTGAAACTTTGTGCTTTATCCTGAAACTCTCACATATCAACCTGTATTTTAATAACATATAAAATAAGACTGAACAGTGGAAATATTTGTCTCTAGTCACCAGATTAGACAACCACTTGGAAGGGGTGCCATTCATTAGCATAGTAAAATTAGCTGTTCGGATATTCTCCAAGACTCCACTGATCAATTATTAAAAGGGCTTCATCAGAAGCTTGTCACATCCTATACCATGTTTTTCATCGATATTAGTGGCCTGGATTTTCATATATCCAAGCATACATTATGAAAAAGCCATGTGAAGTCCGTTACATCTTCATGCAGAACAGTGCAGAAAAACCAATCAGTCCTGGCACACTTCCATGATATAGGATAATCACATTCTCATCAAACTCCATTTCTGATTCTTAATTTGTCTGCGGTATTCCAACATTTTATGCTGGGCAAGACTGAGTGTTTCGTAATGTATATCTTGCTGAATACTTTTATAGAAAAATTGGGCCAGGTGAATGCTTTTGATGCCGCTGTGGTGGATTTACCTTTCTTGGCACATTGCTTTGTGTAACTACTAAACTTCAGTGCTGCTGATCTCTTATCTCCATGAATGCGGAAAATTTGCGCAATATTCTGATACTTCTCTTTCTGTTGCAGACAAATGGTGATAAGCAATCTGAGTTTATTGCAGATTTCATTAGCACAATGTGGGGGAATTTCTTTGAAAATGTAGAGACTGTATTAGACTTTGCAGGAATCAAACGTTTTGTGACCGGGGTTCGCAGATGAATATCGGCCATGTAGAAGATATTTCAATTCATCACAAGCCCTGGCTGCTATAGAAAGTTTGGAGGTGCTAGTTTGTACAATAAACTAGATCCTTCGTAGGCTTTTTGCTTTCAAGTCTGATAGGATTTATGAAGACATTAGTATGGGATACATATATTGCTCCTGCTAACAAGCTTCTCAAGGGCAGTGGTTAAACATATAATCAATGGATTTGATATTTCAGAACCTGTCTCTCTTCTTTTCCTTTCCTTTTGTGATATAATGAGTCTATTTTGTTCTTAAATTGCGTCCTAATGCACGAGGCTTCTATTGTTGTGGGTTCTGAGGAGAATTAGATATATATAGTTTTACCATTGTGTCGAAAGGCCGTTTCTATATTTTAAAACTATGATATTTAGGTCACCTTATCATTGAGTCAGAATCCACCCTCTATAAGTCCTTTCTTTAAGAATAACTATACCATTTTTTTGGGACATTTAATGTACAGAAAATGATGAGACGAGGATATAATCCAATGCCTACCAGTGTTTGGTACCAATTTCACGTCTACCCCTGTTTTGTACCAATTTCACAACGACGACGATAATAACAAGTACAACAATTTTAACGGTGACAATGATAATAGCTACAACAACTACAATGATGATGATGACTATATATATTACATGTGCCACACTAAACACTACAAGAGGGTGGCTCCGTCCGTGATACGAGACCGACGACGGCTAAAGCATCATTTGAAGCGAGAGAACAAGAGATCAATGATATTAGTTGCAAAAGGACCAAGAAGCATGCTGTAGCTACAAATTATCTAACAGCCCAAGCAAACCCTTCAACAGACTCACTAGTTGTTTGGTGTCACTGCATAGGTCACATCTCGGGTCCAAATAATGGCCAGAAATGACTATATTTTCCAGAGTGATTTTTGGAGTCCTAGATTGATCCTTACAAAAGTAGTTAGCTAGGCTCAGGAATATATGAATGCAGCTCTCTCGGAGGTGTCCTGGACAACCGGAAAAATTTATGGCTCTTCCTTTGCAAACTTTGCGTACAATTTTTTTTCACTTGGGAGCCACCGCTCCCTAGTTTTCTCAAGATTAATTTTAATGATAGTATCCAGAATAGAGATGAGTGAGGCAGAGCAAGCTTTGTTATTAGTATAACCATTTTTTTTTGGTAACAAAACTTATCTCTTAGTATAACCATTTTTTTTCATTAAATCAAAACTTATTAAACCATTCTAGAGTAAACAAATCTATGAGAATCAGAAAATAAAATATATGAAAAATCATGAGGAATATCTATCACAGCAATTCATAAAATAGTCACAGTATGATTGGCCACATATGTCACCATCCAGTTCGCAGTACTATTTGTTTATATATAAACATGTATCACCTCAAACAAATGTAAAAATGCTCTCATTCTCCAACGGCCATGAATCAATATATGGAGGCTAGTATCTATATTTGATGAACTCGATAACCATCGTGCCAAAGAATCCTCCTCCAATATAATGTAAGAAGCATTTAACTATTTTGTAGTATATATCAGGTATTTTCATGCAGCATGCAACTTAGTCATGGATACTGTTACTGTAGTCTCAAATAACGTAACACGCCTGCTCTGCCATGGATGCATCGCAAACGTCATAGCATGACCATTAAATCCTTACTCCACCCGCTTGGTCTCCTACCATTGCTGTGGTCAAAGAAAGAAGAATGGAAATGCCTTGCCCGTTTTTCAGTTTATTTCGTTTCCTTTTTTTTATTTGTTGGATGTTTACTTTGTTTCCGCTCTTAGCCGCCCCTTGACTCTTCACACATCAGCGTGCACAAATCTCAAACTCCATTCTCACAATTCAGCAAATCAGATTTTAACACGAACTACCGTACCACGTGGCATGCGCTTAGCGGAAGAGCCCTGCTGTTGCGTGCCCTAGTTCCTGAGGTCGTAACGCACTTACCAACCCTTTTTTTTTTTTTGGGTGACAGAAGTAAATGGCCTTTAATGGTCTCGGAGGGACGTATAACTAAAGAAACCAAGTATTAATATTAGCTCCATTCGATCAATTTACCATTTTAACCTTTTCCAATACTTATTTTCGACCGTTGATGTTCCTAGCGGACGGCTGATCTTATTCTACCCGAACGATATCCCAGCAAATACAGTAAATTATAATGGTAAAATAGTCTACTCGAAAGAATAAAATACTAAGGGTAAGACGAATTAGTCGTGGAATGCGCTTGAGACCTAAGAGTAGGCCTTGCGATCGCTGAAGGGGCTTCTCGCCTCTTCCTCACCCCAAGGGATCTCTCTGCCGATTATTCGAAGCCTTATAAAGAAATCCTAGCTTTGATTGGGGAAGGAGGGGAACCCTAGAAATTAGATCATGGCGCACGCTGTAGGAGCTCAGGTCAGTAGATACCACTCCGACCTCGGCTTTGATCCCTCCGATTTTTTGGTTTTTTCTTTGAAGTTTTGGTATTTTTCTCTTGTTTCTATTTCATTCTGATCTATCCAGAGCTCTCTCTGATGTTGGGATCGTTCGCAGGTCTCCCTATCGGTGCCGGTTCGAACCGATGTTTCTCTGAGGAAATCCGGATTGAAGGTAATTTTTTTTGACGCTTCGTGATATCGTAATCGGTTTTTTATTATGATTTCTTGTTCTTTTATGCGTGTGATGTCATAGTATTGGATCAAAAAGTGGTTTTGTTTGGGTTTAATGCGTGCTTGGCTTCTGTCGTGGTGAAATATGATGGTAGAAATCCACTTGATGCCAGCTCCGCATCACAATTTTAGATTTATCTTATTTGATTGGACATGTGGTTTATAGATAAAAGACAGTCAATTGCATTGCAAAGTGTGACCTTGTGACCTTTTTGTGCACATTGATTCAATAGTGATATCCAGATGGAAATAAGGCAACAGTGGCTGTGATCTTCTATGGATACTAGTTGGGAAGGGTGTTTTGTTCTCTCCTATAGGGCATTTATCAACAAGAAAATAATAAAACCTTTTATTCATGAATCTACAATTGGTATTGATTTGGAGAATTTTCAGATTTTCTTGAATTCTTTCATGCGAAGCTTTTTTTTTTCTCTCTCTATCTCATACTTATCTAGCTTTATCCATATGATAGTCAATCATGATACCAATGGAGTGAGCATATTTGCTTCCTATGTGGTTTATCACCTTAGCTTCTGAAGGAGAGGAAACTACTAAATGCTTTCTTATTTTGCCTTGTGTTTCTACGTAGTTCTATTTCTGATCCCTTCTGTTCCTCTGAACTTTGATGATTCTGGAATTAGATTGTCGAGGTAGAGCAGTATGATGTGTCACAATTAGGAGGAGGAACTTTTTAAATGTTACATGTGAGTTACTTCTAATTATGAGGAAAGAATAGAGATTGTTTTCATATTCAAATTGGAATAGAAAGGTTTGAATAATGAAGCTTTTTTTTAAAAAAAAAAGAACATATAGAATGCAAATTTAGTGAAAATATTAGTAAAAATGAGGCCTTATTTAAAATTAATGGCAGAGCAAATTCTTTAGGTCTGGATTTATCCTATAAAAGAATGGAGTTGACGACAATTTTTTTTGATATGGAGTGGAGTTGATGGACAAAAGAAATGCTTTTGAGGGTGTAATGTGATTACCATTTGCCTTAAGGATGTAATATCAAACTTGAAAGGCAGCAATAGGGAAATCCTTGTTTGGTTAGGATATTGGCCAATTTTAAACATGCATAAAACGAGCATTCTGAAGTATAAGAGTGTCTACTGCCAAAGATTGTTGCATCAAAGAGGATACATTAGTGAATGATTGATTGACAGGGTGCAACATTTGCATGATGACTACAGAATTCCCTTATCACAAGAGGGCCCTGATATGTCTAGGATCAGGAAAAAGAAACCATAGGGCTTTAGACCTAGTTGATAATATGGAAGATGCCAGGATGGATGTAAAGGAAAAAAATGCCCGAGGGTGTAAATCAATGGCAAAAAGGATTTAAGTGACTTGTTTCTTATGGTTAATGTGGACTTCCTGGCATTATCCTAAGGTAAATTCCTCATCAATCTTAAATCATAGACCTATTGTATCTCTCATTATGTTTTTAATTGCTCCTATGTTTTATCAGATTTCAGCTTAATTACTTCTGAGCCATCCAATGACGTACCATTCTTTGGATCATAATTTTCCACAATTTGACTTTAGAGTTACATGCCTGTTTGCAGATTGTCTTAGATGCAATTACTTTAGATGTTTAATTTTCTTTTCTTTGAAGTGATTCATTTCAGTGAGAACAAATTCTATTGTTTTGAGCCAATCATAAAAGACGACCCTTCTATAATCAAATTAAGTTTCCAACAGAACCTGTATCTAACATGTGGAGCTCAAATATTAGTTTTGCTGATCATTCTAGGAAACATTTTATTTAAATATGCTTGATCTCTTATATATTATGATCTTTCATTTTAATCCATAAGGATATACTTTTACATCTTTTCCTCTTTCCATGTACATTGGTGGACCTGGTGCTAAATGACTTGCAGACAGAGGCATTATATTGGTTTTATTTTATGTGTAGAAACATTTGTTGTTAAGATTGTTAAGGCCTTTACACATACTTTTGGTTTTCTGTTCTGCTTTCAAAATGCTTTATGCGACTCAGCCTCACTGTGGTTCTCACTTGTTCTATTGTATTTCAGGGTCGCAATAATCTTAGCTTCCACAATAACCTGTGGGTGCCGTTTACATCTTTAGATTTAGGAAGCAACAATGTACAATCAAAACACCAGTTCAAGGTCGTATGTATGTCCATACAACAAGCCAGCAGAAGTAAAGTTGCAGTTAAGCCTTTAGAGCTTGAGAATGCTCAAGGGCCACCTCTCAACCTGTACAAACCCAAGGAACCTTACACAGCAACAATAGTCTCAGTTGAGAGACTTGTTGGCCCAAAAGCCCCTGGGGAGACGTGCCATATCGTTATTGATCATGGAGGCAACGTCCCTTACTGGGAAGGGCAAAGCTATGGGATCATTCCTCCTGTGAGTATTATTTTAGAGTCCAATTTCTAGAAATCTATATTCTTGCAAATAATGCCTGTGATGAGAAGTTTAAATTCGCATTGTCAATATGTCAAGTGATGCAAAACTTCTCTGTTTTTTCTTTTTTAGTTTGTCTCATTTCTTTTATGGTTGCAATACTAGTTGACTGCTGCCATTACTATTGTCACTTTTGCATTTATTAATTTGTCTCAGCGCCCTTTTCTAATCCTTGTGCTCTCTTTGTGCCCTTTTCTTGTTCTCTTTATTATCTTGATTTTGGTGATGATCTCATGTCTTCTTCGTTTGCTTAATATGATCTGTGCTTTTCTTCGGTAGCTGCTTCTATAATTTGCATACTGCTTTGAAATTAAAGAAAGAAGAAAATAGTTGTATCGATGCATCTTCTGCATTTTGCTTGTTCGCATGTTTATGCCCCTCCATTTGATCATTAGAGTAAAAGCTAGGCAAGGCTAAACAGGTTTCCGGGTATCTAAAAGTTCTATTGGTGGTTATTGTTGAAAAAACAGCAAGAAAAACACATGTAAAAGTACATTTCACTTCAATAAGAAACATAATATATGATATAAAGCATTCTATTGGTACTTCATTATGTGTTCTCCCTTGAATATTGCATTCTTTGTAAGACATTGTGAGAAAACAGCAAGAAAAACACATTTAAAACTATGTTTCGCTGCAATCGGAAATATAATACACAATATAAAGTATTCTTGTGGTCCTTCATTAAGTTCTTTCTTGAATATTGCGTGTTCTTTTTAAGACATTGTGATTTTTTAATCCTCTAGTTATACGTTTATAAATCAATATTCATTTCTATTGTACAGGGTGAGAACCCAAAGAAACCTGGATCTCCTCACAATGTTCGACTTTATTCGATTGCATCAACAAGGTACGGAGATTCATTTGATGGAAAGACAGCCAGTTTATGTGTCCGCCGTGCTGTCTACTACGATCCTGAGACAGGAAAAGAGGACCCTTCAAAGAATGGTGTTTGCAGTAATTTTCTCTGTGACTCAAAGCCAGGAGACAAGATTCGGCTCACAGGTACAATGTAAATCCAGAAAAAGAAAAACCAAGAAAAAACTTAGATGCATATGTGCCAATTCAAGGTGAAATACTTCCATGAATTCTAGATTGGTAGCTCTCATGTGTTTTAAAACTTAACCCTGTGCATTCACAATAAAAGCAAAATCATACCTTAATCATAAATCCTTTGTTCCACATGTTTGGGGATGGCAACAAAACGTGCAGGGATATATAATGTACTGTTACATATGTATATACATACTTTTGTGGGGTAAATGTCTATGTGAGCATGTTACTATATATGAAGTGAATATCCAGATGTTTGCCTTATATTATGTTTCAATGACCAGTGTTCTGCTGGCTATTAAATCTCTGGCTATGGAAAAACCTGAAGTGATGACTTTGTGTCATTACTAGTTTTTTGCCTGTAGATTAATTTTATAGCTATCCGAAAAGGAGCGAAGTAAAAATTTCATGGGCGAAGCTTCTCCATGGTTGAACATTTTTTTAACTTTTTCAAAGAGGATAAGAGTCAAAATGGAGTTGGCCTGATTTTCACAGTGCTTAGGATATGATGATTCACAGAGTTAACGGTTATTCTATCACTATTCCTCAAATGTTTAAACAGCTTTTTCTCAATGTTTTGCATCACATATAACCTTGGACCTGTTCTTCTTTCTTGATTCTCTAGTTATGTGCCATAATTTAGCATGTATTTGCAGGTCCCTCAGGCAAAGTGATGCTCCTACCAGAGGATGACCCAAATGCCACTCATATCATGATAGCCACAGGGACTGGGGTTGCTCCATACCGTGGGTACCTTCGGCGCATGTTCATGGAAGCTGTACCAACATACAAATTTGGTGGCCTAGCATGGCTTTTCCTTGGGGTTGCAAACACTGACAGCCTTCTCTATGATGATGAATTTACCGGCTATCTTCATGACTATCCTGACAACTTCAGGTCTAAGATCTCTCCATTCAATGTTTTCATTTGTGTTGAATTACTTAATTCTCAAATTGCATCTCACATGAAATAAAATCAGGTACGACAAAGCCCTTAGCAGGGAACAGAAAAACAAGAGCGGGGGAAAGATGTATGTTCAGGACAAGATTGAGGAGTACAGTGATGAAATTTTCAAGCTTTTGGATCGAGGTGCACATATCTACTTCTGTGGTCTGAAGGGGATGATGCCTGGGATCCAGGACACACTAAAGAGAGTTGCAGTGCAGAGAGGGGAGAACTGGGATGAGAAGCTCTCCCAGCTTAGGAAGAAAAAGCAATGGCATGTTGAGGTTTACTAGAAAAGGCTGGAAGGTGGTAAACAAATAAGGGCATGGCTGCCGGATCAAGCATAGTTAGATGACATATCTTCCCTGATGTCATGTGATTTCAGTCGCATTTATTGCTTGCTGCTCATTCACTGATGCAGAAAACCCATGTAGCATATGTTAGGATGCATAGAGAGCTATTGGGGCAGTTTACTGCAGCATTGTTACTCCATTTGATGCGACAAATGGACCTCTACTTAATCCATCAGCAATTTATGACTTTTAGCCATTCTTATTTTAGAACTCTGTTCCCCAGACATCTTTAGTATTGGCAAAGGAGATTGCCTCTTATTTGTGAGATTTGTGTTCTTGTTCCTCAGTTCTAGAGACTATGGAGAAAGAAGTTGGGAGTAATTTACTCTTATGTTACTGGACTCGCAGATTGTGCTGTTGTATGTTTGACATCATTCTTAGAGCAGCTGCACTAACCCCATTAACCTCTTCTTTGTTTTTTATTTTAAGGTGGATTTCATATGTGCAGCATCTTAAGGTTCATTGACATGATCAACGCAGCAACTAGCTCCACACCAAACACAAACCTACTTGCCTCTGCAGAATTCTATATTTGAGGAAAGCACAGGAACCATCCATCCTTGTCGTCCGAGAATGGAGCAGCTTTGTCGCAACGATGAAGATAAGACATGATTAACTGAAGCAGAAAACCTCAAAAGGATTCCTAACCATAACCACAGAGCCATGCCTCAACTTTGTCAAATAAATTAGTTCATCAGCAGCCCTTTTCTTTGTCAATACATTCCTTTCTTGTCTCCAGGCAAATCCCTTGTCACAGCATTCACCTGGAACATATAGGTCTTTCTGCTGCAACCTTCCGCAATGAATCCTAGTCCCTTTTCTTTTGCACTAGAGTACTTGGACAACTATGATGCTGACTGTATTAGGTAACAGTTAACAATGACGGACGAGTCTTTGGAGCTTGTTACAGTATGCGACTCGCGCCGGAGTGGCATTTACCTCCCATCGGCCTGCTAAAATTTTGGGTGGTTGTGCACAAGATTCTCATGCTGAATGGCTATCTGGTCCGATGTGCGACCTCGGAGGTTGGTTGCTTTTGGTTTGTATGGCCTGGTCTTTAGATCAATTGTAATTGACTTGACTTGGCTTGATTGTATTAAGGGGTTGTAGAGTATATTGGAGGTTGGTTGCTTTTGGTCTGCATGGCCTGGTCTTTAGGTCAGTCGTAGTTGACTGACTTGGCTTGATTGTATTAAAGAGTTATAGAGTATATTCTGGTTGCCATCTCAATTATGAGCCGGACGAATTCAGTCATGCCACATCATCATGATTATTTTATATCACATAATGCTGAAATACACTTCCCTTGTTGAGCTGCTCTCTTATAACCTCCGTCTGCCAATTAATCTACTTAACTCGTTCCTAGTTCTACATCAAGCAATGTAGTGATTAGGGCCAACTTAATCATATGGTTCGTTTTGTCCAAGCAATGGGTGATGAGATCATGATCGAAAGATGTGGACTTGTATCCCACTTAGCAACTCCATTTTTGTTTCTGGACAAAAGGGATCCATTCCATGTCTGAAAGTAGCTTAATCAGCAATTTTTTTTCTTTTTGTAAAACAAAAGAGTGCAATTTTACTGTTTCACTGCTATTATATCTTGTTTCCATGGGTTCAGCATTTGGACGGTGAACATTGATTAGCTCCACAATCGCTGCACCGTCATCCAGCCAGCATCATAGCTAGCTAGCACGCGCATCACGTGTGCACTTCACCGCATGCTCCCTTTCCTCGCTGGGTATTGAGAGCTTTCATCAATTGATGCCGTTAAATCAACAATCACATGAGGAGTGGGGTTTTGGTTGGACCACATTTTTATTGGTTGTGCTTCGTGGGACCCCAAGCTACTGGATTAGAATATTATTCACCTTCATAAGCCTCCTTTTTTTTTTTCTTCTATTTCATTCTTCTTCTCCTCCTCCTCTCTCTCTCTCTCTCTCTCTCTCTCTCTCTCTCTCTCTCTCTCTCTCTCTCTCTCTCTCTCTCTCTCTCTCTCTCTTCTTTTCTTTTAAAACTTTTTTCTTTCTTTCTTCTCCTTCTTCTTCTTCTTCTTTTTTTAAGTATAGCTGAGTCTGGTTATTTGATCAACACTTTGGACTTGATTGGTTTATGAAATGATTAGATTATTTAAGCTAAATCTGAGTATTTCTCTTGTTGCTTGTCCAATTAAACAACTTGAGTTAAACTAAGTGGGTCTTTGGATTGCACAATGAGTCTAGTTATTTTCATTGCCGACAATGCATTTCCACATAGATGTCCAACTTTGAACTTAGGCTGATCAAAGAATTATTGCATATCTAGCTTCCGGATTCCTTCTCTCCTTTATTTCCACATCGTAGTGGATTTGTTAGGATGGGCCCCTTTATGCACCATTGTTGATTCCAATTAGAACCTTGATTAATTCCTTCTTTAATCCTTTTGGGTTCTTCGTGTAGGTCCTCCCAAATTACTAATATTTTTTCTTGGCATATTCTCTTCCTCTTACAACAGTGGGATTGTTTGGATGCTTTGATCTAGTAAAATATAGAGGCTTAATATTCATATCTAAAGGTTAGATTATGGCAACTATCACAGTCATGCAAGATGATTGCTTGCAAACTTTAACCTTCTCCGGGCTGTCATCTGTCAACTGGTCACCCACCAAAAAAAATGGAGGAAGGAGATTATTGCAGACATTAACATTGAAAAAAGGGGGAGTAGTCAACCACCATCCTCTTCTTTTAGAGGTCCCTTGGTGGGACATGGTTTAGCTTGCAGATTAATAGAAGCTTGTAAATAAGATAACACCATATGATAGGCATCAAATGATTTAAATAGATCAGGTGTTCCATGAATTGATTGGTGCCTGCAGCTTTATTTAATTCGCAAGGTTGATCAAGAAAAACATTATAGACCTTTCTGGGTATATCATGATGTTGGGCGTTGGTCAATACAAAAAAAAGAAAAAATTGATTACGATCAGAAGTGCTAGCCTATCAGGTGGAGTCAATGTTGAATTTCAGCTCATTCAACATCTCTTTAGAGTAAACACTCAATCTATTATTTAAATTTGAGCAAGATAACCACATATTTATTTTTTTTAATTTGCATATTAATTTAACTAAACTTTAAAAGGCAATTGATATAGCTCATCTTTGTCCAAGTCAATATCATATTGATATAACTTACCCATTTTCACAAGTAGCTAAAATTGAAGTTACAAGTGTAGGTTCAAGCCTAGATTTAAGATAGGCTTTGTATTCCAAAAACAAATGTTTCCATCATACTTTAACTTATTAATTTTCTTCCTTGATCTTCACATGTGGATCTACAAGACCATGAGGTATGTTTTGTAACGATATTTTGAACCGGATAGTATTCAACAAGTTTTGATCTAATTCATACCCATAGCATAGACTACTAATCAGGGTTTCGAATGCCTCATTACCTGAGGAGATTTGAACTTACATGCATTAGTAAGTAATTTTCTCTCATTTTAATTCCTTCTCTTACTTCCAACCAAGTCACTTGGAATTGATCTAACCCTAGTATGTAAAATTTACATGTTTGCAATCATTGATGACCTCTGCTTGATGATGACTAGCGATCATAATGATTATTTTCACCAATACCATATTGGAATTATCATATTTTTTTTCAAATATTCAAAATTTTCAAGCTTGCACATCGCTATCATAGTCTTAGTCATCTAGAATCTCTGGCAGCAACTAAAATCAATCAGCACGTCACACAATCAGCAAACTGATTTGCTCTCCGAAAATGATTTGCTTTCCAATGAAATCGTCATATGACCTTTTCCTTCAAACTTAAGAAACTAGTGAAAATGGAAGCTATTTCCTAGAGTAGTTACTAGTGAGTCAATATAACTATTAACATATCACATTGCAGTACGAAAGTTTCATAAGGGGTCCACACATAAAATTCCTAAAGTATTTATGCTTAAGAAACTCTAAAACCATCACGTGGCTTGTCACGTGACCCCTTTTATGAACCTCATCCAATCGAACAACGAAGGCGAGGGCACCTCGTCCCCCCTTGTAATAAAAGCATCAACAGTAACCGGAAAAAGGAAGACCCCACTAAGCTCTCTACGACTCTACCCTTCGCATCGTCATCTCTGGCTCTCGGCTCCCCCGCCTCCTCCCTAATTGCTTTCACCACTCGCTGGTAACAAGGGAAAAAGAGAGCCATTAATCCCACCTTACCAAATCTCTCTCGCCCCTCTCTCCTCCCGTCTCTTGGCGTACATAATGATTAATGGGATCCTCTCCAAGCTTTAGATCTCTGTGCCCTTTTCCCGTTCTCCCTTCCTTTTGCTTTTAACCCGCCACCGTCTCTCTCTCTCTCTCTCTCCCCGCGCTTTTTCACGAGCAGTGGCGGAAAGAAGAAAAAGGAAGGAGAAGAAACAGCTAGGGTTCCATCAGATTACCGTGGATTATTTTAGGGTTTTGTTTTCCAGGGCTTCCGAGGAGGAGGAGGAGGATCGGATTTTCTTGCCTTTTCCCCAGATCGCTTCCTCGTTCCTTGCTGCAACCTTGGGCTCGGATTTGGTATTCCGGGGTTTTGAAGGAGGAGTTAGGCTGTTGTTTGGGGGAGAAAAAGATGTGATAATTGTTCTGGGGATTTTGGTGAGCTTTCTGCGAACTGTTGTAACTAATTGGCGTAACTCAGGGAAGAGTTATTCTTGTTGAAAAGTGCAAAAGATCTGCTTCTATCCTTTGGAGAATGCTGGGTTTTTTTTTTTTGGGGATAAATTTTGTGTTTTTCTGGTAGAGTTTGATTGCCTGTCGTGGAAAGAATGGATTTTTTGAGATCCTCCAGCAATCCCATTCAATTGACACGTAGTTTGATGCCGGTGTTTTGTAGTTGAAGGCATCGGGGCATCGGGAGCAGTGAAGACCTTGTTTAGAAATTGTTCATGGGAATATGATTGTGTGAGGTATTTTAGAATCCTAGTGATGGTAGTATAGGGATATCTAATGGGGGATATATGGCTGTTTAAGCAAGGATGGAAGTGGTTTCAGTGTCAGAAGCAGGCTTTTGTGGGCACCCAGGTTGCAGCCAGCTGCACCAGGGACAAGCTCGTGTTTCTGATCGACCGTCACTGGCCGATGGTATACAGCTGGTCCATAAACGTGGGGAAGTTTTTTTTGATGCTGCTGGTCCTGTGGAAAGATTGTGTTGTCAGAGGCTTTTGGTCGTTGATCAGTTTGGGTTCAGCAGCGCTATTTGTCATAATGTGGAGTTGTTTTCTTAGCTTGACTTCGACATCTTGCGTTGTTTATGCCCTTCTAAGTCTGGTTTGCTCCTTAATCTTGACTTGCGTTTTTCTCTTGCAATTTCTTGTATTACTTCTCTTTTTACCTATTTGTCTAATCCAGATAGATAAGATGAGGCTGGTTTTCTATATTTGCATATGTTGTTTTCTCCATGATATGTTCAGTTGACAAAATGTTTAATTTTGGAACTTAATGGCAACCAACCATGGTTTCTAGTTTAATCCGCTTTATATAATGCTATCATCATGTTTCTGATACATGTTTATTCATTGGGTGTTTTTGAGCTTCTCTTTCTGATTATACATGTTCCTCGATGCGCTTCTTTGCTTTATTCCTGAGCACTTTGTAAACAGCGATGCTGCTACTGAAATTTAGTAGTAATATAGTACACTCTCCTATGTGTTCTTAGATTGAATTCTAGATTTTCGTATGCGTTCTTAGATTGAATTCTAGATTTTCGTATGCATTCTTAGATTGAATTCTAGATTTTCACTATTTCTAATGGTTTTGTTGAAAATCTGAGTTTTTAATAGTCAGTGACATGGATGCTTTTGAGACCAAGTAAGTTCATTTATTTAATTGCTTTCTAGTGGCCTCCCTAAATGCACTTATCATCTGTTATCTTTCTAGGCACATAGTGCCTACCTGCCTGCTATTAGCATGTGAAAAATATGAAGATATGCTTTTCAGCCTGAGTCCAAGGTGATGAAACAAAGCCCATTCCCAGGGTCTTGATCGGACCTGATCTAGAGTATGCAGTAGGATGCTTGACTAAGGAGAGGAGGGGGGGGGGTCTGTAGGAGAAAGAAAAGAGAGAGAGAGAGAGGGCATAATGATCAAACCTATAAGCTTGAGAAACACTGCTTATACTTTTTCAGCAGTAAAGGTGCCTCTTCCTTTGTTGAAATAGCCATTAAATTTCAATAAACGGGTAGAGTTTTAAACAAGTGTAAGGCATTTTTGCTTCTTTTAATGATACATTAAATCCCTTGATAGTCAAGTGATTTCCACATTTGGGGAATTTGTGCCTGACCTCTACTTTTCATAAGGACCAGAGTTTGACAAGAAATTGATTAATTGTAAATATTTGTTTTTGAGTTGGACTGTTCTGTTGACAACTTTAGGTTTTTTGTTAAAAAAGGTTTGTAGTGTTCATCTGTTATTCTGGTTTGGGATTATATTGAATATTTAACATGATAGTGGTGGTGAAAGATTCTGCTTGCTGCAATATCTTGTTCCTTATGCATATATGGAGTTAGCTGTTTCAAATTGTTTCTAGTTTATAGTTGATGCTGTTCAAAACCAAAAGGGGGAAGGACTAGGAATACATGGTTCATCAGCTTCATGCTATAATGTGTATTTTGTCAAATAAATGTTTTGACACTTTTTGACTTACTAATTTATATTTCTTATTTGTATATTTGGAACTAATACATAGCTCATCAGCTTCATCTTACGATGTTTATTTTGTCAAATTGAAGTTTTTACAAATTTTGACTTAACTAATTTATATTTCATACTTGTATATTTGGAACCAGTAAAGAAGTGATATTGTGTGCTAAAGATTCTTGTTTTTAGTGAGTATTTGAAGTCTGTATGCCTTTAAAATCAACGGATATGGCCTATGATGCTTCAACACTGACCTTTTATCTATTAGCTCATCTCTTTTGTGGTCGTCTCTTAAATCATTTCCATTTTGGCTGTCCCTTGTATCATAAGATTTTTAATTGAATAGTTAATCACCTTTTGTCTCTTATATTTCTACTGCTTCTAAAGAGAGAGGCCTTTGCAAAAGCGTAATAAACTATTTTTGAAAAGCAGCTACCTGGAATGCCTGGGCGGCTGCAATGGCTTGCCCAAGCCCCTAGGGTGGACCTCCTTTACATCTGACATTTACTATCTAACATGTCATGTCCTCTGAAAAATGTAATACTGTTTCCTTTTTCTACCATCCTTTTTTCCTATAGTTTCTTTTGATTAGTTTCCTATATTTCTAGGTATTGTTTGTGTAGTTATGAATTCTCATTCATTTTAAACTACAATCTGCCTAGGTATCCATCTTCCATCTAATTGGGCAATCCTATGAACACATGAATATGTTACTGCCTTTAAAAACACTGGTATTATATTATTGAGGGTTAGCAGGAATTTTTAGAGCAGGTTTATGGTTTTATATTTTTGATGTAAGACTATTTTAATGAGGAAGGAAGAACTTGAGTTAATCTCTTTGTCAGTGTTTGGTTCGGGAGTAAAGCAGGTATAACGCTTGAAATGAGCCTTATGCATACCTTTATACAGATATGAGAAATGGGCATAATCAAGGAACAATTATGCCAGTTAAAGTTTTTTATGCATACATAACCATGCCAAGGGAAAGTTGCCACTATTTGTGGCATAAAACCATCATAGTGCTAAGATGCAGGAACAAAGTGCATAGGCAACAATATAGTCACCTATAGATCATCATTAGTATAGTGCTAAGATGAGGGATAAATAGAATGAGCAATTCATGAACAGTGAATAAGGGTTGATAATTTTATCATTCAGACAAGAGTAACTACAAGAGTAACGGATTCTTATTTATATCAAGATTGTTAAAGCACCCACTTTTCTTGTAATCAAAGCACTCAATTTTCAGGAAAAAAAAAAATAAAAAAAAGGTTGTCATGTAGGATAACTTCTCTCATGTGTAAACACAGATGGTTGTAATGACTGGCTTCTCCCTTGCAACATGGATGTAGTTAGATGCAGACAAAAACACTTTGTTCTTCATCCAGTAGAGAGGACTCCTTTTGCAATGCTTAAGTGGATTTATGGGGTTACATGATGAGTAATGGTACAGTGGTTATCCTATTGGCTCAGTGGATTACATATCATTTGTGATTAGTAGGGGGTGAAATGATTTTCATATCATATAATAGAAATGAGGTTATAAAAGGACTATTTTATTACTGCCTCCGTGGATTACATGAGTACCATGTTGTTATCAGTAAGGGGTAAAATGATACACATGATATATGATAGTCAAGGGTTATATGGAAGGGATATGATTTTGTCCCATAAATGAAAATAAATTCCTTAGTAAAGAAGTTAAAATTTCATGACAAATGCAAATTAAAGGTTAAAGGACACTGATCTTTGTAATTTGGTAAGAGAGTTTTATGACTTTATCTATTGTTTCTTGAAAGTGGAATAACTAAGGAGAAGTAAACCATATTTGCTGTTAATCTTCTTTATGATTTTTAATTTGTGATTGTGTCATTACGAAAATCCATTCATGCAAATTTATTGCTTGGCAGGCTTTTCTTGATTTGTCACTCTCTCCTACAGTGCTTCTAAGATCAATATGTCATGGTTTTCAAGATAAAGTTTGTATGTTCAGATGTTATAATATGTTAGAAATTTGTTTTTATTACTTTATAGCACATTCACTGATGTGTGCAAAATATGCTAGTGAATTTTTTATGTTGATGTAGCCAATTTCAGCGAAGGCAGGGGATGCATGGTCCCATATGCTGCCATCTTTTCTTCAATTCCCAAATCCCATAGCCTTCCTTCACCTAGCTCTTCACCTAAAGGGTAGGGATGGGACTATAGGATTCTAACTCCCTCAAAAAAAAAAAAAAATTGTGCTTGTGTGTTTTTTGAAATCAGCAAACTTTACTTCCTGCATCATGCTTATAATTAATTTCTGAAGAAAGTGTTCCATATTTAGATTGCCGAACCTAGTGAATATGGTCTTCCTACTAGCAAGAATTAATATAATCAGTCTATCATTTGCTTGTGAAAGATATAACTTTTTACAAGGCCATTCAATGAACTATGTATGACTGACATGAATTTATTGTATCAGGGGGCTGCTGGGGCAGCCATTCGCTGTTTAGGCCATACCCCTGGACTTTTTATCATTGGACTGTTTGGAATTTTGTTTATGTGGATATATGGCAACTTTTGGATTACAGGAATTCTATTTATAGCTGGAGGTATGGAATCTGCACTGATGAAATATTACATATTCAATTTTAGTGCATCTTACACTCCATAATGTGATACCATTTTCTTTCTTTTTTTTTTGTTGATTATTTATGTCAAGCAATTGAAAAATGATTATATCATGCAGGCTATATGTTTTCCCTGAATCATGCACGGTTTCTGATACTCATAGCAACTGCATATGCTGTTTATTGTGTCAATGCTCGTGTTGGCTGGGTTGGAGTTTTTCTGTCACTAAATCTCTCTTTCCTTTCAAACGATCTCCTGAATAAGTTGCTTCAAGGATATGATGATACCAATGAAGGCTCACACTTTGAAGAGCAGAAGAGTTCAGAATCTTTTGTGGAAGACTTCTCTGCTGATGCTGAATATACTCCTCCAACTAATGAATCTGAAAATGTAGCATCTGTTAAATCATCATGTACAACATCCACTGTGCCAACAGTTTTAAATACTCAGAAAGAAGCTTCTTCTAGCAAGGTCATCAAAGCTGATTCAATGTCATTGGATGAGATGAAAAGAATAATGAATAGCGCAAACCATTATGAAGTTCTAGGCTTTCCTCGGAACAAGAGTATCGATCCTAAAATATTGAAGAAGGAATACCACAAGAAGGTGGTGAATTTTTACATACATAGAACCAAGAGTAACTCTTTTCAAAGTTTGTTCATCCATCCCATGATATTTTAACTTAGCTGGTGTACACTTTGTTTATGCAGGTCTTGCTTGTCCATCCTGATAAAAATATGGGAAACTCATTAGCTTGTGAAACATTCAAAAAGCTTCAATGCGCGTATGAGGCAAGTTAATCTCGAGGCAAACGATTATTCTCTTGGTTTACTAGGAACACCTTATGAATTAAAGAGAGATTAAGGGAAAAAGAGAACTGCGTCTCAACATTAGAAGTTAATTATGTTCTATTTATCTCAAAGGTGCCTGCATAGCTTAAGAAAACTTTCAGAGAGTCTTTGCTGCAACTCATAAATGTATATTTCAGGTTCTTTCAGACTTGACAAAGAAGAAAAGTTATGATGAAGAATTGAGGAAGGAAGAATCTGGGAGAGTGGGTCAGAAATCTCGTGGTGCCTCTCAACAGGTAGAAATAATTATGGCATATAATTTAAATGATTCGGATAAGTTAATCCAGATTTAATGGTTATCAAAAACTGAATCACCATTATGATTCACAAATATTAGAGTGAAATCTCATATGCTTTAGGTTGTGTAGTTTTTAATATGAGTAAATATTACGCTTACTTGCTGGGAAGTACTTGCTATTCTTGTGAAGCATCCAAAGTTAAATAAGGCAGAAACTGAACCTGTTTACCTCTGTCAAGTAGGTAGATTTTTCCACACACACCAGGTCGTGTTTTTGGCTTTCTGATTGTCCTCCTTTTTGCCACGAGTTGCTTTTCTGATTGGGTGAACACCAATTTTAGAGGGTTGACATCAATCATAAATTGAAATCTTGTCCATGCCGTTAAGTGGGCATTAGCATGACCATGCCTGTGCCTTACTGGGACATTGCTTTGGCATGGTGTTAAGTGCATGCCAAACATTGGTACATTGTGGCATGGTATGTGCCGATCTTGTGCTCGTCCAGCATGACAACAGTACATGATACTTTAATCCTTGCTTCAATTGAAAGTCAGTTGTAAATGTTTGTAAACTTCAATGTCTCATGCCTCTTTTTGTGAAGCTTCCAGTGTCCAATAAAGATGGACGATGCTTGATATTCGAGGTCAATGTACTTCTCTATCTACTATCAATTTTTTGTGAGTGTTCTTGAGAATATTCCTTTTTTATAGGATTCTTCTGTTGTTTTACTGGAGCATGGCACTAATGCTTGAGTTTCTAATGGTTTTTTATGCCAATGTTCTGAAACTAAGCTCGAATATCAAGTCATTTTGATGTCCGGGCTATGGGTTAATGGGTGGAGCCGGGGTCGATCACTAGTGGACCCATTAACTCATGGTACTATAAATAAATACTTTCCACTTTGTAGAATCTTATCCGATCCCTAGTCCATGCCATCACCCTTCTCCTCTCGTGTCGACCCATTAACTCATTAGTGCTATAAATAAATACTTTCCACTTTTTAGGATCTTATTTGATCCTAGTCCACATCAGCCTCCTTTCCTCTTTGCCTCAAGTCTTTCTCTATCTCCCCGATCCCATCTTTCGTCCCATCATTCTCTCTTGATACCATTGTGAATCAAGAACCCAACACCAGTGGCAGTGGTGGTGAGACTCCTCTAGCAACCCAGCCATCTTGCACCTACTCCACTCCCTCTTGATTGCCCCTTCCCCCTGGATGACATCTTTTCAAGGTGGGCTCCCTCCACAGCCTCACTGCCCGCAGTTAGTGGTGCAGTAACCTCGACATGGTGACCTGTACCCGCTCCCTCTCTATCCTTTTCCATCCCCATGACCACGTTGTGGCAAATCAAAACTCAAGTGTTTTGATTTCACCCTTCCCCCTTGAAAACCCTAGAAGCTGCATGGAAAGGTAGGAGGACTTAATGGGGATCTCACCTTGGCAATGATGATGGCCGACGACACCACTCTCGCATTTGCCTTCGCCAACACCACCCGCTTCCTCCTCCGCCCAAACCCCACCTACAACTAGCTCTGGGCCATCTACAGCCCCTTCGACCCCTTTGCGAAGGACAGTGTCCTTGGGGCATGCGCAACCACCCATGACCATTAACTTGGACGAATCAAAAACCGGGTTGAACTAGCAGGTTGAGTGGGTCGATAGCCTGTGTCAGCGGCTTGCCAGAGTTTTGAGGAAACCCAGGTTGAGGATTGATCCAATCCTTTTAGGCTTATAGGTCACTGGTCGGCCAGGTCAACATGCCCGACTAGGATGGGTCTTAAAAATTGATTTATACGCAATTGTCCATTGCATTTATTTCTGTTCTTGATTGTCAACTCTAATTTGGAGCATTTTGCTGTTGAATGATAGCCTATGGTGAAGTAGAATCTGTAAACTGATTCCATAAACATAGATTAGTTAGATATGTGACCATTCTAAGCTGGATGCACGCATAATGCATGCATGCTTTTTGAGTGAGTCGCGTGGAAAGCTTCTGTGTGTACATATGTATGTATTTATGTATGTCTGCATGTGTGTGGATGTGTGCAAATTGTTCTGTAGGCTTCTAATTTGTTATGTTAGTTTGTGTAGGATTCTTCACTGCTATAATTTTCCATGCTGCCAATCTGAGACCCAAATAACTTTGCCCAATCGCCTGATGTCATCTATTACAGGATGGGGTGGAGTATCGCTCTGAAGAATCCAGGCGTATAGAGTGCACAAAGTGTGGCAATTTTCATATATGGATATGCACCAAAAGAAGTAAAGCCAGGGCAAGATGGTGCCAGGTCAGAGATTAATCAGAACCTTTTTTTGATGTTGGAGTGTTGACTTCCTTTATTTCTACATAGATGACGAAACCATGTAAGCTTTGACACCTGATTAGAGTAATTACTGGTATTAGGATTGCTCCCAGTATCATCAAGCTAAAGATGGAGATGGATGGGTAGAGATTGGGTGCTCCTCAGTCTCTTCAACACCTCAGAAGGTATGCTCATGTTAAAGCATGTGGAAGTCTTTATTTTTTTAAAATTTAGATAGTTGTCTTGATGTTGTTATGATCATCAAGTTGAATAGCATTTGTATGACAGTGAATGCATCAACAATCTGAAAAGTCATCTGCCAGTTAAGAAAGAAAGAAATTTTGATGTTTATCCGTGAGAAATGAATAAGATGGATAAATCTATATACAGAGGAGAGGTTGGAACTCACCTGATTTTTTAGTGCTTGAACTTTAGAAAGTATACACTGCATATCTAATATACATATTACGTTAAATGATCATTCAGTATCAACTCAAGATCTGTATTCAGACTAATAGATTTTTTACTCTTATCTCAGTGTTGTCGTGGTGACATGCCACTGTACTAACTGCCGTTACATCCATGTTGAAATCTGCCACATGTTAATGGTGGAAGTCATAAAAGATAGGAACACTCTTCCCGTTTGTAGCAGCCGGAGCGCCTGTCTTCTCCATGACTTCAACCATCCGCATTGAGTCTACCTGGTTATCTATACGAAAATAGCATGTGAACTTAATATAGCCGCTTCTGTATTGCCTTACAACTGAATTAAATGTTTGCATTTTCTCTGGCCTTTTCTGGGAATTGGAACCGGGAATCTGCTACAGATGTTGAATGTACACCAGATAAAAAGTTCCTTTGTTTGAACATTTTGTGCTTTTATTTGCAGAGATCAGAATTACATCTATTGGCTTATCACTCTTCTCTGGGGTCGAAATGGACACTTAAATTCACTTCTTTGCTGTCAGTGAAATGGCCATTTCTTAGCAAGATACTATATGGGAAGAAACAGAGGAAAATTGAGTCCATGACGTATGTATATACAACTCATTTGAAGAATCATAGCGAGAAAGTGCCCTTTTTTGATAAATTTAGGGTCTTTCTGCAGATAATTAAATGTTATGCTGCTGAAGCAGCTATATTTTTTTGCATCTTTGAGCATAGCCTCCCTCCTCCTTTTTATAGTAACATTTTGGCCATAAATAAGTAGAAAAGCTTCATAAAAGTTTTTACTATAAGATTTTCACTCAATCCAGAAATTACTAAATAGTGAAATAACATTTCTATGGTCTCCTTATCGATTCTTGGTTTCTAACATATGCTAGAACTCCTAGGTTTTTATAATATTAACTCGATTAAATCCTTAAAAAACTAGAATTCTGAAGAAGTAATTTAATATACTCTACTTAGTAATCATTCTTGTCTTGCATTGCATATGAAATGGGAATCACATTGTTCACTTACCATTGACATATCTTTGAGTTTTTGATATGCTCAAGCATAAAATCCTCAGATGCCCACATCTTATAAATCAAATTGCTGTATAAAATTTTCAGATGCCGATATCCTATACATTAAATTGCTGAAGGCATGTATTTCAATATTGAGTACCCACCAATGTATTAAAATGAACATTTGACTGTGAGAACTACTTAGTATATTGCGCAACCTTTTGGGAAATTATTGCTCATTGTATACAACTGATTCCTTTACATAACTATGACTTTTAATATTCCAGAAAATAGGTTTTGTTGATTATGCAGATGGCTTGAATTGACTTAATTTTGATTGGAGATGGTCAGTAGAGGACTTCTATTTAGATCTTTGATATGCTTAATGTTACACTTCACAACTGCATTAGCTGTTAATAAAGTTTGATTTTTATGATCAATTTTATGGTATTTAATCATCAATCATTCCTCAAAAGTTATCTTGTTTAATAAACCATTATGCATATGATTACTAGTTCTAACAATAGATTTTACAAGTTTTCTAAAATATTTATGCTAATAGTGTCCTCAGTGTATAGATAGTGTAAATATTCAGTTTAATTGAAATGATTGAACTGTTTTTGGTTCAACACTTTTGTGATTGTAAATGCAAAAGAAGCGTTTCTGCTGGATGTTACGAACTCTGGGGGAACAGTATCCTGTTCGTGTTGAAGGCAGTGTTTTAAGACTAGGGCTGGTTGAGCAATTTCACTATTTTACTGCTTAACTTGGAGGATTGGGGTTCACTTTCAGTCCTATGAAAAAAATAAAAACTTGCATCTCAAGTTTCCAACTCCCTTTGTTGCTGTTGCCATCCCAAGTTACCTACAGGGTATATTTGTAGTAAGAGATAAATGCAAAAATAAGTTATGAGATTCCATCATTTTTGTGGTATATATGTTATATATGTAATGGTGCTGATAAATTTTTTTCCCATTACAGTATTTACTTACTGCTAACCCATGACCTGGACGCTAGAATAGCTCGATGTTAGGCTCTCTCTCTCTCTCTCTCTCTCTCTCTCTCATGGTTTTATCCAAGCTTTTGGTGGGTTTGGCTGAAGTTTTCATATTGTTGAACATAGTCCCCTAATTTATTGCCATAGCTTGTTTATAATCCTTAGATTATGCTGCTCAAACATCAGTTAGTTTCATATATACTAAAATACTTACATGTTATCTTATAATTAATTTTGACCCATCTAAACTCTAAGAGGTGCTTGTGGATGTAGGAACAGAAACAAAAATCACTTTGAGTTTAGATATAGGAACCATGTAGGTATGAAGTTGATGATGGTTTATTTGTTTTTCATTTTTATTTTTATCAAGGGTGGGAGGGGAGATGGTACTTGAGGCTTCCATTGTCTACCAAAACATTAATGTAGAAGCCTTTCAGCCCTAATAGCAACTAGTGCAAGGTTGTCCTGTAGAAGATATTGGAAGGAGAATGAAGAAGTAGAGGTGTGCATGGTTTGGGTTTTGGTTTAGGGGCATTTTCTGAAACCGAACCGACTTAAATCGGTTTCCAAAACTGAAACTGAAACCAAACCAACCTAATACGAAAACCTGTTCAAATTTACCCTAAAAATTCGGTTCGATTCGGTTTATTAGGTTGGAAGAGGAAGAGAGAAGGAGAGGGAGAAAGATAGAGGGAGGAGGGAGAAGAGAGGTCCGGCGGCTTCACTGGTTGCAGTGGATTCGGCGGTCGTGATGGTGGTGGGGCTTGGAGGCCAGCCCCACCCTTTGTCCACTTCTCAATTCGAAGCCAAAAGCTAGAGTGGCAATAGTTGTTGGGATTGGAGATGGAGAGGATGAGGTCGGCTAGCTTGAGGTAGAGGCCTTTGATGGAGGGGTGGGCGGCAAGGTGGCAGGGGGAGGGGGAGAGGGTGCCACAGTAGAAGTGGAGGGAGACGTTGGTGGTGAAGATGCCTGGGAATGACATTGTTGTTCTCGAGCATCATGAAGATGGTGTTGTTGTCGTCGCTGGCATTGCATAGGAGGGCGGCAGCGTAATTGGTGATGTCCTTGTGGACACGCCAGAAGGCGCCGAGGGTCATGGGGTGCGATGGTGGCGGTGCAGCGGACCTCGACACTATTTTTTTTAGATGCTAGAGACCCGATCCTTATAGAGGTCGGAGCTGGAGATAGAGAGATCGAGGATGATGCAGGTCTTCGATCGTCGAGGGGAAGGGGCAGTCGCATGGGTCTAGGGGAAGGAGAAGTTGGATTTTGACTGGGGAGGATTGGCGAGAGCGACCACTAAGGTTTAAGCCTTAAAGGTGCTGGCTCCATTTAGGGAAAGGGAAGTTGGATTTTTAGCTGTTGATGTTTGATCGGATGACTCACAAATGTTGGGGTTAAACGGCGTTGGTTCTATTTAGTCCCACATTGACTACTTACATGATACTTTCTCCCTTTTAAAGAAAGATCCTCACAAGACTAATCATTGAGCTTGGTACCTAAAGCTTGGTTTGGGTGTGACTGGCATATCGAGCTAGTTCCCTATTCCAAGTTAAATGGTACATATGCAGGTCAGTTCGGTTTAAGTTGTTTTTTTTAAAACTTAAACTGAAATAGAATCGATTTTTCCAGCTCTAGAAAATTCCAAACCGAAACCAAATTGAATGTGGACAAACTTGATCCAAACTGAACCAAAATATTTGGTTTGGGTTAGTTTTGTAGTTTGGTCGGTTTTCTAGCACACCCCTGTGAATAATAGATGGAGGTGGAGGGTCTGGGATTTCTCAGTCAAAGGACGTATATATACTGCCGCCAGGAGTTGCATTGGAGAAAGAAATTCTAAGATTAATCTTGACTATTGGCGTGAAGAAAACTCCATCAGAACTAAATTAAGAAATCCTATTAAACCCTAGAACAATTCTACTAGTGGTTAAAATTTTATTGGATCATGATTTGTTATTCAGAAAATTTGAATTTTAATATTAACTTTTTTTATTTTTAACTAAAGGTAGCTTGCTTTCATATCTTTTCTGAGGAAAAGGTTGGCTTTAATATCACCTAGTCTTAGGTCAAAAAAATCTGGAGATAATTGGTTCAAATATGTATAGTAAAATGCTGTTTGAGGAATAATCACCTTATTTGTCAGTTAAAACAGGTTTATAAAGTTTTTTGGATTTGAGTCACTAGAAATAAAGCAACCAGATTATAGAGTAAGTCTACAGATCAGTCAAAATACGTGGAAAAATTGTGTTGCTAATTTACGTGAGAGTCTGTATTGTATTTGACATTGTAGAGGAAGCAGCACAGTTCAATATCTATCAGCTGTTGCTTATGGTTACCATTTAAGTCTGGTTTCAACTGGTTCCATCTTTAAATAGTATTGGTGTAAATGGTTTTCTGTGGTGTTAATTGTAGGCCATATTGAAATATATATTTGCAGTATCTTGTCTAGCATTCAGGTGTCTTTCACAGCATGACAAATATCAAGCACCTAACTAAGAACACTTTTGAACTGATAATATTTGTTGTTAATTTGAAAAGTTAATTTCTTGCTTTCCAGGTGGAAATACCACGGGCTTTCGTATGTGCTGAGAGCAAAATATTCGATGTGTCTGAGTGGGCCATTTGTCAGGTCAGTTTTTAGCAGCTATCACAGGATTGCAACATTTTTTTTCCTTTGATATTTGTGATAAGCCTTATGTATTTCTTTATTGTAAAGAAATTATTTTCTCTTGCACGACAACCCCTTGAACTTGCATTTTTGTTTTTTTTTTCTTTGATTAAGTTACAGACATCTCTAGCACCAGAAGTAAACTTTCACCTCTGTGGACCCAATTTGATAGTAGTAGAGGTCAGAGGTGGATTCCAAGATTTCTATATTATTTACAAACTATTTCTTCGATATTCTTGTAAAAATTATATAATACTTTTATGTGAATTCCAGCCTCAACTGAACTATAAACTAAAGCAAACATATAGCACATTATGGAGGTGATTTTACTCAATTTTCCCATTTGGTATCAATTTAATCTCCTTCCACATCAATTGGGTTGTGCATGTTGTAGTGATGTTTACTTTTACTGAAAGTGGATTATATTACTAAAAGTTCTATTCAAAAAAGAGATAAGTAGTATAACTATTAGGAGGGGATATCTGACAACATATTTAGTATGATAAAATGGCTGACCATAAATGGTTAGGTGATAGCTCACATAAATCATGATGGTGTGTTTCCATACCATCAAGCTTTAGAAGTCTCCACAGGTAACCATTACCCTGTTAAACAGGAGATTGTTTAACCTTCCACTGTTTTAATATGTTGCAATTTAACAGTTTGTATAACCTGACACTGACAATCCTTCTAATGCTTGGACTTAATCCCCTTCAGAGTATTTCTCCCTCCACGAAAAACTTGCTTATCAGTGAGATCAACTAGTGTTCTTTAAAATAGTATATAGTGCTAGTTTCTAGCATCCAGTGTACAAGTTATTTTCAGATTAACATACCATTCTTTTATGGGCATGTGCCAAATGGTCTGTAACGAAGAGTATCAATTCCTTCCCTTTTTCAGCACATTATAAACTGATTTGCAAGGTCCACCTCTTAAGAAGTGCTTGTGGTAGAGTTTAAGAGCTAATGCATTTCTATATCCATTACTATGTTGCTTGATTTAAGAGCTAACGCATTTCTATATCCATTACCATGTTGCTTGTAACACTTTTCTCATGAGATATGAAGAAAAGAACATTTCTAAATTTATTTATTCATGAAGTTGCAATACCAGCAGTATTCCATGCATCACATCTTTATTGAGGGGTATATTCATGTAATCCACGTAAGGTTTAGATGTGCTCGACTTAAAAAATGTGAGGAAGAAAATCTAGAAATATAAATTTTAGTGGAAAACTCGATGTTGTTTGAAATAACAGTGAGAAAATATTACTTGGATGGAGTTGAAATTTAAAAAGGCGAGCATTGGGCCTGTGCAGTGCAGATGATTCTTTGGATAGCTGATGATTTGTGAATGGTTAAACTAGATTTACATATATCGTTAAATGATTCAAATCCCTCTCTTGATAGCGATATTCTTAGAGGTTTTATGCATATTCTCTTTTTCACGAGAAACACATCTGCTGAATATTGATATGCATAGTATTGTGTGTGTGAGAGAGAGAGAGACATACAGAGAGAGAGAGAGAGAGAGCAGCCCTACAAGTAAACTAGAACGAACTCATAGAGCTGATTAGGTTTGGTTTTAAATATAAATTGGTTCAGGTGCTAATTCTATTTTTTGTTTTTAAAACCCAGTTGGATCACTTATGTTTTGTGTCAACCCTCAGAGGTTTCAAACCTAGCACCTCCTCCATTTAGAGGAAGGGTGTGAGCACTGGGAGATAGCCAAGTTCACTGGATCCATTTTCATAGGAGGAAGAAGGATTTTGATGGTGTCTGGAATCTGGAGGAACCACAAGTTGGAAATGAGCATATGGACAGGTAAAGAGGTATTTGCCTTCTAATAACAGAACAGATGGAGGACCAATTATAAAAAAATCCCAGATATATGGAAAAATTGGGGAGGTTTTGTGAAAGATGCATAAGAAAACTCAGAAGTTTTTAGGTGATTAGGCAACTTAGATTGACTGTTTATGTGGCCACTAGGAAAAATGAGAGGCTTATAAGGATTCTCAGTCAATGGATATGTGGACTGGCTATGTTTTCCACTGACAAAAATTGGTGGCTTATTAGGATTCTCAAAGCCAATGGATATATGGACTGGCTCTGTATATTTGGTTACATTCATGAATATTGGAAATTCAAATATGTAATACAGTTATGAATATAATGCAGTACATTAATTATGTAATTCTTTTCATGCTTCTTTCCCCTGGTTTACTAACCTTCTTGAATTTTGACATTTCATTGATCATCTTTCTAAAACAGTTTTATATGCCACATCTTAACTGCTTATATTTAACAAAATAATAGATGCCATCTGATTATTGTTTTTTAATTTTTAATAATATTCAGTTCCCAAAACAGGTAATATAGTTGCATGATCTTTCTCCCGGAAAGGCCCACATCTATTTTGCCCTTTTGTTTCTGAAGAAAAAAGTATTGTTTGCAGGGAATGGCATGCAGGCCTAATACTCATCGACCAAGCTTTCATGTAAATATGGTTGGTTTGGATAAGTCAGGGCAGAGATCAAACTCCTCCAGATATCCATGGGGTTTGGATGCTGAGATGATTGCCGAGGATGATGAATTTGAGCTATGGCTTCAGCAGGCCTTGGCATCTGGTGTCTTTTCTGAGACTCCCAAACGTAGAAAAAGCTGGAGCCCATTCAAGATCCATCAGAAAGGTTTGAAACAATGGCGGAGATCTCCATGAATGCAAATTAAGACTTTAAAAACCGGGTTATATCTTCATTGGAGAAGATATATATCTGGCCTTAAAAGAAATGAAGAAAAACATGACACCGAAAGGAACCATGTGTCTGTAAATAGATCAAAGCATCACTTCCAGACGTGTAGCTCTCTTCATTTGGGAGAGGGGAAAAGAAAAATAGGAGGTAGCAGTTTAACAGCTCCGAGATCGTGAGCTTTTATTCAGAGGAGCCATTTTATGCCCTCATCATAGAGTTGTGGAGGAATAGTGGTGACTGGTGCTTTAATGTGTCCATTCCAACATTTTTATGTTTCACACTGCATGCTGGCTTCTGCTTTAATAGTTCTGATCTCTGGTGTCTTTTGAGGCCTTGAAATGTGGGAATGGCTGTATCTGATGCATCAGAAGAAAGGCGTGAGAACCATGCATTGTTGGATGATGGACTGGCAGAATATGGGGTGCATGAGGTCTCTATCCTCCATCTTTTGCGGTGAAATAAAGAAAAATACTAAAAAGGGACTACACGTATATAGATCAGAGGCATGCCGTGGAGGTAAAGTGTTTTCTAAAGATGTTGTACGCTAGATGACCTGGTGAGCACAATGTAAATTTCAAGCCTGCCAAGTGGAGGGCCTCTTGCAAGCTAGCAAAGAACTACTAGTGATTGAAGTTCCAAGTGTTTCTCCTCACCTGTTCATATTTTCTTAGCATTTGTGTTATGACATCTCTTTCTCTAAACAATGATCTTTGTATGTTTAACATTACAGGAACAAAGAATAATTATTTTCTATATGAGGCGAAGCTTCGTAGCATTCTCATGTGATAATCCATGTTTGCAGTGAACGGGCGCAAGACCCCTCTGACCCGTAGAACTTGTATTCTTGTATCTATCGTTTATTATTCAAGGAAAAAAGATAGCCTCCAGCCTGTCAAAGGGAATATGTTTTAAAACCAAAGTGGCTGGTTGATTTTCTCCTCAGCAAAATTTTCCAAGGGCTGATGTCCAAGTTATATTGGTGGGCGACTGGTACCAAGGAGAACATATACCAGGACGAGCAGAGATTGATTTATTTCATTTGATTGACAGCTACACTGATTTTAGTTTGAAAGTAGTAAAATGAAGATTAAATTTTCTCTCAGTGATTTTTATATTACTTAAAAACCTTGCTCCTTGGTGCTGTATTGGTATCCGCCTCTTATATTCCCTGTTTTGGTTACTGTCTGATACTGGTGCAAATTGATGTCGCAGCCCGTGAGAGAAAAACCTTGCTCCTTGGTGTTCGAAGCTTGTTTTCATAAAACTGGGAAAGTGGAATGCATCTATGGCACTTGGGAATTATAGGAGCAGTGATGCAGACTTCTTTAGTAGGATAATACATTGCCCCTTAATTCAACTGTTCACAAAGATGATCCATGCAAATTTGCATCCAAATTTCAGGATCCTTGAGGACTGCCTTTCCTCCTAACAGACCTGGCTCTGTTTTCAAGTTAAATTTCAGGGATAAGCTTGACCAAACTAAATCTCAGGCTTCTTCAAGTTCTCAAGATCCAGTTCTAATCGAAGTCACCCTTTCCAACTTTGTCAGCCCTAAGCCTACAGCCATAAGCCCTTATTTTAGGGGTTAGCGGAGAGTGTGTAAGCACTGCAGACAAATGAAAGATGTGCTTCGGCTCTCATTAGATAAGCCAGCGAGGGAGGAAAATCTTGGTTTCATGAGACTTCAATCTGGTTGATACCAGCCATATTCGCCAAATGATCAGCAACCTGATTTGCTCCCCTTGGAACCTGCATGCGTGCATGCAACAGAACCATGAAATTGTAGAGCATCTCCGGTGGAAATTCCTTGAAGCCGGATGAAGAGAATCTTCCTTGCCATTTATCCAAGCAACCACGGTTTTTGACTCCCATTCCAACAGGATGCTATCCATCTGAAACCTATCCATTGCTATTTGTAGGCCAAGCATGTTGCAGATTGGGAGACTTTCTTCTCAGCCATGGAGAGCTCATTCTGTCAGAATTGGCGCATATACCAACTACTGATGCTTTTAATATTCTCTATCAGAGGCATGGATAGACTGCTATATTCAATTACGTTCAGTGGGTTAGTTTGATAGGTTGCTGCTTGTTTTCAGACTGTTACTTCTTTGTTTGTATATAAATTTGAGCTGATTCTTGTACCAAAAAAGCTGCAGTTAACTCAGCATTAAGTCATAAGCCATTACCAAAGGAACCGTGGAGGTTGACACCTAACACACTAGCCCTATTAATTGATGTATTAATCCAAAGTCTCGTATAAATGAAGACAGGTCAATGTGAAAAAAACTGACCACCTTACCTATCAAAATTCTCTCTAGTTCACTCAGATTTTATCCTAAATATATTGAGCAGATGAAATTTGACATTCAAAATATCATTCCATATAATAATAACAAGATTAGGTAGAATTTTGATGTTTAAATATATCGAGGAAAACTAGGGAGAGTGAAGCTTCTTTGACCTATTAGGGAAGCGGAGTAACTAGGAGGCTGACCATAAAAATCTGAGCACCAACCGGCTACAGTGAATCCCATTATAACTAACGACACCACTTAGGGCTCGTTTGGTTCGCGGGAAGTATTTTCCCTCCTAGGAATATGATTCCTGGGAATCAGATTCCTAGGAAGAGGATACCTAGGAAAGTACTTTTGACATGTTTGGTTAACCATGGGAAAGTGACTAATTTCCAAAGTGCTTATGTTTGGTTGACCATCCACTTTCCTAGGAAAGTTATGTATAATTCCTATTATGCCCTTAATAAAAATTAGGTCTTTAATGCCTCTTTAATGCTTCTTTAATGCTGAAGGGTCTTTTTGGGAAAAAATAAAAAAGAAGTGATTCCCACCTCATGGGAAAGTAACTTTCCCATGTTTCTCATGGGAAAGACTTTCCCATGAAATGTGGGAATCATATTCCCATGGGAATACCACTTTCCCATCTCTCTCCTTTGAAAACTCCAACCAAACAAGAGGCATTTCATTACTTTCCCGTTGACCACACTTTCCCCCCTCGTTTTCCTGCGAACCAAACGAGCCCTTAAAGATAAGTAATTTCTTTTGCCTGGCCAGCTATATATCAGCAGTGATGTCATTACTTAGCAAAAGATAAATGTTGAATCAAAAAACTCTAAAATAACTTGAAGAAGGTAAACTTTTCACTATAGCTACTTCACAAGTTAGAAGTGGGCTCCCTTTAGGGATGATAGCCAAACAGATTTTTTGGGGCATTCAACCTATCCCAAACCTTAATAGGATTCATTTAGCAAAATCCTATAGGGTTTGGTACATAAAATTAAAGCTCGTTAGGGTTTGGAATGGGTTTGAAATATGATCCTCAAGGACTCGCTACTAGAACTCGATTATATATAATATATATTTTCTATAAAATTTTAGAAAAATATATATAAAGAGAGAGGTGAGGAGACTTGAACTCTAAGTTCCAATAATATCTAGCATCTACATTTTCCACTAAGCTACAAAATCTATTTATATTTTGACTGTTTGCCAAATTATTTATACCATTTTTACCTGACATTATTGATATTTAAGTCATTATGTAAAGGTCTTTTCCTTTATTCCCCCTACTCTCCCTTCCTTATTTTTTTTGTAATTTTGGGTCAGGGACCCAAACAGATCCAAATAAAGATTTATTGGCATGTTGGGTATGCGAGAAATTTTCCATTATTTGATGGGACATGTTTCAAATTTTTGGACAAATTTTTAATAGGATTTGTATGGATTCGGGTAGTAGAATTTTAAATGGATTCAGGTATGGATAAGGCAAATTTTACGATGCCTATCAGTTGCCATTCCTAGCTCCTCTCTCTCTCTCTCTCTCTCTCTCTCTCTCGTGCATGTGCATGTACTTTCACAATAAATACTATTCTTCTGCTAGATTCACAAAACATTATTATCATCTTCATTACTACAATAATCTATTATTATTATTTCTTTTTAAGAGGTATGTGAGTGTTCTGCTACTAGATTTGTAAGATATTATTATTATTATTATTACCATTACTATCACTATCTATTATTATGATTATATCTTCTTGAGAGGTATGTTTTGTTGCTCGCCAACTTCGAGTCAAAGGACACAGCATGCATAATTCCAAAGAAACAATTTGATTCCACTGGGTTCACTTTTCTACCTTCCCTCGTCGTGGGAATCCTGAGAAACGCCAAGCCAACGCAGCCTGTTAGAACTTTCCACCTAAAAAGCCACTTTGAAGTAGGACCAGTTCGCCTTTACAGCGCCATGCCTATAGTACCCAATGGCCATGATTGTTGCAGCTTTTGTTTTTTGGCCTGCTTTATTATTATTATTATTATTCTCCTATGCTGTGGAAATGCATCAAGAAGGGTCCCACTGCAAAAAAGATAATTATCAAAAAAAAGGGAAAAAGTTCTAATTTGGTGACCAAATACTGTTATTGTGTGATTAGGTGATCACAGAAATGAATTTTTTTTTTTTTAGCAGAACGGTGGAAAACAACCCAAATTTAATGCAAAAGATGGAATTGATTGGCTTCACATAACTGTTTTAATCAAAAAACTATATATATAATGACATGATTGTAATAGTCTAATTACCTTCTCATTCTTTATATAATCTTCTAAACTACCTATAGGAGAAGGTTATCTAGAAATTTTAGGTGCATATTAGCCAATCCTTGACACGTCCAAGTATTTTTCAGGCACAGCACACATCACATTTGCTCAAGTTGTATAGGCTAGCTTTAATCATATGCCAAGTCATCTCATATTTGAGTTAACATATCTTAATTCGTATTTGATTCATAGCTTAGAGAAAAAATTGGCTTACAATGTCATATATACTATTGAGGGTTGAATGTGGACTATACAATTATCCAGATATTTCTTTTAATGGATTTCAGGTCAAACACTATAATTATTTTAGTTAGTATTTTATCAATGTTGTGCGAAGTAAAACATGTTGTTTTATCATTCCTATTTGATCTTACAAATTTTCCATCTCTTTGTCTTCTTATTATTATTTATCTTATAAGAATTATATACTTCCATTAAGGTCACCTTTAACATATTTATTAATATATTCTTGTACGCTATCATGGTTGACGCACAATCAAAATGAATTACCAACTTAAGCTGGGTCAATCTAGTTCATTCATTAAAGGGAAGAATATAACCCCAAAAAATAATAACAATAACTATGCAATTTTCTATGCAATTGATTTACATAATTTAATATATTCATTTTTCATAGTTAATATAAATATTTAAAACAAATAATGTTAATTGGTGAAAGTGTGAATTATACTTTTGAGATAATAATATGAATTAGAGGTGCAAATGGGTTGGGTCGGACTACGTCATGAGTGACCCTGACCTAACCTAGTTCTTTGTTTGGTTCCTAATGTTAGATCCAGATCCAACCCAATAGAAGATCGGATCTAGTTGGGTTGGGTCCACAGCTAAAATTTTTAACCCAATAGGTCATTCGGGTCGGGTTGGGTCCATATATAATCCGGTCCCAACCCAAACAATTTGGATCCGATTCAGTTTTGAGTCAGACTATATTTCTTTTTTTTTTTTGCTAAGGCAGGTGAATCATATCTGACGAGTACGGATGCATCCAATAAAGTCAAAAAGCAGAATGCCTCGAAGTGCTAAGGGCAACTTCCCATCACTAGCCCACAGAATGCTATCGGAGTGGCTGGCTACATAAGTGGTTACCCAATTCGCAGCCCTATTAGCTTCATGGAATACATGTTTGACCTGAAAGGCCTCGTCATCTCTCCTCATAGTGCAGATGTCTCGCAACAAAGGGTAGACGCAACCGTTGGCCCTAGGGCTCCTTCCGAATCCAACTGGTGAAGCTATATACTTTTGGTACCATGCTCTGCATTATAGACCCATTCTATTGCGGTACAACATTGTCTATTTGGCCTATTTGATTGCCGGGATGCACGTTGCCCTCAAGGATGCTGACCTTTGCCAGCTTATTTATGTAAAAAACCATGCATAAAGGCTACTCCAGCCACCTGCACAATTTTTTGAAAGGCCAGCAGTATGTCAGCACCATTATGCTCTGCAAGCAGAATGGTTTTGTAATATCAATGGAAATGATTAATATCATCAAGCCCTATCTCTTCAGGCCATGGAGGCTTTCCTTCAGAAATTAGAATTCTTTGGTGCCTGCTGCATTTCAAATTAAATGTATCCATAGTAATTTAAGAAAAAACCATAATATATCCGATACATGCAGGAGCAGCCCTGTGGGATCCCTTCCCATAGTAGGTTAGTCGGGTACAGTACCGAGCAGAGTTTCTATTAGCAGCTTGTGCCGCGGTTCACAAGTTACTATTAAAAACTTGTCAATTACTATATCCAACCAACCAACCAATAAAAATTAGCACATCCTAAACCTGCCAGTTTAATTAATTTAACTCACTTTAATCATAACTAAAAGCAACCCAAGCTTTCATTTATAACTTAAAGTCTACTATACATAGCTCAAAATATAACAAACTTTACATCTGTCTCAAGTTACTTTACATTCACACCCCACCTATGTGCATAATACAAAGGTTTTTCCTTTCACTCAGAGGGGGCATGGCCAACCTTCTTGACAAACTTCTAGGATGATGCTAATGCAGTACCTTTATAATGTTATGACTCTGCCGATCTGCGAAAATTTACAGAAAAAGAGAGGGATGAGACCTAAGTCCCAGTGAGTGGATAATCTATTAACCATGAGAAAATAAGAGGTTTCAGCTGTGATACTTATTTACATACATTAAATATAACGTGTTTATGCCACATATGAAATATTTGCATTTGATTTTAAAGCACTTAGATTTCAACCCCATAAGAAATCTGCTGTTTGCCAATAGTACTACAACTAGCAGGAAATAAAGCTGTTGCTTTAAAATAAAGCATTAATAAAATCACCTTGCTCAAGTCATTTTTCTGGACCATAGAGTCTACTTTCCTTCCCTGAGGAATTTGATACATAGAACATTCACATAGGTTCTAAAATCATTATGCTTAAAAATAATACATTTGTTGCTCAGTCATATGTATACATAGCTTAAATATTGAAAATCATGGCTCCCGCGAGCCCTACTGCCGGTCACTCGCATGAGGCACCATTCTCATGAGTAGCCCGACAGTCCTATGCATGGTGCTACTACTACGCCCTCTCGGCGTCCCAACTCTGCCCCACTAGCACATATCATTACTACGCCCTCCCGGCGTCCCATTTCTGCCCTACTGGGCCCATATCATAGCTACGCCCTCCCGGCGTCCCATCTCTGCCCTACTGGCCACATATCATAAACTCTGATGTGATGTATCTAAGGTAAAAATGCAAATATTAGTTACTGTAACAGGGTTGGAGTCGACTCTAGAGTACAGGGGTCGACTCCAGAATAGCTTGGGTCAAACTAAAATGACTCTCTTGGCCGTGATAAGGGGATTTAAGTGGTTCAGTCACTTTGGGTTAATTCATTCCCAAACAAGTTCATAAACTTACGAATCAACAAACATGAATTTAAACTATTTTCAAGCATAGCATATATTTTCCAAATCAGATCATTTATCCACTGATAGAAAGCAATTTAATCATGAGAATTAATACTTCTTATTTTCATTCTGTAGCATATTCATTCTGAATTTGGAGACATCATTCATTTCTCTGGAATTACAAAATAAACTACCATAGTTAAGAAGAAAACCACTCACCTTGTGATGGCTAATGCACCACCCTAGTGCTTGATACTCCCGGCACACTTCCGGGACTCTCTTCTCCTCCTAAACAATTAAAAGAGTCGATCAAAATTATAACCTATATGATGCAACATGATTATGCATGTTCCAAAAAGAAATCCAACACCCTCATCTCAACTTTCTGATTTTTACCTTGCTTGTCTTGTTTTAGGACAAATAAAACCTCTCATTTCTCAAAGGTTTCCAAGCTTTTATCCCCCTCTTTGATACCCTGGGTTAGGACTAGAAAACCTTCTATATCATCTATAAATTTTCAGCTGCCAAACAACTACTTAACATCAAAAATAAATCAGAATTCAATTTCCCTGTTTTCAGCTTGTTTGTTCTATTTTCGAGCCAATTAAACCTCTTAACTCCCGGAGGTTCTTAAACAATCAATTCCACCTATTAGGCTCTGTGTTAGGACTAGGAAATCCCTAACACAACCTACAAACTTTCAGCTTTAAATAACAATTTAATCACCTAAAACACAAAGAAATCCCATCGCTTCATTCTGCAGAATTTCAGACTGCTTTCAACAACTTCGGAAGCATAGTTCAAATCCTTTTTCATACCTAAAAATTCATCTAAAATAACTAAAATCTTCCTTTATCACCCTCCTACGTGGGACTACAATTAGAATCACTAAAAAGTTTGGAAAACTCACCTGAAATTCGCTGGGAAGCCTGGGTGCACCAGAATTTCTATATTTCTGTTCTGCAGCCCAACATCAAGTTGCTCTTCCTCTTTACTTTAAACCTTCTTCCACAAATTCTTTGGATTCCCCAAGTAGCTCTCTCTCTTCCCTAGCTTCCTCTCTCCCTCCCTGGAGCTTTTCCTGGCCTGACTTGGGCTGGCACCTACAACCAACAACTAAACTTCTCCTAACGGTTGAACAGCAGCAGCACAAGTTGCTGCCTGCTGAAAACATGCTAGACACCCCCCCCCCCCCCCCCCCCCTCTCGACACGTTGGCTTCCTAGATACCTAACGTGTCAAAAGAGTGGTTCCCAGGGGTTTTAAAAACTAGGTTTCAGGCCACGTCATGCTTCCTACTTTTTACAGAAATTTTGGACAAATCTATGTCTGCAGTTTTCTGTAATGACAGGCTTCCGAGGGACTCACCTAACTTGTTTTGTTCCAGGCTGTAGGCTAATCCGTTTGAGCTGAAATTTCAATAGTAAATCCCTCACTCAATGTAGATTATGTGTTTAAAATTTTACTTAGATTCATGGACTATATCCAGAGTTATTGCACTCTCAATCCGTGGAACCGTAAAATTTTCTGTAACAGCTGAAATTCCGACCTTTTTGAATTGATTTTGAATCAAACTTCCTGGGAAATTTCCATCCAATTTGCATCACAAAATTTTTGATATTCCCCCACCTTTCCTGTGCATTCGGATTCTCATAATAAACTAGGTTAAAATCATGAAAATGCTTAATAACTAGTAAAAAATTACTTAAGCTACCCTAACCCTGTTTCAGGGTGTTACAAGCCCAATGTATTTAGGGGCCTAAGGTTGTTTTGTCTTTGAGGCCTTTCCTATAGTGGGTCAGCCTAAGGCAAACGCACAAGGAGACTTTTTTTTCTTTTCATTTTGTCTTTGAAATCTTTCCTGTGGTGGACTCTCTTTGAGCCGGTACCTTAGGCGACCGCCTTAGTCGCCCAATGGTTGGGCTGGCCCTGGAAAATTGATGCTTGTCACGGACCTCATGGCCGCGGTCTCTTGGACGGGTTGCAACTCGAGAGATTAAACAGTTAGGCTTGAAAGACCTTTAACTTAAGTACCTCTATAGCTTAGGGTCCCTAACGGGTTTAAAAAAAAGACACAACGCAAATGCAACTCTATGAGATGAGAATGTATTGGTTAACTTATATTGATAATAAAAATATTTTAATGACATTAGAGAATCATATCCATCCATAGCAAAGTTTAAAAGAATTAATTTGAAAAAAATACATAGAATAGCATACAATTTTGACAATCTAGGACAACACAGCACAATGTACTTTAACTTCTCCATCTTGAATGGTTTCAACTAGGCTAAACCTAAATAAATACAAAAAAAAAATTATTTTTAGTTTTTCTAACATTCAAAAAGTATCCTTCATTATTATTTTTTTTAATAATTAAAAAGTTATCTGAATGGATGAACTTGAAAAATAAATTTTATTCAAATTTATTTATGCATAGTTATTCAGCAACCATACTAACCTTACTTATAGCCTACATGTCTCTTACTACATGGATCGATTATCCGCAGCCGCACAAAAAATTAGAATGCACTGGAGCTCCAATTGAGAGGTTACTCTCACATGTAATCTAACAATGCACCAAGCTCCCCTCATGAACTCGCCTTATAAATAAAATCTAGCCATAATTATCTAGAAATTACGACTAATCAGCTACGTCATGTAAAATCAATTTTATGCACACAAAAAATGTCTGCAGGCGTGATACAAGAAAATTAGCATGACTCACAATAATCAAGAATATATTTGTTGATAATCGATATCAGAATCAAAATGAATTAGAATTAGAATTTGAACCGTCATATTTCTAAATACATTTGCTTCGTAGAATAAGAATCAAAATAATTTTAAATATTTTTTTAAAAAAATTAAATATAAAAATATTTTTAAAGAACTAAAATTTCTAAATAAATTGAATGGAATTTAAATGCTAGAAAAAAATGGAATTGGATTTTGTTGATAAAAAAATTCTAACATAATGATTGGTGTGGAAGTCATTTATTCTTGTTTCTATTTTTGAACTCCATTTTCTTGGGCTCTAAATGCCAAGTTTAATAATTATAGTTTACTTATTCGACGGTCCGTAGATCCTGTCTTGGACGCTGTACTTTGCTTGCCGCGGCTGTCTCCGCTTACCGACGACTTTTCTTTTGTCTTCTTTTCCGACTGACGACTCTTTTGTTTTCCTTTCCTCTATTCTCTCAACCCCTAAAAAAATAATAAAAAAAATACCACACAATCCGATAAAGGGAGAAAAAGATCTCACTCCCAGACCTAAAAATCCACCCTTTTTAGCTTCGGCTCGCTCCACTGTACGAGACTTCGCGGGAAACAGTGGCGGGAAGTTCGAAGAGCTTCCCCCGGACGGCCTCGTCTTCGTTGCGTCGATGGACCGGATCGAATCCGTGAGTTTCTTTTTTCTTTTTTTTTACTGCTTATTGGCTTCTCGATCAGTTCTCGCTGTTTCTTGCTTGAATTATTGACGGTAATAGTTAATTTTGTTGGAATAGTGGCATCTTTGGCTGTTTTAGTTGGTGGGCTAGAGGGATTCATCGATTTGACTTTCGTCTTCTAAACCGTTTTCTTGGTTTAATTAGTCTTTTAGATTTATCTGAGGTACGGAGATAGGAATATGGAATTTTATGATTCTAGTTTTGCTAAACATTCATTGGTAGTGGCTTTGAGCTGCTACTGTAGGAATTAACGGACTGTTTGAGATCTCTGAACTTCTAAATTTGTCATTTTGAAGTAAACTTTTCATCATAGAGGGCGATTAAGGATCTGTGTACTGTTTAAATTTGTCGGAGTAATTGGTTTTCAGTTTGAATAGTTGTACCTTCTGGATGTTTTATCTGGTTTGGTTAAGGATCTCTTGACTTGACTTAGCTCGTTAATTGTCTTTTCTGGATTTGATTGGTAATCTGAATTGGAAGTTTGATTTTGTCTTAGTTTCATAATCAGAGCTATCGTTCTTTTTCCTTTAGAACTGGGAATTAGTAGATGTCTATCTGACATCAAGTTGGTACTTCTATCCTTCAGTTGTTGATTTAGGATCTCTGAACTTTCTAAATTTGGAATTTGGAATTTGGAATTAATAGATACGTTACAGATGGAAGGTCAAGTACTTCTCTGCGTACAGATTGGGCTCAGGCCTGTGAAATTTGGATTAAAATAGTGAAGATGGTTTCTTTTCTACCTTCAATTCACTGATTATGCTATTCTTGGTCTTTTTTTCTATTTTTTTCCTTTTATTTTTTCTGCTGCTCAAGGGATACACATGTTTCTTTATTTAATGAGATTTGCTAGCGTTAATGAACTGTTTAGTTTCATTTTTTGAGAAATTTGCATTAAAATCATACGTAGTTCCATTTCTGAATGGGATTCGTAGATTGTTTAGTTTCCTTTGTTCTGGTATTGGCATTAAAATTAATTTATTTTCTTTTTTCTTGAAATGAAATTGTTGTCCTTGTGCACTTTTTTAGTCAGGAGTGCAGTTACTGGTGGAGAATTCTGATGTCCTGGATGAAAGGTTTGGTACTTCAGCTGATGGGTCTTTGCCATCAAGTAGAAGTTTTAAAGGGAATGAGAACGTTGGAAATGACTCGGCTTTTTATGAAAAGTTTCTCCTTGATGATCTGGATTCTTACTGGGATGAGATAAATGACCGTCTCAGCATTTCAAGAATGGTGAGTGATTCAGTCATCAAAGGAATAGTAAATGCCGTGGTTGAAGAAGCTGCAGAAAAAATTGCCTCGAAGGATGCAGAGATAGCAACCTTGAATGAGATGTTGCAATCTTGTAAATCTGATGCAGCTCCAAGTAAAAGGTTAGCATCCGTTGTGATGCTGCCAAAACCTTCTGCAATAAAGGTTGAAATTGAGAAAACAAAATCAGAGCTGAATCAGAGCTATTCAGATGTAAGTACGGATTTGAATTATGCAAAACATTTAGGCAGGATAAAGATTGTGGCAGAAGAACAGCTTCATAAGCTTCAGGAGGTTCTTCAGGATTTAAAGGCCTCGAACTGTCATGGTAGAATAGATGTAGGCTACATGGATTCAGGAATGTTTGGTATACTTCCTAAGGTAAAAGCTGATGAAAAATTGCTCGAAATAGATGGACGAATTGATGGTCTAAAAGTAATGCTAGCATCTGGATATGAACAGATTAATGACATATTCTACTTAATGAAGACTTCAATGTGGGAACAGCAATGGGAGCATGAATTTCAGAAAGAAATAAGTAATTTGATGATGCAGAATTATATCAGGGGTCTACAAGATGAGTTTGAAACAAAATTGTATGAGCAAAGAGGACTTATTAATACCTTAATCAAGAGCTGGCAGGAGAAAGTTGCGGAACTTGCTACTGTGCGTGAAGAACTTGATGATATTTCGAAGTCATTATGGAGCTCAGAAAACAGCCATGAAAGTTTTGAAGAATGTAGTGTTGCAAAAGGAAAGGAACACTTTCCTGGAAAAGTGTTAGGAAATTATCGTTTCCCATCTCATTCCGAGGAAAACGGAACTATTATGATGGAGAAATCTGAGGATTCTGGCAAAGTCGTGCTAGAGGTTGTTGAATTATCCCAACTGAAGCACATGACAATGGAAGAACTAGTGTCTTACTTCAAAACTGAAATAACCAAGATGAGAAGACAACATGAATCAGCTTTGCAAGAGAAAACGGAAGAGTTGTTCAGATTCAAAAGGGAATTCCTCAAGGAAAAGGGTTCATCACCTTTCAGAAAAGATAAGGACTCTGAACTTTTAAAGAAAAAAATTCCAGAAGTCATTTTGAAACTCAATGAGATTCTTTTGGAGAAAGAAAAGCTGCCTCCATTCCATGATGATCATGACGAATTATGCCGTTTGAAGGAAAGAATTGATTGCTTGTTTTCAGAAAACCAGAGTCTACGAGGTTTGCTTTTGGATAAAAGAAAGGAGGTCAAGCATCTATCTTCACAGGTCTCTGATGCAGCGAGCCAAATGTCGCTTCACTCTTCTGTGGAGGCTAACTGCCTGAAACAAATTATGAAATTCAAAGGGGATCTGGAAGACATAAAGATGGAAATTAGCATTAGACATGAACTGTATAATGTTATTTTAAGGGAGTTGATTTCTGAGCATCAATGCAGCATGGAGGATATAAAGATTGAGACTGTTTCTCTGCAAGAGATTGATTCTGTTTTAATTAAAGGAGTTGCTTGGGATGCTATGTCTGCCATAAATCCTACTATATCAAAATATTATAAGGAAAAAGCTTCTCTTGAAACAAAATTTTTGGAAAAAGATAAGGCATTAAGATTAGAAATTGACGAGAACCGGAAGTTGAAGCAGAGGATGGCATCGCTATCATCAGTGATGAAGGAAAAGGAAAAGTTAGCAATAGAGATTGGATCCACACTGACGCAGCAAAAGGAGCAGTTTGACCTAGCTCACCAGGAACTTAGTTTGCTCAGAGACCAGGTGTGCAAGCAAGAGATATTGATATCAGATTTCAAGAAGGAATCATATTCAATGCAGAGTAGGCTCAATGAGGCTTTGCAGCAAATTCATCAGTACGAGTTGGACATAAACAAACTGAATGAAAAATTAAAGAGTGCAACAGATGCCTTCAAGGAAGAAGGAAAGCAGAAGGCCATGCTTCATCATATAATTGAGGAGAAGCAAAAGTCATTATCATTATCTGACACGAAGGGCAGAGACCAAGCAAAGCAGTTGGATCACATTGTTGTCACTGCGATGGAGTTATCAAAAGCAGTTGTAGGCTTTGAAAGCAGATCTGCAGAGAAAATCAAAAGGACCAAGTCTAGGTGCTTATTTAGTGTTTCTTGTCACTCAACTATTCTAGATTGGCAACTTTATAGTTTTATCTAAGATGAATACAGAGTAGTATTTGGATGGTTAAACCAGAATAAATGAATTAAAGTCTTTTATTCCACTTTAAGCCCAAACCAGCGTTGGTGGAACCATCCCGAACCATCTGGTTTGGGGCCTACCGAGCCATACGGAAGGCGGACTGGGATGGTTCTGGCCTTCACATCGAGAAACCGGAGAGAGAGGGGGAGGGAGAAGGAAAGAGAGGTAGAGAGAGGGAGGGAGGGGGGGGGAGGGAGGGGGATGAAGGGAGGGAGAAGGCTGGTGGAGAGCCAGGGAGGGGCGCGGAGGGGTGGACAAAAAGCTCCGTCTTCGGTTTTTCCTATTTTGTTCGAAATAGAGGTCCTAGAATGGGGGTCCTTTGAAGAAGTTAAATAAAGTCGGCAACCCCCTTGTCGACTTTACTTAATTTTTTAAATAAAAAAATATTTTTTATTTTAAAAAAATTAAGTAAAGTTAGCAAGAGGGTTGCTGACTATATTAACTTCTTCAAAATAAAAAAGGAGCCATCCACGGGCACCTCTATTTCGAACAAAAGAGGAGAACTGGAGGGCGGAGCCCTTCCTCTGCCCCTCCCTGCCCCTCCTCGGTTCTCCACGGTCCTCTACCAATCTCCTCCGGCCATTCGCCACTTTCCCTCTCTCTCCCTTCCTTTCTCCCTCTCCGCCTCTCTCTCTCTTTTCCTCTATCCTGTTCTCTCTCTCCTCTACCCTCCCTGATATGTTAGTATGGGCCTAGCACAGAGGTGTACCAAACTGTGCCGCCGAGCGATTGGTACGGGCCTCGGTACTAGCACAACGATCCTTAGCCCGAACCAAGAATAATCTAAATGAATAACATATATGCAACTAGATTTTAACATATATGTGATGTACATGACGGTATCTGTTCAGTTCCTTGCACTTTTCTCTATATGTATTGATAAAATCTCTCTCTTGGATGCTCCAGAATTGAGATGGGAGGATGCTGGATTGCACTTGAATAACATGGTTATGGGCAGTCTTTAGCTGCTATTGTTGTTTGATAGGGAGTTACAGACAATAAAGGAAATAAGAATATGGTGTTACTTGATAATTACTTATAAAGTCCTTTGAAGAATTGGAGTTAACATCAAGAATGGAATTTGTATTCTTTACTACTTAGTTTAAGAAAAGAGTGATTTTTTTTTGGTAAGGAGCTGGGAAGACCCCACAAAGAGTCTGATAGCTTATAATGTAAATGTTTGATAAGATTTGCTTGTATTATAAGAAGGCATCCAGAAAATTATCTGCCTTTTCAAAAATAAATGTCATTAATAAAGTTTGGTATGTTAAGACTTCACTGTCTATTAACTATCACTGCCTCTTTGAAACTAAAAGCTGCGGTGACCTGTGAGGCATTCACATGGAGTTCACTCTCATTTAATAACAATTCATATCTGGCAACAATTGCATTTGGGTTGAAATCTGTGACTTTGATTAATATTTGTATCTTGATGTTTGCATCTCATGAACTGAATTCCTTGACACTTGAAAGTAATGTCGTCTTCTATTAACAGGTTAAATATGCTGAGTCATCAGTTCAAGCCACTAGTGAAAGAGGCTATCCTTCTAAACAAAAAGGAATTCTGGTACAAACAAATGCTCGAAATCAGATGTTCTAACCTCCAAAAGGCTGAAGCTGAGGTATATGCATGAAATTTGCTTTCCATTTATGTCATTATACCTACAAGTTTGGCCTGGCCTTGTGCTAACATTTATTTTTTTAAATCCATCTATGACAAATGTTGTTTTAACTTTTAAAACTCATTAATGATAAGATCACCATAATTAGCAAGCCTTCATATGGATGTCTGGCTGGGATTTTTTTTTCTTCTGGCATTCACCCTAATTTTTGGACCAAATCAACTGCCATCTAAAGCTTGTGCTCAGTCTCATGCTAAACCAACATTATGATCTATGTGATATACTTGGTTTGTTAATGTTACAGAATTGTGCTCAATTTCTTGTTCACTTTCAACACAGGAGACATGCATCTCCCCGCTACTTTTTTATTTGAAAATCTTCAACTTCCAGTTATGTTATGCTAATCTTCTAGACTACTGGAACTTAAATCTTTTATTGCATGTTGCATGTTCTCCTATATTTTGACTTTTCTTTAGCTGTTTAGAAGATCCAAGCTTGATCAAGCCTGCCTCTAATCAGGCATGGCTTGAAGAAAATTTCAAGCCTGAAATTCAGGGTAAAGTTCGACTCTTTTAATATCTTGACGAGCTTGATCATGCCTGATTTCAAGCCGAGCTGAACAACAGCCTTACCAAAAGCATCTTGATTAATTTGAGACTCTTAAATTGGGCCAAATTTGTTTTTAAGCTCAAATTAAACCCTTAATTTAGAGGTTAGGAGTTTGATATCAGCCATTAGATTGATTAAAGGCATATTATACATACAATTATATATGAGTTTTTTATATCTTCACATCTTAAATTGCAGTTCATCTTCTATTACAAACATAAAATATAATTTTAATTTTAGTTTTAATGCTTTTGGATTATGGATTTCCCCTTTAGCTTTCTGAAATAGGAACTAAATGGCATCTTGTTTCATGCTTTGCAAATAATAGCATTTCAGGTTCTTACTTTTAAATCATGCTTACATTTCCTTCTTCCATATTTTAAGAAATTGGAATTTTTTGGGATAATGTGATAAATGAAACTAGAAAGGAAACTTCAAGGTGTGAGTAATCAAACACTCATGCTAGAGTTTCCACTGTAAGTTTGAACTTATCCTTAAAATATCAAGGCATGAACAAACTTACTCTTAGTAAAGTGGTAATTTTGCAAAGAACATGAAAAATTATAGATTTGCATGATTTTTGCCACATTTAAATTGTCAAAGCACCAATAGTTATTAAGCTTTGGCATGCCTCATCTTAGTGACATTTGTACTTGGAATTTACCCTTTGTGATTTATAATTTGTCTCACTTGTAGAAGTTGCTTATTGATATTTTATATGGACTTAGGTTGATCTTCTAGGAGATGAGGTTGATGCTCTTCTGGGTCTTCTGGGAAAGATTTACGTAGCACTTGATCATTACTCTCCAGTGTTACAACATTATCCTGGAGTAAGATTTTTCTTTTTCATTTTTATTTTACTTTTGATTATTTTTTTTGCATGTTCTACAACTTAATCATGTTAAGAATGATTGATTTTCAACAGCCGTTTGAGTATGACTAAAAAATTTGATAGCCATTTTTCTATTACTATTTTTTAATCTTTCAAGCAGTAAATAACATTGACATTGCATGCAAGTAGTACTTTAGAGTGACACACCTATATTATCTTATACACGATGTTTGCAACTTTGGGTTTCCTTTAGGGCTCGTTTGGTTCGCAGGAAGCATTTTTCCTCTTAGGAATATGATTTCTGGGAAATAAATTCCTAGGAAGAGGATTCCTAGAAAAGTACTTTTGGCATGTTTGGTTGACCATGGGAAAGTGACAAATTTCCAAAATGCTTATGTTTGGTTGGCCATCCACTTTCCTGAGAAAGTTATGTATAATTTCTATTATGCCCTTAATAAAATTAGGTCTTTAATGCCTCTTTAATACTTCTTCAGCATCCTTTTTGGGAAAAAATAAAAATAAAATGATTTCCGCCTCATGGGAAAATAACTTTTCCATGTTTCTCATGGGAAAGACTTTTCCATAAAATGTGGGAATCATATTCCCATGGGAATACAACTTTCCTATCTCTCTCCTTTGAAAACTCCAACCAAACAAGAGGCATCTCATTACTTTCCCGTTGACCACACTTTCCCCCCTTCTTTTTCCGCGAACCAAACAAGCCCTTAGGGTTATCATACTAATAATGGCATGCATGTTGTAGCAAAATATTTACATATGGATAGCTTATATAAAGAGATATGATCTATATGTTGCATATTCTCATGATATTATGCTTATTATATGCTTTAGGAAGGCATGTTAGTTCATTACAAACTTCGCAGCCTTAAACTAGAAAAGGACTAAAAGAATATTCTTATGTAGTGAGGACATGGTACGCCATATCGGCCTGATCCGGGCGGTACGGGGCGTACCGTACCGTACCGGTTTGATATCGGTATCCGATACGGGTGGCGTACCAAGTATCAATACCATACCGTAGTAACACTGTGCTAGTGTAGCATCGGTACGGGATCCAATACCGAGACGGCAAACCTTGAGTGAGAAGGTTTACTATGGTAGAAAAAGAGTGGATTGATCAATTTGTTAATTATGTAGTTCTGTTAATACGACCATCCCATATAGACATGATCTTCTCTGATCCTTTTTTTTCCTTCAAAAATTTTATTGCTTGATTTATGATTAGAATTTCAGAATTTGTAAAGTCGATAATGTGGCTAATATGGCTGTGTATGAAACTATTTGCTTTTAATACATTTATACAGCTAGTGTTGTGTACCAAGAATTTGTTGGTTGTATACTTGTTGAGATAACAATGGGCTTTTGGGGTTATCTCGTCCTTATGACTGCTTGGTGGTTCTTAAAGCTTTTTGTACTAAAATATTTCAAAGGGAAAAATTATGATGCAAAAGGAAGCGTCTGGCTGAGGTAAATAGTGATCCATCCATCCATGGACAGTTCTTTTTCCGGACCAATAATTTGAAATGATAATGCATTTCTTGGGTTTTGAAGTAGCCAAATCCAAGACAAGTGTCAGCTGTGAAGAAAAGCTTGAAGCAGAGCCAACTAATTATTCATAAAGTGCTCCTATAAAGGGTGTTGTTCATAGGCCTGTAGGGCAACCAAGCTAAAATAGATTTTCAGATTTTGATTGGACTGGATCTTCTTTATCTAGGAGCTTCTCCATTAGATACTGTATTTTTCATAGAAAGGGATGCAGTGGCATGGAAAATTAAAGAACATGAAGCAGTTGCTAAATCCACTGGAGGAGTCAAGGATTAATTGAATTCATGCCGTTGAGAACATTGTTCCTGGGGATAGGCTTTGTGATTGATGGTCCCAACAAGATATTCTCTCATATTGGAACTGCAGTTTACATTGTAGTAATTCTGTTTTACGAATGTACAAACAACATCAAGGTAAATTGTGGCTTATAGTGAAAGGATAGTGATGTAAAAAGTACCTATCAGTTGGCTGACATCTTAACCAAGTCACATGTGCTGAGTTGGGAGTAGAGCATAGACTACATAAGACATACATCCATATCAATTTTTTCCTAGACCAGCTGCAAGAGTAGTAGCTTCTCAGCATTCTGTGTCTATATATATATATATATATACATGTGTGCATGTGCATATGTGCGTGCAAACATTTTATAGTGTTTTACAGATTGAGACCGAGTAGGAGGAGGGTGGGCGGAAATCTTAATATCTTATTTTGAGAGGAGTGGGAGGGTGGGTGGGCAGGCAGGAATATATAAAAAACCTAGAATACAATTTATCCATTGAAGAGTGATGAAATCTTGTTTGATAAGTTTATATTTATGCTTTCTGACATAGGTTAATATGTTTACTTTGAAGTGTTAATTTAATGAGCCTTATTATTTTGGGCCTAGTTCTGTTCCCATATTGTATGTAATAATCTATAAGTGTTTAGCCTCCACACATGATTGTTTAAGTCCCTTCTTGTTCATGTTTAGAGGACCCTCTTTATTTTATAAAAATAGAATTAAAAAGGAGGGTGAGTGTCATGCCCCCAACTCAAGATCGTGAGCTAGAGATGCGGCAACTGCCGCATACTTATAGAAAACTCTTTCCACATGTATGCAAGGCATTCCATCATAATATTATAAATCATGCAGAATAAATTTAAATAACTAAAGTTTAAACTTTAAATTTAAATAACTAAAATCCAACTTTATTATTTTACAAAATCCAACAATATCCAAAGGGCTTACATCAAATTTCAAGAAACAATAAACTAAGATAAAAAAAGTCAAAACTCTGCTTCTAATCACTTTTCCGTAGCAAATCCCCATGCCAATCTAGTTCTCTAAATATGTAAAATAGTAAGATATTGAATAATGAGCTAGATAGCTCAATAAGCAATGAACACTTTAACAAGATAAATTAGGCAATAAGATAAATAATAATTATTCTGAAAATATGCATATGCAACACATCAAATCAAAAACCAAATCTAGATTTGCAGCATTATCAAAACATTATATATGTGAATCTAATCTTTTAAAAAAAATTTAAGTTTGTATTCATGAATCCATGTTTTTTTTGTGAAACATCAAGTTTATCTTCTCAGCCATGATTTATGACCACATTATCCCTGTGGCAGAACGTTTTTTGTGATACTGTGGATCTTCTTGCGGTGTATCACTTATCTTCTTGTTGTGAAAGTTCTTTTGGATAATCATGTGCTAATGTTCAACCCTCAATGACGGGATCCTTTGCCTGTGTTTAACCTCCATTGGCGGAGTTCTTATGTCACACATCTTCTTGGGGCATCCCATCCTTTTTGTGGTGTAGATGCTTCATGACTAATTAAGTGCCAATGTTTAGCCCCATTGGCGGGGTATTTAGTATAGTCAGGCTGAGAGTCCAAAACCATCTCAAATCAAAGTTCTTTTTCATAAAACATATTTCATATTCTAAATTAAAAAATGCATAAAACCATATGGTATCGAAATCAATCCAGCACAATCCATAACAAAATCAATATTTTCGATTATGCATCATGCGATATACTAGAAGAAGGCATATTCAATAATGAAACTCTATGCATCAAATCATGAATAATTCGACTCATAATTTATTAAATATAATTATTTTATATTTTTTGATAAATCTAGAAAAAGAGTTATATTACTTACCTTGTGAATATAGTCAAACAATAAATCCAACTAACTTTAAAAATCTTTCTTATAGTCTAATATTCAAAAATTATAGTTCTATTATAGATTCAGCCATGATTATTAAAATCCTAAGTCCTAACACCCCCATATAGGATCCAACCCAATAATTAGAAAATATTTTCATGGAAATTAGGTCCTCGAGATGAGTGTTGAGATAGGATCGATCCTAATCATAGGAGAGTGGGCCCACTGGGGTTCATCGGTCACAATAGAGAGAGACAGTAGAGAGAGAGAGAGAACATAGAAAGAGTAGGGAAGATGAAATAGGGAGACTTAGGGCTTCCTTTTTCTATCATGGAAAAGTGGAGGAGGAAAACCTTGGTGGTGGCTGCCTTTCACAACAGATGATCTATCATTCGACGATGATGAAAGCAGTGATTGATGGTGCTTAAACAGGAGAAAAACAAAGCTTTTTTTTCAGTAGTTTGGAAACATTTAGAGCAAAGTCTGTGGAACCATCTCGAACCGCCTGGTTTGGGGCATTCCGGATCGTACCGGCGGCGGACCGGGACAGTTTCGGCATTGAAACTGAGACGCTCTCGCCAGAAGGGGAGAAGGAGAAGAAAAAAGAGGAAGAGAGAGAGAGCAGAGAGGGGAAGGAGAAGGAGAGGAAGGAAGAAGGCCTGCCGGGGCAGGCCGGCGGAGACCGGGGAACCTCCGCCTCTGGTCCTTTGTTTTGTTCAAAATAGGGGCCCAAAGGGGGCCCCTTTTATTATTATGTTTTTTAAGTTGAAGTCAGCAAACCCATTGCCGACTTCACTTTTTTTTTTTAAATATTCTCTTATTTAAATGCTTCCTAGGAATTTCCTTTCTATCATTTTTTACAATTGTTGCTTCCTTACGCTTGCTCTTGAATCTCCTTCCACATCAATAAACTATCACTTACATACTTAAAATTTGTTAACTATTGAATATAGTGGTACTAAAATAGTCTATAATTTTTTTCTTTATAATCTTTCTAGATCACAGACATTGATGCCTTTTCTGCAACCTGATATAATCCGTGTCTTTCAAACTGGCCCACAATGGGAACCTACATGGTACTTAAATCTAGGCTAGAGGTAAATATTAAGTATTATCTAATGCTAGCAAGTGAGTGTGACGTCGGAGCAAGTGGTATGACACAATTAACAATCAACAAAATTGTATATAAAACTCCAGGTTGTAAATTTAGCTTTCACTGACAATTGACGTTTTCTTGACTATGAGCAAGTTATTTTTTTTTTATTTTCAAAATAATAGATATTTTTTCATGAAGATTGAAATATTCTAATCCTTCTATTCATCAATGATTCAGTATTATCATTTACATTCTGACAGGTGATGGAGATTTTAAAATTGGTTCAAAGAGAATTAAAAGGAGAAGATATTTAGAATAGTTGATCTATTGCTGTGCCAGGTAAGCTAGAAATTTGATTTGTCAACATGTATTTGTGCTAAAGTGCGAGATTGTAAAACATCTTGCAGTAGCCCATGGCACATTAAACACATGGATCTCAAAATTGACTCTGTTGCATACTTTGATAGCTAGTTTATATATCAGTTTATGAAAATCTGCTAGTCTTAGGATAACTTTTGTTGTTCATTCTTTTGCTTTCAGGTTTGGCCAGGTCCTATATATTATTTCCCAGCAAGCATAGGATGCAGTGTACATTTTCTTGTAGGCATCTGTTGATAGCCCTTTTTTTGTGTGTTAAATAACTCAAGGAAGTGGTCATTGCTGTTCCATGGGATCAGACCTGTCAACAACCAACCTAATCTATTCTCAGTGCACTGATAACTGTATGCTCAGGCAGATGCTTAGGCCCCTTACAAGTGGGTTTGGCATAGGCTTCACAATCATTTGTGGACCAACTGCACCTGAAGTCTGGAGAAAAAGAAAAGAGCTGTCGGTTGCTTTCCATGTCACCAAAGAATCATGGATATTATGCAATGCAAGCTAAACTATGTATGATGTAAATGCCGGTATGTGTTTTCCTTTTGCAGTAAATTATTCATTTATTTACACAAATAGCTTTTGGAAATTGCTTGTAAGCCATTAGGCAGCTTTCTGAATGTGGAAACAATATTCAGTAACGGTCACGGGCTAAGCCCTATCGTGTATGATGTTCTCATTTAGCTATTGATTGACGATATCTAGTTGATGCTAGACCATTAACGCATAATATGATATAAATTTATAACCTGCAGATGGAGGACAAATTTTAAAATAATGATTTCTTCCTCTTTGTGATGATCAGTGGTAACGAAGCAATGTAAAAAAGAATGGGTGGTGAAAGTTCCATAGGAAAATATATCATCTATTGGACCTATTGCAGTGTGTTGATTCCAATTCCAATTCTTGTAAAATTTGGGCAAATCTATGGAGCAGCAGTGTGATGGAATCAGTCCTTCAGGAAAGATTTGAGCTCTCAGATTGGTGAATCATAAACAAAAAGCCTTCAGAGATATTTCATTTTATTCTTTTCATGCCCAAAAAAAAGAGATCAAACCTATTAGCACCTGATTTAATCATTTAATATCCACATAGTTATATCACAGCAACTTATTGTAAACTATAAAAGCTGTCTTCAAATCTCATGTGCATATATTACCAACACTAGTTTTCTATATGTCTCATTTGATAAGTTCGGTTCCTCTTATGTGCAACCAAAATGCTTTAAAAATTAGTGGGTTTTATCCTAGCCAAACCGAACCCCTTTTGACAAGTGCCTGGTTAGAAGGAAGCCCAAATGGCTAAGCATTCCTAAATCAAGTTCCTATTACTAGACAACTGAAAGCCCTGCGAATTCCTACAAACAAATGCCCAACAAACAGGTAGGCTTTGCATTCCTCATTTTTTGGGTACTCTTTTTACATTCTAAACAGCATTTGAAATCTATTACACTCCAAGAATAAATAGACCAATGAGCTTGCCAACTTTGTATACTGCACCTCATCCTTCAGAAAATATCCAACCACCAAAAACCTAAATGCTGGTTGATCTTCTAAACATGGCTTAGAAAAATCCCTTTAATGGTTCTTTCAGGCTTCAAGTAAATCCAGTATCACTGTACAGCAATCAGACTTCTCTGAAAGTTGAGACCATGGGTTAATGGTCAGCCACCAGGTCACCTAATTCTCCTATGACATAATTCCAAGCTAACAGTGCTGCCCCAACAGCTGGTTCCACCTGGAGATGGGAAGGTGAGAACAATCAGAAAAAATGATAAAAATAAAGAAACCATTTGAAGTAAACATATGTTCTGTAGTCATGTAATAATAGCCTGCATTTCTAAAGCAGCAGACCAGCAAAGCTAACAATTTCACATTTTATGTACTTTGGTGTGCAACAAACATTTGCAAACTAAATAAATAAAGACGGCACATCACCAGTTTGACGATGGCCCTCGGAAGCATAATCTGTTTTAACTCAAATCCCAAACTGTATATGAATCTCTACACTGCATTGATAGTAATATAAAAATGCAGTACCATGGATTTGGAAGATGTCTGCCTGCTTATCTTCCTCCTAAGTCTACAAGACAACTGCAACACAATCTAAATGATATGATCTTTATCTATCTTTGATTATGGGAAATCCGCCACTTCATATTATGGTTATGTTTTTTTGTCATCAACAACTCCTGTAATCTATCTATGTCGGGTAAATTCAATGCATATTCCCCCTTATCTATAGTTGAAATATTGCACGGAGATCAAGTGGAAAGATGACATGCATAAAGTAAAAATAGAAATCACAAAATCTGAAGTAGGATGGCCGGTGGGAGAGGTTTATATGTGTCACTTGAATCAACCAGTAACTGAGAACATTAATTCTTTACAAATGTCCATCGCTATCAAAAGGCACAGAATTTCCAACTGACAGTGAACAAATTGCTAAAGCAAGGGATAAAATAAAATTTATGCACCTTGGGTCGAATTGGATGTGCTCCTGGGCAAATCTTGGTGATACGATCAATCACTGACTTCCCTATATCCCATCCCTTGTTTGCTTCAAGAACTCCTCCGACCATAACAAGCGGGAAAGGATCTTTCCCATCTGCAATGAAAAAGCACCGTAAGTCAACGCAAGTTTCGTATAACTTGATATAGAATAACTCCAAAATTTTTCGTCATTTTGAGAAAAACTTCGGCAATAGGCATCTTTTTCTTCTCATTTTGTGAATGACAACCAGCCACTCAACTAAGGAAATAGGTAAACCAGCAGACAGGAGATGTCAAGAAGCATAAATAAGTACATAGTAGTCCAATTAATTCAGAATAGTGCACCTTCGCCGCACAATCTAAGTCTTCGAACAACAGCTTCAACACTAGCTGCCAGCTCTAGGACTGAATCATGTAAGATTTTGTTTGCAACTTCATCACCAGCTTCAGCTGAAGATACCACTACCGGAACAAGTCGAGCAATACGGGCCCATGATGAATCTGTGTAGGTCCACCTGTTCCAGTGAAGAAACAATACAAAAAACAATCAATTTTTTCTAACCTCAGCTTTTAAACTTAATCCATCTATGAAACCTTTCTATAGCATTTGCATTATATTACACAGTCTATAGAGCTAAACAGAAAGGCTTGCTTTTACAAGACTCGTTATACCAAACAAGCACTTGTCTATTCCTTGCTCCTGTTCAAAGGAGGTCATAAATTTTAGGCACATTATGCACATCCCTTGGTGGATTAAATATGCTGGAATTATCAAAGGCACAACTAAAACATGAATCATTGTTGGTGCATGGGTGCAGTAGTTTCAGAGAGATTTGCCTGCATCATTGATGAGGTTATGGTTTGTATGCTCTGCACAAATTGGGACTTGGGGAAGCGCAACCCTCATTGTCTCTCCCACTACTAAACTACAGTATGTTCTACCAGAAAGAGAAGAAAAAAATGCTGTATTACATGGGTGCATGTTCAAAGAAGTCATGGTCATTGATGCAGCAGAATAACTGTAAATTCTGTAGAGATAGGGTTGATTGAGGGCAGTGCCAGGCATACTTTTGGGAACAAAATTGAGTTGGATGCTAAGAAAAATCCAATAGAAAGCCTTTCTGAAAAACCAGTCTTAAAAGCCGTCATAGGAAATTCTAACTGAGCCAGTCATATCTTTAATTCTTTTTTAATGGCCTGTATCAGTCATACATCTAATGACAATCTTTTAACCTGCAACACGAGTTTTTTAATAGCTTCAGTTTCAGATTAAAACAACTTAATTTGTCAGTCTCTTTATCTTTGTAAGAATCCTATTCCAGTACATACAGACACATAAGGGTGAACGTTCATTCTAAGCTGTCACTGAGTAACACTGCTGACCATTAAAAATATTCCACATGCAAAAACTATATGACAGTCAGTTATAAGCTTATATAAAAAAAAGAAAAGGTGAGTGAGATGGAGTACCCAATAAGTTCATCTGGTGAAGAAAGACCAAGCTCATTGAGAATGTTATGTGTAAGCAATGTTTGGGGGCCACGACCATCATGAGCCCTCACCACTGCTGTCAATGCCTGTGCAGCAATTCCATATCCACTGCATAATGCACACATCCAGTTATGTACATTTTCCTCGGAAGTCATATGATATGAGCAGAGAAAAAACAAAAGCATTCCAATGTGCATCCACGGCAGAGATCATCCAAAATCAGTTAACAAATGCATCATAGCTTGTTTATGCTTGAGCATGCACAAATGCATGCATGAATGCACAAATATCCAGACTTACTAATTAGGCCATCTCATGTATAAATATCTGGATAAAACAATAAAAATTCTTTGAATGATATACAATGCTTGAGTGCCCAAGAGACTTGATGGTTGAGCTGTTCCATGTATACAAATCAGCGTGAGAACTGAGTTCTTTGTGAGAGGCTCATGGTTCCATAAGAATATCCACTAAATGATAATGCAAAGAAATGAGGCTACTTATCGACAATCTAAATCCTGCAGAGTGCAGTGCATAGTGAAATGATAATGGCCTACAATCTTAAAACTATAGACTATTATTGGTCATGCATTGGATTTTTGGAATAAAGGCAATATTTCAATGAATTGATTCAATACAAGTTGGAGCAGCTATTATGGGTAGCCTATTTAAATTTCAGGATGTGGAGATCCAAAACATATAGATAATCCTAGTTCATTGCATTTTCTCAAAAAACAATGTTAGTTCATTGAAAATTCAATATTTCAAAAATAGTATCCGCCATCAGAAATGGTTTTTTAAGATTAGTAATGACATTTAAGTAATTTATAAATCAAACCTGACAAATCATCAAAATAGATTGCAAGTGGCATCTATTGTGAAGAAACAAGGATTAGCTTGAAGCAGCTGAATCATGAGACTAGTTTAAAAACATGTCTAAGGCACCATCCTAGGAATAATAATATCCATATAACAACCATTGCCTGATACTCCCCTAGGTTGTCAGCATTCTAGTAGACCATTTACCCAAAAAGAAATTAAAGGTTCAATTTCTTGAATCATATTTCCTCTTCATTAAATAAAACTATAAATACATAATTAGTTTAAGGGGCTTCTCTGTCCCTTCCTCTTTCTGGCCTCTGGCCTCGATGCCTTGTATATTATTTCATTAATTTATGACATTTGTGGTGGCAACCCCACCGTTTTGCTCGAAGAAAAAACAATCAGATTATACTATATTTAAGTTTTAAATAGCAATATTATGTATACATTTTATGAAGTTTAATATAAAATTCGCTAAACAGTATAGGGTAAATGATGGGTCATCATGATTGTGTACTTCATTGTTACTACTAGCATGAAATGTGGATTGAACTTGAACAAATAGGTGACACGGGTAAGTTACTTCAGATTCAACCTACAGCAAACAAGGCAAATCTGTGGATAAATTCCTGCTTTTATTCTGCTTCTATCGTAAAAGGTTTAAAATGATTTATTGACTCAGTTATGTATAAACAAGTCAAACAGCAGAATAGATTATTAAATGTGAGACTTTGGAAATGTCTTGATTAGTTCACAAACCCTTAATGCATATTAAAACTGGCAGCCAAAGTATAAAGGTCCAGAGTAAGAATGACTTATCATTTAGTTAACAGCTGTTTTATCAGGCTTCCATAAAAGACCATATCTCAAGTAATTGTATTTTAGAGGCTCCCACACTTTGGGATAGAATCTAGTAGTTGTAGACAACAGCAACTGAAGGTTAAAGTTTGAAAGTTAGGACTCTGCCAACTAGTTCATGAGTAGATCTATTGAATGAAGTTCTCCATGCATTCCTTGGACATTATGAAAATAAAAATCTTTGCACCAGAAAGAGAATATATCTTGAACATGAGGTCATATGAACTGAGGAAAGCTCTTGGGTGAGGTTGAGAAATCCTGTGAACATAAATAATTTGACAGAAACAAATCTCGTGCTTTTATAGTAGGCCACAGTTCTGATGATATGGTCCAACTGACAGATATGAGATATTTAGAAAGAGAGAGAGAGAGAGAGAGAGAGAGTTGAATCGGAGAAAATAGGATTCCTTAGGATGGCTTGAACACCAAATGAGATAACAAAGAGTTAAGGGAGAGTCTGCACAAGGGAAAGAAGCTCGAACTTAGAGGAGAACAGGAGAAGGGTTTTCAGGAGAGGCTTATCAAAGATGAATCTCATGACTCACCACTTTTCAGGTTATGTGTTTCAAACTTGTTTGAAGGAAGAAACAAGATGAGAAGCCAATGACCTTTGCTTTCCTTCAATGATGTAACTTCACCACATTTATTTGCTTTTATCATTCTAGTGTTCACTTAATCCGTAGCCCATCACCTACCCTAACTTCAAGGATATAAAATTCCTCTCTCTAAGCAATTCCTTTTCTACTGCATCTTTTCATAACAACAATAGCCACCAAACCAAAACAAATGCTAATTGAGCAAATGCATCTCTGAGGATCTCCAAGCTAATGACGTCTGTCGAATATCAACAATGTTATAACTGATGATCTACATTGATTGCATATAACCTTAGAATGTTATAGCCACTGCATTCTGTAAGCCATGTTCATCGGGGTTTAGGTTTCTTTCTTTTTTTTTCCTCACACCATGGCCTAATTAATGTTTCAGAATATTATCAAGTTCATTGATATTCAATTGTAGAATATTATTTATTTTAAATTCAGTAAATATACATTTACGAAAAACTAAAAGAAAGTATGCGTCAACATGGTAAGTTATGCACTAACTATAGTATCGAAGCTTCTGCACCATATACAGATCTCAACAAGGCCATATCTTCTTTAAATGATAATATAAGATCATTATGTGCACCCTTGAGAGGTATGAACCAAACTAGCACGATATTTGACATCAGTCTTAGCATCAAATAAATTAAAAACTAACCTCCCCCAATCACCCAGGACAGGTCCTGCTCCTGCAGCTCGGGCTTCCCTTCCATCTTCAGTGAACCCATAAGCAATTGTACCTGTACCTGCAATTAGAACACACCCATGGATCTTGCCCATTGTTCCACTTGCCAATGCTGCCACGGCATCATTTTCTACAAAAATCTCGACATGGCTCGGAAATATATTTCTGGAGAACATTATGGAAGGGAAAAAATCAGAAATGCATAAAGCCCAACCCTGCTATCATTTCAAAGGTATAGACTTATAGCAACACAAGGCCAAAGAATCAATACAACTAGAAGAGATTCAAAAAAAAAAAAAAATACAAAAGCTTTATAAGTTTAAAAGTTTCAAGCTACTTATAACTGGATTCGAAGAGAGTGTAGAATTTTTATCATCTTCTTGTTCTAGAGATATCCACAGCCAATATGAAGTGCTAGACGCTTAGGCTCATTTGAAAAGTTTGATGCAAATTCCCCACAAAAAGAATCAAGGAAACATAGAGAAAAGAGAGGGGGAAAAAAAACTCCCAAACTGATGCTATATCAACTTCGTATAAAAATCCAAATCTGATGCTAGCAGCATATTGGCAGGCTACCACAGCTTTTCAGTCCATCATATGCTTTAAAAGAAAACCAGTTTAGCATGTCGATTGAAGTACTGTTGAAGATAAAATCGAGCTATATATCTTCTCAGATAACCAATATTGCAGCTAAAAGTTTAGACATAAAAACAACTTAAGCCTGACGCAATGTACACTAGCATGATAACTTTAATACATATTACATACAAGGGTCTCAGGAAGGAGTTTCTGCAATTATCCAAACTTATAATAGCAGAACAGACCTGAGCCAGTCCAGTATCCTCTGCTGATCGGTAGAATGGTTTACACCAGAAATGGCTAAACAAACTGCCCGAACAGCAGATCGACTTGAGTGCGCCTTTGAAAGGGCTTGAGCCATAACCTTCTCTATTGTCTCCCTGGCTGCAGTTTCTGAGCATCCAAAACAAAAAATAAACCTCTCAGAAAAAAACAACAAATCAACCTCAGAATGTTACAATATGTCATCACTCAATGACAATTAATAAGCAAGCAGCTTAAAATACTTGCAACAAGCAATCTCATTCTACCTATCACACAGAAGTTAGAACTATAAGCTTTATCATATCTGTTTTTGGCCCATCAAGCAACTAAACATCTGTGACTAGGCATTCATTCCCCCAAAAATATTGAACGATAGAAGCTTGTAAGAACGCGCCTCTTATTTGGAAATCAGGTCCGCTCAAAAACAAGAGGCCAAACTCGTACCACCCATTTCTCAAGAAATCAGACAGAATTGAACATCAAAATACAGTTTTCGCTGATAATCAAAATAACAAAACCAAAGTTTTTGAACATATGTACCAACAAATTGCAACAACGAGATATGGATTCTACCACTCATCGCATTAATCACTTATACAACAAGAAATTTACATTTTACAGTATGCAACAAGAAGTCAATCATCTGCATATCAAGAAACAATAGATAAATCGATACTAAAACACACAGAGAACATTCAATATTATGACTTCGATGAACAGAATAATAAATAATTATCTGATTAGAAAAATTAAAAAACGAGTATCCAGATGAAGGCTATCTAGAATCCAAGTAAAACCATTAAAGGAGGCATCTTTAATGTTGAGATTCAGAGAGATGGCAAGACCTCCGACGGAGTTGTGGTTGGAGCAGCCTGCGACGGCGCGGGCGAGGATGGGGAGGGGGTGGTCGGGGAGGCGGCCTGAGGAGTGGAGGGCGGCGGGGATACAGACGCAAATGGTGGAGGTGGTGCCGCCGTCCAGGCCGAGGATGACGCCGCCGTTCCTGCTCACCGCCGGCATCTCGCTCTCAAAGTCCCACGTCTCCCCATTCCTGCATCTCTTCATCTCTCTCTCTCTCCAAACTCTCTGCTTTCGACCGCCTTTGGTCAGAAGGAGTAGGAGCTAAAAAGACCTCTTGGGTTCGAATTTAGCTTTGGATTGGAGAGAGAGGATTGGATTCGGACGGCAAAAAAGCCAAAGAGAAGCAAGCTGGGAGTAAAAGGTTGCTCGAGGGATTATATTATATTACTATCCTTTGCAATCTATAGACTAAATTTTGCCGGGACATGGGAGTGGAAGGGCGGCTTCCCGCACGAGTTGGCGGCTGATTTCGAACGTTGGTCTTCTGGACGTTGGTGAATGTTATACCGATACCAACATGAGCAAAGATCTTGATTTATCTTGAGCAATACGATAAGATTCAAAAGCTTCGCTGAAATCAAAAGTTTTCAAGATCTCAAATGGTATTTTAAAATCAAATCTAAAAAATTTTAGGAAAAATGGTAAATCTAATATTTTAACAATTTTATCAGAACATTGATTAAACTAAAATTTCATTTAGAAAGAAGTGGTTGAAAAATATTTATTGATTAGTTTATATTATATTATTTGTATCTCGGTATATGTATTCATGTGTACTAGGTCTACAATATATTATATTGAGATGGATGAAACCCTGACAAAATTCATGTACTCCTCCTGATTAATTGGCCAAATGTTAGTTATTATGAAGGGTGGTAAGAATTGCACCGTAGGAGTCCTGTTAATTATAATAAAGTATTTTTCCAAGAGCAATGAATTCTGAAAGTATTATTTCATCTAAACAACAAATTAAAGTGTCAAGCTACGATTGTAATTTTCATAATATAACAAGGGTTAACACAAACTAATGATAAAATAATAACCATTATTCGAAATCTTATTATGCATGCATCTGACAAACGCCATGCAGCTTCTAAGTTTTGAGTGTGGAATTTTATACCAAACACGTAGCTTCATCTCCAAAAGCCTGTCTTATTAATTAAGCTACCGGAGAGGTTTGTGGTTATTTTGCTTAATTCGGCAGCTGTTAGTGATACACCTGGCGAGTGCAACAGAGCTTAGTGACACCAGTTACTGTTGCTTCTCATTTGCATTGTAAAATCCAAATAAAAGTTTCTCGCTTAGGGACCTCAAATGTGGGAAGACGACATGGTTTATAGAAAATTATTTTCTCCATTGAGATCTAGCTCTCGATATAGGCTGCAAACGTTAGGGCCCATTTGACAGTCTCAGAATCATTTTATTATGATTCTTATTAGGGTATATATGGTTTGAAGAAGTTAGGCTCGGAAATGGGAATGGGGATGAATGACTTCCGTTCCAGCTATTTGGTTGAAGGAAGTTCTTATTCCATTTCGATTTCAAGAGGGAACGTAGAGACATCAATCCTCTAAAATCCAATCCCGAGAACATGGCCATTCTAATTCTCATTTTAATTTATTTTGATTCCAATTTCTATCGAACCAAATGCATCCTTATAGCAGAAATTCATTAGAGTCTTCATTGAGTGTGCGAACTGGGTAAGTTGGGTAAGATATAGAATCCTTTTATCATGATACAAGAGATCCCGTTTCTTTCCTCACTCTGATTTTACTAAAGACTTCCACTTAACCTAGTTCTTAAAAAGAAAAAACAATTCATAGCCGTTGCCAGTGGTTTCAAGCTCCATTCCCTTTGAGATGTTGCCATTTGCTAATATACGCTCAATCCATTTCCCATGACTCATTGAAAATAAATCCTGATTAGTTTAGCCCCTTGGACCTGACCTGATGGTTCAAGAGGTATAGCTGGGAAACAACCAACTCCCAGAAGCAACGCAGTCAAAAGTTTTCTTATTTTCTTAATTTATTTGGTTCATAGAAAGAAAGAAAAAAGGACTCTGTGGACATGGATTGCTTGGTTATAGCGGTATGAGATATCAATCAGCTTTGTTGATGAGCCAGATCAAGATGAAACGAGAGCTCAGATTTTCTCAACCTGATGCATCTTAGATGAATTTTGGAAAGAAGCAAGATTTTTCAAGATCTCAGCAGATATATTAAATCCAAGATATCGATATCCTGACCGATGATGAAATCGAGATCGACAAGTATTTTCTTAAATTAATTTCGAAATGTATTTTTCTGGTGAAGATTAAGAAAAACATAGATGTTGGTTGAGATGAAAACCTTGGTCTCACATGAAGTCCAGTTCATCCGGAACATCCAAAATTGCCTCATGAAACGCCCACAAATGTTGCACATCTCCTTTTCATCCCTTCTGTTCTTAGCCTCTTCCGATGGGAGAAAGGTGTTTATTAATAATCCGGTTACCATCTGCTGCATTTAATAATAAGATGCACCCGATGCCCCACCTAGGATTCCAAATGACAATTTAAGTTATAGTGCATGAACGGCTAAAATTACTTATTTCAGTAGATAATTTGGTTCATTCTTTTTTCTTCTTTTTTTTTAAGTACATGCGACCTTCCCCCTCCCAAAGTGGTATTAAAATAATCAGAAGTTACATTCTAACCTGAAAGCTTTGATCCTTTAGGTTACCATCGATATTCTTAAAGAGAAGATTTTATTCATTCTACCTTAAAAAAAACTTAAGAGTATTTTTTTCAAGAAAAATATCTCAAATTTTCAGCTAATAAAAATTAGATTTTTTATGCTAATAAAATATGAAAATTTTATTCCTAGAGAAAAGTTATTTTCCTATTTTTTTTCCTTTGAAAAGTCCAACTATTCTATCTAAAGAAAGCTTAGGAGTATTTTTTTTAAAAAAAAATCTCTCTAATTTTCAGCTTAGATTTTTCATATTCATAAAATATAAAAAATTTATTATTATAGAAAAGCTACTTTTTTATCTCTCTTTTTTAAAAATTTTAATCAAATATAAGGTATCTTTTTCTATTTTTCAGTTGACCAGGCTTTTTTCCTCTACTCGCTCGTTCGGGGAACCCCCAAGAAAAAGAAAAAAAAGTCCTTCGCGACGTTAACAGAGCTCATCTCTCTGGCAAAGAGTAGGTGTTTGCCCATTGGGTTGTCTTTTCTAATCCGTATTTTGTGTGTCCGTACTCCGATGTCCGAAGAACCTTGCAAGAGTTAACAATTGTTCTTCGTTCGTCTCCACCTGGCGAGCGACTACAAGCCTGCCACCTGTGGGAAATCTAGGCAGGGATTTCTAAACGACAAATGCGAACAAGCAATGGCGAAAACGAAAGCTCCCTCTTCTCGGTTCGATACCATGCTGCTCGTGGCATGGACTTCTTTACCTGCCTCTATTCTAATAGTGACGGGCGCAGGAAAACACCAAAAAAATGGCGTCCAGCAATTGGTGTCGAGATGTTTTCGATGATTGTTTCATGGAGCGAAGGCACCTCGACGGAGACATTTTAATAGGCTGGGCCTCGGTTCTCCCATAACTTTCTATATAAAATCCTTGAGTGAACCATAAAGCCCTCGTGGTTGCAGGACTTCCGGCTAACCTATGTAGACCAGCCTTGGATTAGCGAGAAACTTGGACTCACAAATAGAGTCCCAGGGGGTGGATGTAAGAGGCAAGTTGCTCCAAACCACCATACAAATTTTCATAAGTTCTCTCTTCACCATAGATAAGGAAATACATACATTGTTGACTTGGATGACCTTTCTCATCAAAGCATTCAATATTTTATGGCAATGAGATCCAGAAACAGTGAAATGAGTTGGCTATGGTATAGGAGGCTTGCTTATGCAGGCATGGACATGGCTTCCAAGTTAGTGAAAAATGATAGGTTTATTAAAAATTAATTTTGAAAAAGATGAAGTTTGTGATGCTTGTCAAATGGGCAAGGATTCTAGAGTTTCTTAAAAGCCTAAAAATATGGTTTCAACTTCTAGTCCACTAGAACTATTGCATATGGATCACCTTGGTCCAACTAGGACAACTAGCTTAGGTGGAAAGAACTATAGCTTAGTGATTGTTGATGATTCTTGGGTTTTGGTTTTGGCTCACAAAGATGAAGCTTTTTATGTTTTTTTCTAAGTTTTGTAAAAAGATTCAAAATGAAAAAAAAATCAATTGTTTTTATATGAATTGATCATGGAAAATAATTTGAAAAACATGATTTTAAAAAATTTTGCACTGAAAATGGTTTTCAACATAATCTTTCGACATCTAATTCAATAAAATGGTACTATTAAGAAAAAAAGTAGGACACTTGAAGATATGGCTCGTACCACATTATGTGAAAGTAACATCCTTAAATATATTTGGGATGAAGCTATAAAAACAGCATGCTACATAATGAATAGGGCTCCAATTAGGGAAATACTTAAAACAATACCTTATGAACTATGGAAAGGAAGAAAACCAAACATTAGTTATTCTCATATTTTTTTATTGTAAGTGTTTTGTTTTTAATAATGGAAAAGATAACCTTGGTAAATTTGATGCCAAATTAGATGAAGCTATATTTATTGGTTATTCAATTACTAATAAGGCTTATAAAGTTTTTAACAAAAGAACACTAGTGGTAGAAGAATCTATACATATTTTTGCTAAGATTAAACCTCTTCCATTAAGGAAGATAGTTTCTTTTGATGATAAAACATGTTCATTTGAAGAAGGAACGGAAAAACTAACAATCAAGGAACCTACCAAAGGTGATGAAAAAGAAGAAAGTGAAGGTGAGACACCTCTTGCTACCAATAACCTATCAAAGGAGTGGAGGCATAATCATAATCACCGTAAGGAGTTAAATATAGATTATCTATTTTATTGAATAAAAACTAGGTTCTTTAAGTAATATTTGTAATCATCTTGCATTTATTTCTCAGATAGAATCTAAGACTATAGAAAAGGTTGAAAAAGATGAAAACTGCTCAATTGCAATGCAAGAAGAACTAAATCAGTTTGAAAGAAATAAAGTATAGACCTTAGTCCTAAGTCTTAGAGATCATCCTGTCATAGGAACCAAATGGGTATAGCAAAATAAATTAGATGAATATGGTGTTGTAATCAGAAATAAGGCTAGACTTATTGCGTAAGGGTATATTCAAGAAAAAGAAATCAACTTCGATGAGATTTGTACCTTTATTGCAAGCCTAGAAGCAATTAGAATGTTGCTTGCATTTTCTTATAATTTGAATTTTAAACTTTTCAAATGGATATGAAAAGTGCTTGTCTAAATGGTTTTATTTCTAAAGAGATTTATGTTAAACAATCATCTAGTTTTGAAAATCCTAATTTTTCAAATCAAGTTTCTAAACTCTCAAAAATCCTATATGTTATAAAACAAGCTCCTAGAGCTTGGTGCTAATTAGTAATTCTTAATAGAAAATAGTTTTTCAAGAGGAAAAGTAGACTACATTATTTATCAAAAGAAAATATAATGACATATTTATTGTTCACATCTATATAGATGACATTATCTTCGGTGCTACTAATGAGTCTCTTTGCGTAGAATTTGCTAAAATAATGTAGGGTGAATTGAGATAAGACACCATTTCATAAGAGATCATGTGCAAAAAGGTGATGTAATACTTGATTTATTTGTTCTGAAATCCAATTAGCTGATATCTTCACCAAACCTATTAGTGAGAATAGATTTTGCAAAATTAGAGGAGAATTTGGCTTGCTTGATCCTTTTGCATAAGAGAAATTCTTAAGAAAATAGGCTTGTGGCTTAGGAGTTGACTCTTGAGCAATTGGAGCCGACTCATAAAAAGAGCTCTATGCTTTCTGTTCTAAAAGAGCTGGCTCCTAATAAGGAAGAGATGACTCCTACAAACAAATAAGCTCTGGAGGTTGAGTCAGGAGAAGTAGGGCTAACTTCTCGCTAGGAGGAGACATCTCTTGAAGATTGCTCAAGGAGCTGGAGCTACTCCTAAAGGCCAAGAGACGACTCCTACATCAGCACTCATGAAAGGAGCTAACTCTTGTATCATAGGAGACGTCTCTTGGACCTAGGGTATAAATAGTCATGAGCTAACCTTTCCTATTAATTCGACCTAAAACCCTAGGAGCCGCCACTCCAAGCCGACCTTCGTCTCTTCCTCTTCTCTCTAAGCCAAAGGATTTCCTTCCATATATACCTTAGAACACCTTGTCTCTTCAATGCTTGATCTTTGATGGCCCCAAAAGGTGTCAACTCCCCAGCAAAAAAGACTAGAAGCAGGGTTTGTAGCAAGTTCTCAACTAACGGAGATGCATTTGCTACATCACATGATCTCTCGAACATTCTTTTTGAAAGTGGTGAGTTTGATCAAGTTTTAGATAGAGATTTATTTGTTATGCATAATGTTGTGAATGGAAACCCTATTAACCTAACCCTCATCATGATGAACCATATGAGGGAGGTGATCAGTAAGACCAACACTGCCTTGCCAAATGGAATGGTTCTAATAGTGATTTTTAAGAAATTCAAAGTTGACCTAAAGGGTGAAGCATCAAAGGAGCTTCACCATGGGTTATAATAAGATAAATGAAGAAATTCAAAGTTGAGTTCTCTTTCTTCTTCGTCTTTGCCCCGATACCTACAATGAGAAGTCCGTATCCCAAATGAGTTATAATAACATAAATGGAGAATGGGTTAAAGTTAGACTATCGGGGGCAAAGTTGAAGAAGAGTGATAAGTGCTAAATAATGCATAAATTAATATCTTATTCATAGCACTTATCATTATTTTAATTCATATATTTTGTAAATTCAACTAAAAATTTGTGTTACCTTCATCATTGCATTTTAATTAGAAATAATTCAAGTTTGATTATTTTTATTGATCGAATCTAATCTATGCAGGTCGAGTCTAACTTATTTGGGATGATCACTGAACCTGAATCACATGCACCCCGTGAATCGGACCCTCTCAGATTTCCGATTCAGTCTAACTCATCTGTTTCTTTCACATCCAATCGAGTTCAACCTTTCGTTTATATTTCAACCTTCTTTCCTAAAACCTCCCACGTTGCACTATTTGAGCCCGTATCACATTCGTAGAATAGTCTTCATCTCGGTTGAAATCAGCCATTCAAGTCATTCCATCATCCATATCATCTTCATCTATGAATTAATTCCCCTGCTTTATATCTCGTGCATGTTCTCTCCTCCCGCATCTTTCTCATCTTACTTATCTTCCACGCGTCTTCAGCCATTCCCAATATTCCCTGTTCCACGTCCTCCCGTCCATGTCTGAAGAACAGAAGCTTCCATCCGCAAAGAACGAAGCCGTGTACCCCTTTGGAACAAGGAACACAACCACAGATCAAATCTTCCTTCACCTCACCAGCATCTACATCCCGTCCGCCCAAGCTTGATCTCATTCGTGATGACCATCCAGATCCATGACAGCATCCCGAGCTTCACGGATCAGAGCCTCCATCTTCACGGGATAAACTCAAATCCCATCCCCCAGCTCATCCCGCCTTCATCCCATCTAACAGAACCCAAGTCTGTATCGATCCAGCCATATCCTCCCTAATCATCCGCGATTCAAGGGATCAGCCCCCAGTTCCGTTCCCAACAACCATCAACATCCCCTGTTACGTGTAGCATCCCGTCTTCATCGCCAACCAAACTCCCAGCTCACGAATCATTTCTTCCCTTCATCCATATCAAAAAGAATCCCAGGAACTCAACTTCCCAGCCGTTCCGCTTCCCCTGTTTCATCATTATCCCATCTCCCCTTCCGGATTAACTCCCAGCTTCATCCCATTCAAATTCCTTCTCCGAAGCTTCTCCAGCTAGATTCCCTCCACGGATGAACATCTCCCAACGTCCAGCTTCATCTTCCCGAGATCCCAACTCCAAGCGCCCACATCTTCGGCAGTCCAAAGAACAAATCCAAACCTCTACGAACAGAGTACGACGGCAGCTTCATCCTCCCGATTCTTCCGGCACCTCATCTAAGCCGTGAACAGCACCCAGCATCTTCCGGATGAGCATTCCATCTTCTTCTGACTTCTTCTCATCCACAAATCCGAACCAAATGCATAACAGAGCACCCTTATCCCAAGGAACAGACCCGTATGTGATCTTCTCCCCTGTTTCACGCATGGCCAGCCGTTCCCAAGCTTCACGGAAACTTCATCTAAACTGCCAACCGAATCGAGCTCTCATTTCGTTGTGATCCATATTCATCCAAGTTCAGCCGTATCCACTGATCCCAAGCTTCAACTGCATCCTCCCCTGTTTCGGAAACAGAATCCTCTCCCCAAGCATCGAAGGAGCTCTCTTCCAAGATCTTCTTTATCCAAATCTCTTGTTCCCACCGAACTCAGGAACCGTTTGCATCCTCCCCTGCTGCAGCGGAACAGAGGACCGAATCTTCCCATCGTTAACTCCATCGATCACAAGCTTATCCCATGCAACCGTGGAACAGCAACATCGGCTTCTTCTGTGTGCTCTCCAAGTTCCAGAACAGCAAGTAGATTTTCTCCAAGGACCCGAATCAGATCTCCAACATTTTCGGATCACTTCACCGAGCTAATCCAACGGCTTCCTGTTCCAACGACTAGATCAGTTCAATCCATGCATCCTTATCTTTGAGGAGGAGAAAGAGATGGCTGCCTATATAAAGGAAGGATTTCTGATGAGAAAGGGCATTCCTCCTTCTTCCCCATCGAAGGATCAGCAAGCGGGGGCTTTGATTCCACAGTTCTTCTCACGGTGACTTCCCACGGGAAGAAGAGGAAACAGGGGAGGGAGTGAGCCGAATCCCATGAGAGAATAAAAAAAATGAGAGAAAGGAAAGAGAGAGAAGATTTCTTGGTTATTTTGGGAATAACTTCCCCTGAGAGTTAAGAAGGAGCCGTTCTCAAGGGAATCGCAAGAGGGAGAGATGGGAGCCCGCTGCTGTGCTGCTGCTGCCGTCTCCAACTCCATGCAGGGTTGATCTTCTCACTAGGGCCGGATGCAGCCCTAATAAAGGGCCAAGGGTTTTATATTTTGATTTCTATTCTTGGAGTTGTATAAACCTTATTTTGCTTCTAATGAATATTTTATTTCATCTCATATTTAATTTCTATGATTTTAAATATGACGTTTATACAATTGTTCTTCATGATCACTAGGTAAATATAAGATAGTCCATGCTTAAGGAAGATGCGATGTGCTGCCACCTTAGATTAGGGTAGACATTTCATGCTAACTAAAGATGGATTATGCCTAAATTACTTTTGTGAATTTCTATTGAAATGCTTATTAGGCTTGTAGCCAATTTGCATGTTTATCCAAGAATAAATTAAAATATAATTAATCCTTATTCTAATGTTAGTGGTGAATTCCATGCCCTAGGTTCTCCCAAACTGATATCATTTTAATTACATTTTTTTTAATTAAATTGCTTAGTTTAATAGTCTTCACAAATTCATCCTTTTAAATATTTTTATTTTTAAGAAAACAACTATACCCCAATCCCTGTGGATCGATACCCGTAATCACTATCCTACTAGACACGTGCTATTGCGTAGTCTTTAAAGTTGACTATCAAAGAGAAGAAGCCCCCATAGAAGGTCCTTCAGCTAAAGTGCTAAAATAGATTCATGAAGAAAGACATCCGCCGCTTCAAAATCTTTAACTTCGGTGCTGGAGCAATTTTATGAAGAAAGGACAAAGCTCGAAGGAAATTTTATAGTAGATGCTGAGGTCTTCGAGAGAATTTATGAAAGGGTCACTAGAGAAGGATCACCAATATCAGAAACTCCTATAATGTTTGAGAATTTCAACAGATTCATTAAGAGTTTTCTACCGGAGGTACTGAAAGAAGTGATAGACTAACTGTATGATGATGTGACTGAAAGAGTTCTAAATGATCCAAGGATGAGTGTAGCCACTCAGGAGGAGAGATTGTGTCGCACAACAATATCTTGGTGAAGATGATGAGTAATATCAGCTTCCAGTTTAGTGTAATCAACACAAAGGTGGACACTCTGCATTTAAAGGTGAGTACTTTAAAATCAGAGGTCACGGAACTCAAAGCAGCTGCCAAGAAGCTGGACAATGGAATGAAGATGAGAATTGATCATCTCAAGGAGCAAAATCAGAAGATTAGAGACACTCTCCTTGTATCCTCCAGTAAGGTAGCCTATTGTCTAAATTGAGTTGTAAACTAGCTGAACTAATCTACCCCTGTTGCACCTCAACCTCCTAGAGCTTCTATGTATGAATCTATGAATCTTAGACCTAGGGCCCCTTAGCAACGCTCCTCTAGACTATCCTATAGACCCTTATGACCCGCTATAAAGGATCCACTAAGGGTAAGGGGGACAGCAGTTCTAGTTCATATGAGAGATGAGGACCCAATCTTTAAATGTGAATGTCTCTGTTCTGCATGATCTTGTAAACTTTTTTTGTATAAATGAAAGTTCCTTCTCTATATTTCTCAGTATTTTGTTCCGGTAAGTGGCTTATATAATATTTTATCTAATATTTTGTCTCATCTTTTTGGTGTTGACAAAATGGGAGAGACCTTATTAGAGTATATGCATATGAAAAATATTAAAAGGGGGGAGAAACATCTTAAAAATATCAAAAAAAAGAGAAATGTTAAAAGGAGGGAGAATTATAAAATCTAAAGCTTTAAGAGGGAGACAAGACTTACTAGAGTATATGTATCACAAAATATGAAACTTTAAGTATGTGTACATATAAGAATCTAAAATCTAATACTTGAAACTGCTCTAATACTTGAAACTTTAAATGTTCTGATACATATAGACTTATGCTCTAAAATAATGATCTATACTTGATCAATGTTTTAATACTTAACAAAATGTTAATGCTCTCATTGACAAAGTTTTGTGCTTTGACAAAATTTTATGCTTTGATATATTTCATTACATGCTCTGACACACCCAAATAAAAGCTCTGATGCAATGAAATAGACTAACGCAGATTATATTTTCATTATATATGCTCAAGATTGTGTCATCATCAAAAAGAAAGAGACTGTTGCTCCCAAAGGATTTATTTTGAAGATAACAAAATACTTGAGAATTATTAACTTAGTTAAACCTATCTTAGGAGATGAAAGAGAAAAGTTACAAGTTATAACTGCGAGGAGCCATCTCCTAAAATGGAGGGCTTAATCCCTCTATAAAAAAGAGAAGCTTCACAGGGATAGGAGTTGTCTTTAATTTAGGAGGGGCCGTCTCCTAGATTTGAGAACTATATGAAGAAGATATGAGTCATCTTCTGGAACTAAGGTTGAGTAGATCAAGGAGGAGTCATCTTCATCGCTTCAAGAGTCATCCTCAGGGGATTAGAGCGAAATTGGATCACCCAAGAGTTGTCTCCAGCATGTCAAAAGTCATCTCCCGGCTGCAAAGAGTCACTAACTTGGTTAAACTTGACTTAGAAAAAGAAAGAGAAAAGTAACAACTTATAATTGTGAGGAGCCATCTTCTAGAATGGAGTTTCCTCTATAAGAAAGGGAAGCTTCACAGAACAAGAGTCGTCTCCAGTTTAAGAGGAGCTGTCTCCCGATCTAAGAATTGTATTGAAAAGAAATGAATCGTCTCCTAGAACTAAGGGTTGAGTAGATCAGTGAGGAGTCAACTTCGCTACTTCAGGAGTCATCTCCAGTGGACTAGGGTTGAACTGTATCATCCAAGAGTCATCACTAGCATGTTAGGAGTCATCTCCATGCTATAGGAGATGACTGCACCATAAAAAAGTCATCTCCAGAGTTCAAAAGATGATTAGTACATTCAAGGAGTCATCTCTATGGAAAGAGCAAACAGATTAGGAGTAGTTCCTAGTTTGAATAGCAGACCCACCATATTTTGAGAAGTCATCTCCAAAAGGTCAGAAGTCGACGCCGCAAAACTAAGCTTACTGCAACCGATTAGGAGTTATTTGAGTAATCAAGAAGTCATCTCATGCTTAGAGGAGCGGCTCTAGCAGAAGTCAAGAGCCATCTCTGGGTCACCAAGAGTCGTCTCTAGGTTGTCAGGAATCATCTTCATAGGTGTCGTCCCTAGTGATTTAAAAATTCAAACTCAAAAACTTTTGATAGTTAGGAGCTATCTCTTGTCTCTTCATTGGAAGGAGGCCTCCTTCCCTGTGAACTAAATGGTATAATAGCTATATATGGCCATTTGTACACCTCAACAAGGTTATTAATGAGCTGATAGAGGCCTCTAACGGCTACAAATAATGACACCAGGTCTCTAGTTTAAATATGAAGCTCTCTCGATTTTAATACAACATAAAACATACATGAAAAAAAAACACAAAGCACGAAAATACTTGAAAAGTTTAGACAACTTCAAGAGTACAAAATGTCAAGAAGAGAGACGAGCAATAACTGTGGATTTTCACTCTTCTTCAACAAAGAAACAATTATTGAGGGTTTTACTTGCTATAACTAACCTCTGAGAGGATTTTCGTGTTATAAAATTTTTAACTTGGTTGTAAGTTGCGAGACCCGAGAGCTAATGCCTGTGGAATTAGCTAGTATTGTTTAAGAGTTTTTTTGGTGGAAACTCTCATATAAAGGTTCAACCAAACTTGAAAAGTTAGCTGATTGTGTAATTTAAGAATTATATAGTGAAATTTTCAAGGAGAGTCTTAAAAAGTAGATGTAGGCGGCGAGTTGCTTTAAATCACTATAAAAAATTTTCGTGTATTCTCTTTGTGCTCTCTTCTCTTTATTTTTGGCCGCTGTTCTATTGGTTTATATTTTGTATTATTATTCATTGCTCTGCTCACTCTTTCACTGCATTTCACCTGCATAACACATAGGAGATTACCTCTTCTAAGTTATTTTTTTTTATAAAAGAATATCCAATTAATCCTTCCCCCTTCCTCACTTGGGGTGCTGCTTCGGCAACATGATGTATTTAATATTTTTATTTTTAGATTTTTTTTAATGATAGAATTATTTTTAGATTTTTTGTTTTTCTCGAGATTGTGATATTGCCCACCGGTAGGAGTAGGATCAATAACAAACGCCCTTTGCATGAACCCCAATAGGCGAATTCGTTATGGCCTCTTCCGCTTTATTAAATCCCGTGACATCGCTTCTTTTTCGTTCTTCCTCTTCACCCACCACTTCTTTCCCTCGTCCTCCTCCTTTCCCCTCGGCCGCCTCCGGGCCACCACGGCCCTTCCCCGCCGCCCGCCGCTGGATCCCCGCCTGCCGCGCCGGAGCCTCCAGGCGCAGCCCCGCCCGCACCCGCCGCAGAGGCCGACGCGGCGGGGCGGAGAGGGACGGCATGGCATCCTCCTCCACCTCCTCGCTGCCGCTCAGGCGGAAGGACAGCAGCGGGGAGGCCTACGATGAGGAGGCCGCTCTCGGGTCTCTGGATTCCGACGGCCACGAGATCGAGATGTCCTACTCCGATTACAGAACCGGTGAGTTTGAAGAATAATACAAGCTTGAATTGAAGCATACTGGGAGAGTTTAAGACAAGTTTGAAGAATAATGCAATTTCTCTCTCCTTATTGTGTTCTGAGCCACTCGCAATCTAGACAAGCTTCTTCCATAGATTTCTCTAGTATCAGAACTAAATTAATTCACACTCAAATCTGGATATTAGCTTTTCGCGCACAATAAAGAATAGGATTGTGAAATCTTTGTTGTAGTTAAGTTCAATCGATTGTCCATAAAAAAAGTTTTGTTTTTGTATTTAAGAGCAGTTCCAGAGGACCTGACAATCACCAAGTTCATTTTGATGAGTCTCAGAACAGGCATTTTAAGCTATGATGCAGGTATGGAGACGGTTTCGGGTTCTATGGATGCTGGAGCGGTAGAGGCTGGAGCTGCTGATGTGGATGGTCGGATACTTTGTAAGGTCTGGAGGCAATGCAAACAGGTAAAAGCATCATTGAATTTGATGATTGGAGTCGGAACGAGGGACATTATGATGGAATCATAGGCTAGGTCAAGCTGTAGCTGAGAGTCCAAATGTCAATCCAAGAGACTGGATAAATTGATCTCTCTGGGATGAATTTAAGATGCTCATAGAAGAATAAGACAAGAAAGGAAGTAGACATGTTCTTGGATATGATGGATAATAAACTTCATGAGTTAAGCATTGTATGGATGCCCAAATGTTGTGTATGGAATTGAAGGAGGTGGAGGAAGGGAAAAGTGGCAGAGATGATAAGAAGGCAATGGATTCCACCAGATACTAGCTATTGAGGATACTGGGAGTCTGGGAGCCATCTTGTTCTCTTCTCTCTTCCACTGCTATCCTTAGCTCAGCTGATTCTGATTAGTGTGAGAGATGTAACACTTGTCCAGTAGCTGGGCTGCCTTGCATCTCTTAAAACTGGACCCTAGTCACGCATGCTGATTTGGAGGAACAAATATGATGGATATATGCAGGAAAGCAGTAAACAAAACATGTTGATGTGTGGAATAAGAAATAGTGCAAAAGTCAATCAGCAAAGAGTGCAACATCAGACACTTGCGATTATGCATGAATTTACTTTAATCTTTAAGAAGGACATGGAAAACTTAAAAGCAAGAAGTGGAAATTCATTACTAGTAAAGGGTCATTTCAGCGTGTATTTAACAAGGGACGCTGAACACCTAAGGAAGGAGGAGCAACACACTAGAAAATGACCTTTCTAGGCTTGAAGGGATTAAGCTGACCCTATTTTCAAAGTGAGTAGATAGGTTCTGTTAAGTGATTGGAGGTCTACAGGACATAATATATGAACCAAAGAAGGTAAGCCAATGGGTGATTTGTTGTTCAGAAGAGACCAGTGAATGTTATGTTATAAAGATAAGATTGTATCGCTCGACAGATTAGTCTTCAATACTTGTAATACGAGTTCCTTTAGTCATATAGGACAGCAATAGGGGCCATTATGTGTTGATAATTTGACTCGTATGGTGCTTGTTGGGAATTAGCATACTATTGTGTTCCATCATTGGTATCAATTATCAAACATGAAAATTGACCTAAAAACCAGCATATTGAGGTTAGTAGTAGTAGAACTGTTAATGGGGCCTGATCTAGTTAAAAAGGGTCCAGAAGTATAATTCCAGAATCAGCACAACTGGAGAGGGCTCACCTTGACTCATGTTTGGTTGGGTGTGACCATGGCAACCAGCAAACATCCTATGCACTTGAAACAACAGTTAGTAAAGGGTTTTATTGACATTTGACAATAAGGCTAATTGAGGAAGTTGCTGACCCTAACTAGTTTGGGATTAAGGCTTAGTTGAGTAAGGCTGGTTGTGGAAGTTTTGGGATGGATTACAAGGTCTGTCATGAAAAAATTTAATGTGCCTAAGAGCTATTGTTTATTGTTGTTCGTAGTTTAAGATTATGTTTTTTTTTTTTTAAATTTTTGGAGCCCTTTGAAGATATGTAAAGAGAACCCCCTCTCCAATACACCATCTTGCTTCCAAAAACGAGAATTGTGGAATTTGGCCTTTTTTTCTTTTTCCCAATTTACCACCACTAGGCTTTGGCAATAGCATGATCTTTTATTGTTACTATTCAGTGCAGTGGTGTAATCTTTCACAACCAATTGACTGAAGTAGCACAAAACATGGAGTCTGATTTAGTTCAGGAAGAGGCCATATAATGATATAATCTTCAAATAGAGGAGGCATGATGCTAATTAACACTGTACTTGTTATGAAATATCTGACCCAAGTACCTAACTAAACTTCTGTATGCTTGTTTTGATGGAGAGACACTTGCAGAAAGCACAATAATATATGCTGGAAGAAAAAATGATCAAAATTTCCTTGAAATAATTTTTTGTTGTTCATTACTATTTGCAGTTACATTGGTAGTCCAAGGAGGTACACTGTGAAAAACTTGTTCCATAGATTTAAAAAAAATGCATTCAACTACTTATGCATGATCTGACTATATCTTGTCCTTGATAATTGTAACAAAGTAACCAGTTAGCAACACATCAAGCAGAGGCCAAATAGAAGCCCAATTAACTTCCATGTTGGACATGATTGATGTCCAAATGGCTTATGCATCATTCTCCCCTAGTTGTATTATATATTCCTCAAGTTTATAAGATTCCAGGCTTGCATTTGATCAGTATCATCTTTAATGGAAGTTGGTTTTAGTGGTCTCTATTGCATCATTGCTTTCAAGACTTGGGAACTTGATTCTTAATGACTCTTGCCAATATTTGCATTTCTTTTGCAATTAGAAACTATCATCATTTAAGTGTGTCTTTCATAATTTTGTGATTGATATGATGCTAAGTCATGGTTATTTTTTTATTTACTTCAAGGATTCGTGTAGCATTTCTTGCATATCTTTGTTTGAAGTAGTAATTTTAATGGAACATTGGGATGGAAAATTCTGTTTTACTCATGTCATGACTATAAATCTAAATGGTGACTTTCCATTCCCTTATTTTTGATATACTCATCTGGAATGATACTTGTTCAAGACAACTTCATTACCTTCTGCACGTGACCAACTTTGCTTCTCACTTGGACGTAAGATTGTAAATGTTGCTTCTTGCCATCGGTTGTGAAGATGAAAAGGGCACTATATGTCATGTTTGTAAATTGTATATACTTTTAAAATGTGTTTCTCATTCTTTGACTACCATGTTCCCACAGTAATTTCTGTTTTCAGCAACATGCACTTTGGTGTAGTTCGTGCAGAAATTGTGGAAGATACTGCCACTCAAGTAATGGTGATTATCTTGATTGAGGCAGTTCATACTTCATACTCCATTTGTAACAACCCATAGTTTGAAAAGCAGATCTCAATTGGGGTTGTAGACAACTTCATTTTGTTGCAATCTACTATTTTAGGGTTCCCATGCTTCTATTTGGGACAATCATTAATTCAATTACCTTTCTTCATACTATCTGGCTTCTTTCTTGTGAAGCGGTTCAAAGTTTCTCATGTTCTCTCTAATCATAAATTATCTTGCTACTAATTTTTTCATCCACCATCGATGTCTTGCAATTAACTCCATTGAGGAAAGGATCTTTGATAATCACTGATCATTTGATAGCTGAAGATGGAGAACCTTGCAATACAGAATTTCTACAATGATCCAAAAGTAGGGCAAAAATTGGAGCAGTTTGTTTTTGGTCTATCTGTTAAATCTCTAATTCCTTGCTGTTATAATGCACTTGGTGACCCTTCCACCAAATTCAATTCATGACAAGATTTGCATTACCGATCTGTATTGGTGCATACTGACCATACCATATAATACTAGTATTGAATCAGTATGTGATACGGAGGGCAAACCAACACTTGGTACGTTGGACCGGTCTCTATTCTAGGTGTACCAACACTGTAGTAAGAAGGTACCAGTATAGGGTTCAGTACTGAGACGGCGTATCTTGATCTATGACTTGAATCTTGTGACTGTAACATAATTTTTTTGGGTTGACTTTATTGTCAAAGTGGGTTCATTTTTTGGATGCTTTTATTAGCATGTTATATAGTTCAAGCTAGTATGCCATATTGGCCCAAACCGGGTGGCACGGGGTGTACCGTACCAGTTTGGTACCGGTAACCGGTATGGGTAGCATACCGATACTTGGTATACCAAAAAAATTTTGTACCATATTGTACCGACACTGTGCTAATGTGGCACCGGTACGGAGTTCAGTACCGAGACGACGAGCTTTGGTTCAAGCAAAATGATCTATTCTCATATTGATTTTCCTGATGCCATGTTTGGTTGTTTCAAATGGAGCAATGTTTTTGCCATTCCCAAGATATCCTTTTCCAGGAGACATCATAAACAACTAACTCTGGGCCTATGTTTGGATCACAAGTCTAGGTTATTTGGATGAATGAAGCAAACCTTCTAGCATATTCAATTTTGCATAAATATATTCTATAATTATCATAATAATAAAATGTATTATAATTAGTATTTTTATGTATGTTATTTATATGTCATTACATTAAAAAGTACAATAATATTATAGTTATCATATTGTTAATGTATTATTATATTATAATATATTTATAAAAATATATCATATAATATTTCTATACTCATAATTATAGATAAATATAATTATAAACTACATGCATAAATATTATTATGACAATTATCATGGGTTAATTTATGAATGTTATACAATATTTCTTAAATAATAACATATAATATGTTATAGTATTACTCATATATGATAAATAATATGATATATAGTTAATATTATATTAATTATCCTATTATAATAATTATAACATATTTCTATTTTGCATAAATATTATATGGTGACTAGATTACATTCTAGTAATAGCTTAATATATTGTTATACTATAACATATAATCTATAATATCAAAATGCCTAGTGCAATAGAATATTGTAATACTTTAATAGTACTAATATAAATAATTATGATATTTGATGATAACTATTAGTATCTAATATATCAACATTATATAATGTTCATATTGACACAACACGAATGTGTAATATTATTAATATGTGGTAAATAATATAAAATAAATAATTATTATATTATAAAATTATGATAATTGAGTACTATATTTTTTTGTACAAGCATACTATAATAGTATTATCAGTATCAATAAGAGAATAATTATTATCATGGTCAGGTAAAATTAAAATAAAATTATTATATTAGGATTATCATAATATGTTTTATTAATATTTTATTTTCAAGATAAATCTTATTATATATTTTTAATCACATATAGTTCATAGAATTATATGTTATTATCAGTGTCAGAATCATTTTATGAGATAAAATATATAATTATAATAATTAATTAATATTTAATGTATTAATATTCTAAAATACTAATGTTTACAATCGTAATATTATATATTTTTTTAAAATATTGTGATAATATTTTTTTTTAATCGTACATGCTTTCTATTATAAATATATGTTACTTTGACAAGTATTCAAGACTAAGGAAAATAATTGCGGGTACAATTTTACCCTTTTTATGAGAGTTTGATACCACTAAGAATAGGCACTTCTAGGCAAGCAGCAGTAAGACAGGTTGATGATTGATCAAAGAGTGAAAAGTGATTCTAGTATTCTGGGTTGACCTGCCTAGGAAGATTTTGAAGTCATCTTTTACTATCTTAAGTTGCTTAGCCAACTGTGTTATCTTTGCAAATGTCACAATGGTGAGCAACTTGAAAGTTCACCTGTACTCAGGCAAGTCAATGTTTATCAAGGTTCACTTGATGGGAATAGATTGTGATCTTGGCCTTTTTTTCCTTCGTCAAACTGAGAGAAAAGTATTTTGTTCTGCTGACCTTGTCCAGATATGTATTATTAGCAAAATGATCGGCTATTTATCAAGTGACTTCAGGCAAGCTAGGCATGTAATGCCCTAGCTCCTGAGGTGACTGGAGTTGAGATCCAATAGTTTTCTTGGAAAAGTCACCTTACGCAAACCACATTTTAGTGCTTTACACCTAATTTTCATTCAGTTATGGTAAGTGATTTTTATGACAAGATTGCCATGATCAGTTATCTTGCTGTGGTTTAGGCAATCACGGTTTACAGTTTGTGTTTCAAACTTGCAATAATGTGCTCCATGCTTGATAAATTGTCTGGGGATGTTAGATATCAGTCTCAGAGATAATGTTATTATGATTACCTTATAAGCAGGCTCCAGACATCTCTTTCTCTCCTTTTATCTCTCTCTCTCCCTCCCACTCTCTCTTGTCTCAACATTTGTTGTATGCTCTCTCTTTCCCTCTCTCCAATCTCAGCAAATGTTGTATGGTTGTTGACTAATTTTGGAACTTCCATGAAGGTTTGATTAGGAAAGAGGTATTGGCTTGTTTTGTAGCTTTATTGAAGGCTTTACATCTTTGTGGTTTTTTCTATAATCAAGATGCTTGGTGCAGGTGGTTCAACATCAAGGAATTATCAGAGTTCTTCTAAAGGAGATGCATCAAGTAGAGATTTTGAGGGTGAGACATACCCATCCAATACAAATGTTCCACAGATGAGGAAGTCTAAGATTGGCACTTTAAAGTGTTTTGGAGTGGAGATGTCCCCCGGCAACTTTGCAGTTGCTATTGTATATTTTGTGCAAGGAGTTTTGGGACTGTCAAGGCTTGCTGTAAACTTTTATCTGAAAGATGATCTCCATCTTGATCCAGCTGAGGTACACCATTTTTGTTTTCTTGATGTCATATTTATTTGCAATAAGCCAGAATTCAATAAGATGTTTCTTTTCTGGTTGCTATGGTGTTTTACTCTTTTTCTTTTTATTTTTAACTTTTGGAGCAGTTCATGTTCCAGTTGCTTTTTTCTTTCAAAGATTCTTTTTTTTTTTTTTTTTGGAAAACTGGTGTGGCGTTAGTCTTGCTAAAAAATAATTCTTAAAAAATTAACTTTTTTTGGCAAGTAACTTAGGAAAACCTATAAATTCTGAGGTATGATTCTTCAAATGGAGGTTGATGTATTGTTTCTCTTTTGGTTTAGACAGCAATTATATCTGGTGTCTCTTCCTTGCCATGGTTGATCAAGCCTCTTTATGGTTTTATCAGGTTCATATAAACTTTTATATCCATCTTTTCCTAGAATATCTGAATCATTTCTCTGCGTGTGGTTGTCTAAATATTTCTCCTGATGGCAGTGACTCCATCCCACTTTTTGGCTATCGAAGAAGGTCATATCTTATTTTGTCTGGGCTTCTTGGAGCATTTTCGTGGTGCTTGATGGCCTCTTTTGTTGACAGCAAATATGGTGTAGCACTCTGTATTCTTCTCGGATCTCTTTCGGTTGCCTTTTCAGATGTTGTAAGTATGATTATTTATTTAAATTGTTGAATGTTATTTATTATATTTATTTCATATTCTTTTGAATGAATACCTCCTTGTTCTGAACCATCAGTTTTTTTTCATGGTTTCATGTGATTGTCTATGTAGCGTCTTCATGTGATCATTTGTAATAATTAGCTCACGAACCAACATGCTTGTGCTTATTGAAGTCTGAGTTTATAACAGTTCACTCAAATGCTAACCTTTTCAGTTACTAGTCATGATTTTTTTGCTACTAATGTTAACTTCTGAGTTGTGACATTATTACTATTGCCCGATCAGTGCCACAAATTTTTTATTATCATTCTTGAATTTTAACATGTGCTTCAATTAGTTGTGCTGCAATGATATTTCTACCTGTGCTAGAAGTTTTCTATAGTTAGTCATCAGAACCCTGCATGTCTGATGCATTTGTTTCATCTCTTTGGTATTACACATAATTACGATATTTGGAAAAACTGGACATATGTTTTTGCAGGTTGTAGATTCTATGGTTGTTGAAAGGGCACGTGGTGAATCACAGAGCACATCAGGATCTCTTCAATCTTTATGTTGGGGATCTTCAGCCGTTGGGGGGATTGTGAGTGCTTACTTTAGTGGTTCTTTAGTTGATGCCTACGGTGTAAGGTTTGTAACAAGACTGAGGTTATTATGCCATAGCTTCTTAACCAAGGTACATTATAACTTGTCATCATCTTTTCTTTGAATTGCAGATTTGTTTTTGGTGTTACGGCCTTTCTTCCTCTGATGACATCAGCAGTTGCTGTTCTTGTAAAGGAACAGCGCGTGCCTTCTTCCTGGGGACATAATCCTTTAATTTCTGGTTCAAACTTCATTGAAAATTCTAAGCAAAATATTATGCAGTTGTTGGCTGCTGTCAGGCAGCGAGATATCCTTCTGCCTACCTTATTCATATTCCTGTGGCAAGCAACACCACAGTCCGACTCCGCCATGTTCTTCTTTACGTATGCTTCCTACCCAGCCCTTACTTTTTTTAATTGCAGAGAACTCAATAATTATATGCTCCCAACATTATGATGGCAGAATAAAACATATTACTTAATGAGATTTGTTTGAGTAATGCCACCTGAAATTTTGCCTCACTAATAATCATAAACTCTGGTTGAAATTGTACTCGTATTAAAAAATTGTCAGTTCAGTGTTTTGTGGGTTGACATTATCTTTCTTGTGTTTTAATCTAAAAAAAATAAAATTTCAAAACTTGTACACATGTTCCGCCAAAATGTCTCGACATGCTTTCTTGTGCTTACATATTTTTGATATACTAGCAATTGGGCACGTGCAATGCATGCTTGAGGGGGGAGAGAAGAGAGAGCAAGGGATGGAGTCCTATCCATTTGGTTTTTTATTGAAACAGGTCCAATCTAATAGGGAAAGGTGGAGAGAGCTTATGTGGTAGTTAACAGTGAGCAAGTTAGTGGGGGTAATTAATGCATTTTTGAGATAATTAGGAGGATATTCTCAGCATAAAAATGACAGATGAAATTAAAAATGAACATGCCTTGATTTCACTAGTCATTTTTATATACATTATAGATTACGGCCCAGAAGTTGTTTTTTCTTGTGAAATTTCCAAGGAACCTCTACAGAATTGATAATGTGCAATTCATAGAATGATCAGTCACAGTACTTAAACAGTTGATACTATAAGCATGGCATCAAACAAATCCTCCCCCCATCTCAAAAGGTCTTCTCAATTTTAATCTTGGTGGAATTATAGCTAATTCCTACTTATGTTGCATCATATTGAAAAGGTGCAATGTCTGATAATCTTTGAGTGCATGCACTATGTTTATGAGGCATAAAACCAGACATTTAAACTTAGAAGATGTGATGATCAAGATAATACACTAGGGCTGCATTTGGATGCTGAATAGTGGGTAAAATTATTTAACCATTGGCATTCACTCCCTTATCAGACAACCATGAGTAAGAATTATTTTCTGTTTGGTTGACATTGTAAGGGTTGGTAGGATAAGTTGTGGAAAAAAGTGAAAGAGTAAAGAGAGAGAGAGACAAGAGAGAATGCCAGAGGTCAACTTTATTTTACCCTCCCCAGTGATATAAACTTAACCCGGTTCGGCTGCTTTTTGGCATGTTGACTGATTAACTTGAACATGCCATTTTGGGCTCTTGTTTGGCTGGTTAAACTGCTAACAGATGTAACCATCACATAAGCAGCATCCAAATAGTGCCTATGAGTGTTTGTATATATAATCCCAATCTACATGATTCCTATATAGATTATGTAATTATTGAAGGAATACATGAGTATGTCAGCATAATAGACTGTATGCCTTTCTAGGAGAAGTTGTAGTACATATTAATGATTATGTGTTTCCTAAAGCAATGTGTATCCTCAAGTCACAGAACAAGCAAGAAGGCTTGCAGTTTAAAAGTGAGCCTCAAAGAACAAATCAGAAAATGATGCAAGGATTAAAGAATTTCCCTAGGAGTAGGTTTCTGGTATCCTTACAAAATTGGGGATATAATGGAACCTGATTTGAGTCGTAGATGAAAGCCATAAACATAAGTGTCTCTTAAGTCTTAGTGGTGAAGCCTATTTTAGTGTAGGTGTGTATATATCATAGGCTCAGTAGATGGAGAGTGAGATGAACAATGTGATTTTTGTAAGAATCAAGCTTGGAGCTATTGTCTCAAAAAACTCACACAAATTTACAGAAAAAAGATTTCCTGCAATTGTAGCATACTTGTGGAAATTCAGTACCTTATACTCATGATTTTCCAAGTCTCATTTGCACTGGTGATAATCTGGTTCTGATTGAGATACTTGGTACTTGGAAAGCAAAATGTAATAGAAACCAATGCTTTTAAATATTACAGTCAGTAGACAGCTGGCTAGGTAGCTGCCTAGCACCTATTCCCCAAGGTCAGGGCAACCCAAAACTAAAAAGGTTCAAAATACTAATAAGAAAAGAGGCAACTGAGAGAAAAAATTATAATTCAACAAATGAAGTATAATATATCACTTTTTTGGAGATTGGATGTAGTTATTAATTCATGATCTGGCATGTGCAGAAAATAAGTCATACTAGGATAGTGGGAAGCATAAACTTGGCAGCATCCAATAGTAATTCATAAGTTGTTCTAATCATCCATACTCAAACATGATGCAAAATGCCAAAGTGGGTATCTAGGTGCCCCCGCCTAGGTGAGCTGTCAAGGTGGCTGTTTTTAAAAACCAATTTAAAAGGTGGGCAGAATATTGGAAATACTCTTAATATCATGGTATGCTGAACCGGCCCATACCGGCTGGTTCAGCCCGTACCAGACCGGTTCGGTCCTTAACCGGTCCGGTCCGATCCTTGACTGGTCCGGTTCGCACCGATATGCGAGTGCGGGGCAGCGCGCCTGCGCGCAGTTCCCAGCGTGCAGGCGCGGTTCCCTACGCTGGGCAGCGTGCCTGCGTGGGTGCTGGGTAGAGCGCCCACATGGGCCTGAGTGGGGAACCGTGCCCGGGCGCGGTTCCCCGCACAGCGCGCGCCTACGTGGCATTTAATGTGGCAGGCACGCGTGGGCCCGTGCTACGCGCTTTGTAGAATTTTTTCTGCGAGCGCGCTGCCGATTTGGTACCGGTCCCACCGGTGCGAACTGGAATCGTACCGATGCAAACCAGAACCGTACCAGTCCGGTAGGCAACCGGTACCGGTACGACATACCTTGCTTAATACTCTTCAAATAGTGCTGATAGAGAGACAAAATCTTGGTTATGATTGACGATAGTTCCTTAGCTCACTAATTTGCTTGTACAAAGTAAAGTGTTTGACCCTGCTAAACCTACCAGACTTTGCATATAGCTAGCTTCTAGCCTTATTCAAGCAATCCATTAAAATCAAATAAAGTGCTAATCACATTAAAATTAGAAACTTTTGAGGCAAATTTAGAATTAAGAAGAATGCTTCCTACTATTAACTTGAATCTGATTTTATTTGCCAAACCAACAAGTAGTCTAGGTCTTGATCTTGCTTGTGTGAGGATTATAAATTTTTTGAGAAAGGAGAAAAAAACCAAAATAAAAAGGAAAGAAAGCATGGTAGGGAATAAGATGGAGTTCTAGAAGATGGAGAGGAAAATGACGAGTAGGAGGTATCAAATCATGGTGAACCAATGAGTGGAGGTTATTGTGAGAAGATAGTTGTAAAATAGCGTATGGGCTTTCGAGTTTATATTTGCTCCAACATGATTCCATGTGAAGCATTCCGCCTACATCTCCATTAAACATCATCAATTTTATTAAACAGTAAACTGGTAGAATGTGCTTAGGATGGGAATTCTAGTGGTCCATTGAATTGAAGGGTGCATTAGTTTGATCTTTAAGATAGAAAAATTGTTGGTACAATTACAAGTGGACAGTTGACAAACGTATGGAGATAAGTCATATTTGAATTAGTGCAATGTAATAACAGATGCAACATGATGCAAAACCCTATGACTAAGGACAGCATTTTAAAGTGTGGTGCATAAGACTGCATATGAGGCCACATATCCAGATGCGGTCCCTTGATTGCATGCTGCATAAATAGGTTGAAAAGGCAGTACACTTAGCACTATGTGGCCATTTATGTAGCTAAATTAACATTTTATTTCTTTCTTCAGTTGATTGTCATAAACAGAAAGTACATAGGCAATCTTGTTAGCATAAACTTTGTCATGCTTGGGCGCTCCAATTTTGTATGCAAGGCTTGTGTGTGAATCCATTAGCTCCATTTGGCTGATGGATCGCCTGCTCTTGCTAACCCTTGGTTGAAAATAGAAAGCGAACAATATCCTTTGATGCCCTTAAATTGCAGGAAGCGATCATCTATTGCCATGAAAGTGCTTTTAATGCTTCTTGCATCCATTTCATCTATCTTTAGGCCTTAGAATTAGAAGTGGGTCTTAAGTTCCTGATTTCATTTTACTAGCATTTCCTCCGCCTTAGATAAGATATGCAATGATGGAGTCCAGATTCTCTTCTTTTCATAAACTACTTACATGGACTTCAATTTGGTTGACGTTTCTTTTTTTTTTTTTTTTTTTTTTTGGTACAACGGTAGTTCATGTTAGCTTGGCATAAACACTACCCTCAACATCAAAAGAAAGAAGGTGACATAAAAAAAAAGAAACAAAATCTAGCTCAGTCCATAGAACCTTCTCTGAATGGTGAGCAGCAAAGAAGGCGACCCAGTTTGCAGCCTTGTTCGTTTTCCAAAACACATGGGCAACCTGGAATGAGCAGCATCCCGCTACCAACCTCAAGATGTCCTTGAGTATAGGGTGGTCGTCTCTCTGGCGCTCGACATCCCGAATCCACTCAATCACCGTAGTAGAGTCTTCCTCCAGGATGAAACAGTCCGCCTCTAGGATCCTCCTCGCATTGGTGACCTCCCATGCAGCCCTGAGCTCAGCTCCAATAGCTGTCATGTCATAAGTGTGTCGCCCGCTTGCCGCGACTAGTCTGTAATTGTGATTCCGGATCACAAATTCAGTCCCTCCTCTGTCTCCTTCTACCAAGGCGCTATCGTCAAAGTTTACTTTAAAGTGGCCAGAGGGTGGGGGTTCCCAAGAGACGAAGGTCACTCGGGGCACTGTGGCAGCGAAGTGGAAACCCTAGATGTCCCTAGCCAACCCTGGAGGTGATGCCCGGGTAGTGGTGATGATCTCAGTCGCCTGACGAATGGCCCTGTCCACCATGGCCCTCAAAAAGGTCCTCCTATCCTCAAAGATGCGGGCATTCCGGTCCAGCCAGATGTGGTACGCCATATAAACACATGTGATGCCTCTCTCCATGGTGCCGGTGAGCTTGCCAGTTGCCTCAAGTGGTCCAGAAGATCCTCCGCTTACTCCACATCCCGTGGTAAGGAAAAGGGCGCTCGCTGCCAGGCCTGCACAGCTTGAGGACATCCAAGCAGCGCATGGCTGATAGTCTCCTCTAGGTCCGTGCACTCCTCTCACATCGGGAAAACCCTGACTCCCCTACTAGCCAATATATTTCGGATCGGTAGACACTCCTAAGCCACCTTTCATATAAACAGAGCCACTCGGGAGTACACTCGCATCCTCCAAATCCACCTACCCTCAATCTGTTAGGTAGCCTCTCTGCCCATCAGCGCCTGTAGGTCTCCAGTGCTCACCCTCGCCCTCCCCGTCGAAGCCCACAACAGCCTATCTCTCGACTCCTCTCCTGGAATCGGAATGGTCAGTATTCTCTCAACCAACTGCTCTCCAAATACCTCCCGAACAGCGCCTCGTTCCACCTACGCCCTTCTGGACTAATCAAATCACTGACTCTACACCCAGACAGTCTCGCCGAGTCCACCATCGTCGGTCATCCAGGTATCTCGAAGAACATCGATCGACCGCCCATCACCAATCGCCCATCTGATCACTGGCATGACCACATGAGCGCAGGTACAAATCTCCTTCCAGATGGAGCTGTGGCTCCCATTCGAAAATCGCCCACTGCCGAACATATACCATACTTGCCCCTCAGGAAGGCACTCCATAAATTGTCTGGCTCTAGAATATTCCTTATGGCATGCCTCGCTACTAGGATCTCCCATTGTGCCAATAGCGAGTGCATCCCTAGTCCTTTTGCCTTGATCGGCTGGCATATCACCTCCTACGCCATCAGATGCAAACCATCTCTACCCTGTCGCCTACCCCAGATGAAATTCCGAAGCAGCTGCTCCATGGCTCTCAACACCGCCACTGGCACAATAGTATTCGACGGCAAGTATATCGACATAGAACTGAGAACTGAACGCACCAGTGTCACTCTGCCCATCATAGAAAGAGTCTCCACCTGCCAACCCTCCAATCTTTGTCTGACCCTCTGTTCAATGTCAAAATAGTCACTACGTCGTAGGCGGCGCTCGGCGATCGAAACCCCTAAATACTTCAGTGTGCCCTCCTGCTCGCCTGATAGTCAACTTTAAAGACCACGCAATAGCACGTATCTGGTAGGATAGTGATTACGGGTATCGATCCACAGAGATTGGGGTACAGTTGTTTTTCTTTAAAAATATTTGAAAAAGAGAATTTGTAAAGACTATTAAACTAAGCAATTTAATAAGAAATGTAATTAAAATGATATCAGTTTGAGGGAACCTAGGGCAAGGAATTCACCACTAACATCGGAACAATGGTTATTTGTATTTTAATTACATTTCTTCTTCTTTAAAAAGGCCAGTGAGAGTACCAGGAAAAAAGTACACATGAAAGAAAGAGTGGGTATACCATTTTTTACCTCATACCAAAAGGATGTGACTCAACATTGTAAGCCATCAAATGCTGAAGAGGATTATTCTGAGGGCAGAATGGATATTTTGAAAAGTTTGTAAAGCTATTTTTCCGCCTAACCTGATTTAAGCTATTCTACCCTGTAATGTGGAGTAGTTTATTCCAGGACAGATGGTTAGGAGTAAGTTAACCCATTTGCACTGGGTTAACTTCTTCCGCAACCGAACACAGCCATAGAGTCCAATTTTATTGGGGGAGATTTTAAAATTGTTAAGAAAGTGTATCAAGTTAAAAAATAATATATCATTTGCAAAGCACAGTTTGCTATGCTTGTGGAAGATAAGCATTAGATGTATTTTGAATGAGAAACATTTAGAGTTTTTTGGGCTAGAAATTAATTAGTTTTCCAGCTGATTGGGCTATGTGGAGAGATGTGTTGATAGATGAATTTTGAATCCAGACCATTTGTGGTACGTTTTCTTATTAAACATTTTTATTATATGAATGTCCTTGGTTATATTTGATTTGATTCATTGAGATATGGGGTGGAAAGTTTATTTTGTGTTTTGGGAAAGAGAGAGGACACATGCATAAAAATTTATATTCTTGAAGATGTATCATTGACATGTGAGGAACTAAATGACATGGCATCAAGGGTAATTTGGAAACAGAACCTGTCAGACAAAATATTCTTAGAAATTAGAACAATCCTAGATCCAAAATCCGTTCTTTTTAATGTACCATTGAAATAATGTTGTTCAACTATCTTAGCTTTTCTGTCTTTTTAAATGATCTCCTTATTGTCCTTCAAATTGCAATATTTTATTTAAGAATTTGGACTCGGTGCACACTTGAATCTAGGAGGCCTTTTCACTTCCTGTCAGAATTCTGTCCAGCTTGGCAATCACTGTTTTTTAAAAATGTATTTTAACAATTTCATGCTAGTTGATAGCTATGTGATATAAATCTAAAGTTCTGCTTGCTACAATTTCCACAACAAGCTGGATATCCATCAGAAACCTGTCTTAACTTCCTTTTCTTGGCAAATTATCTCCTTTCCAAGTCTCAAATTTCTATGATGAACATGGATATCTCCATACTGATGCTTGCATTAAGAGAATTTGCTAATAAACAATGAGCTTGAGATGGAAATTTCACAGGCTTTTAGCTTGGTAAACACCATGTTTTGTGATCAGTGTCATACTTTGCTTCAAGCCTGTGACGTGGCCTAAGGGCATTATTAGATGCTTAATGATCTTTTAGGGTAATTTGTGTCAGTTGAGATTACATTTGGTAGCTCCAATCAACAGGCAGATTTTCATTTTTTTTTAATCTAAAATCTAGTTTAAATATCCACTTTTCTTTATTAATTTTGTTCACTTAGAAAAATAATACTACTTTTTAGCTAGTTATCTGTTTGTTACAGTTGAGCAATGTTATCTTGCTTTGTCTCTGTCCATTTTCTTTGCCATGCTTGTATTAATTTGTTGTCATCCTACCGCCTAGATATTATCTTTTCAATATGTATTCTTCTACAAGCATTTTAAAAATATTTCTATCTATTTGAGTTTCAGCACAAACAAACTTGGATTCAGTCCAGAATTTCTAGGGCGCGTCAAACTTGTGACTAGTGTGGCATCTTTAGTGGGTGTTGCCCTATATAATGCATTTCTAAAGAATGTTCCCTTGAGAAAAATTTTTCTCCTGACGACTATCATAGGTTCAACCCTTGGGATGACCCAGGTGAGAAATTGTAATTTTTGACATGAAAGACCAAGAAGTTCGGATATCTATTACAAATTTTATGTGGATCTATTGTTTTAGGTATTTCTTGTCACTGGACTAAATCGAGAGTTCGGCATAAGCGATGAATGGTTTTCTATTGGGGACTCACTGATTATAACAGTCCTCAGTCAGGTGACTATATTTTACTTAAACTATAAATCTTTGTATGCGGATAAGTATTGATCCAGTGTATATGTATAATTTCTGAGACACCAGTTGTTTATTTTGTCATCAGAGGAAAACAGTATTAAACTTACGCTAGATTTGAATTTTGCTTTCACCTTTTAACTCGCACCAAAATAATTAAGTTTCATAAGAAAGATAGCTTCCACAAATATAATTTGTGCCAAAGCTCTAAAAGCCTAGCAGAAGCTTAAACTTGGTGCACCGAGGCAAAAAAGTCATATGTGCTGGTTTCTTGTGGTTTGTGATACTTCTTACTCTCATTCAAATTGTATGCCGCAAATTAAGGGGTCATAGGTGCAGTATAATATTCTTAAGTTGCAGATGTAACCCAGCACACCTTGCTATATGTTGGCTTCACTGCTTTTTACTGGCAATATGAAACTATACATAAATATATATAAATCATATATGTGAATTTTAGCTTTTGAACTGTTCTCTATAATTTTATGATTAAATACTTTGAACATGTTTCATTGGTTACCAAAATATGTAGGTTGGAAGTTTTAAGATGCTTTGTCAAAGGATCTAATCATCACATATATGTCATGGCTCAATAAGACTGAATGGTTTGTGTAGAGAATGCAGTAATCATTTATGGAATAAGTTAAATCTGTATAATTCAAGCACAAGTCAAACACATACTGCCAGGTTGACGTTCAAAAGATCTTAATATATGACATGAGACAACTGGAGCTGTTCTTGAAAAGTGGAGGAACTTAGGAAAAAGCTTATATAAGTTTGTAAAAAGTCAGTGCTTGTATGATGAAATGACATGAATTTTCTAGGGAAAGCAAATGGACATGCCTTCCATCTGTCTGCTGACATTGTAGCTCCAGATAATGCATTAGTTGATGATAGAACTTTTGATCTGGTCTTTATTTATGCTTTTTCTAGTTATCATTTTCGCTAACTTTTCAACTACTAGCAGTGTTTCATAGTGCCGCATCATGATGATCAAGAAATCTGAACCATTTTGCAGGCTTCGTTCATGCCTGTTTTGGTATTAGCTGCAAAATTATGTCCATCTGGCATGGAAGCCACTTTGTTTGCTACCCTGATGTCGATTTCAAATGGAGGCAGCGTTGCTGGTGGCCTTTTGGGTGCTGGCCTCACTCAACTTCTTGGGGTCACCAAAGACAGCTTTGGCAACCTAGCACTCTTGATCGTTATATGCAATCTCAGCTCCTTGCTGCCTCTGCCTCTCCTTGGCCTACTTCCAGAGGAAAATCCAGATGCCAAGAATGCAGATATTGGACAGACAAAAATGAACTGAAGCTGTTTTTGTTGCCTATGTTTTAAATCATTCAAGTTTGGTATGAATGCCTGCCATTTCAATTACCACGCTGTGGTTAAATTTCTTGGAGCTGATCATCGATTTGAAAGATCACACCTCATTTTAGTTTTTGGTTTAGACCAATGGCAGTTCAATCGGTGGCTACATCGGTGATCAGGTTCATGCAGCTGCTAACTCATGTATCATAATGATGCTTGCTGGATAGTTTCAGAAAGGCTGCGGCAAAATAGGCAGAGTCTGATTAAGCGATTTATGTGTAGAAAATAAAAATTGACCTCATTTTGTAGCAGTTTGACTTTACTTGGACAAAAAGAAATGACAAATTTGCATTTTTGGAGGCCTTCGTAATTCTCAGATACTCTGCAGAAATTACATTTGATGTTAGGGATTTAGAGCATTCGCATTTTATATTCGTTGATTCACTACACAGTAGTATATTTAGTGAAAAAGGGGAAAGTTGTGGTCATATTATAAGAAATTTTATGTTTCTCTACTTAAAGGTTAATTGGCTGAAGTACATGAGGTGATCAGAATTTTTTTTATTTTTTTTAAAGAAAAAATATGGAATAAACCAATTTCATTGGGATTATGAAATTACAGATAGGAAAATGACAGAGCAAAAATACAATTAGGAACACAACAGCATGAACTCAGTCTGTCTAAACAGTTTGCGAGGAACATGTGATGCCCAAAAATTCCCACATCTTGATATGTCTTCAATCAGCAAAACCTCTGTTTTGAGCTTCAAATCTAAAAATTCCTGGATTTCTTCCTTTCCAGATACAACACTACACAGCAGCAAAGTCTCCCAATTTTTAATTCTCTTCTTTCTCCAACAAAACTAAAATGACCCAATCTAACCACGCCAAATCTTAGCACCCAAAAGTTCCTGCATCTTTACTTTTTTTGCTAGGACAGATGAATCACAAATGTCTAGAATCAGTGCATTCAAAAGAGTCAGCATACAAAATGTCTTGGAACGGACCATCCACAGCATCTCACACCTTGCCAGAGTGGTCGACTATGAAGGAGGCAACCTAGTCCGTAGCTCTATTTGCCTCATGGTACATATAGCTCGTCCAGAGGTTGGTGTATTCCCTAGCAGAGATGTCCAGAAGAAGAGGGTGTCTATGTGCCACTAGGGTCTATCCCCAGATCTGATTAATGGCAGTGGTCGAGTTGTCCTCTAGGTGGATGAGGTCCACACATAGATAAGATCCCCCCTCCTCCCCACGGCGCAGTAATGAGATGCGAATCGAGGCCTCTAATAACAAATTTGGCACCACGCCTGCTGCCGCCATCAGACATGTTACGATCGAAGTTAATTTTGAGGAAGCTCGAGGATGGGGGCTCCCAATAGATGGAGATCATCTTGGCCGCTATAGGAGCTGAAAAGGAGTCCCAACTATTCCGAGCAATCAAGGGCTCTCTGACGGAGGGTGAGTAAATAACTTCTGTCGTCTGAACAAAGGCCCTCTTGTTGTGAATCTAGGCAGCTGACTACTTCCCTCGAAAACACGATCATTTCTGGCCTGCCAGATGCGATATGCCAAGTGAGCAATCCTGATGCCCAACCCTCTAATAGGGGCTCTCCTGGAACAGTCCCTCAAGTAGGAGAGGAAGGTCTCAATGGGTGCTGCCGATCGAAACAAAACATGGGAGCCATCAAGAAGCCCCCACACCCACACTGTCTAATAGCACTGGAAAAGTAATAGCACTGGAAAAGTAATAGCACTGGAAAAGGATGTGAGACACCAACTCCTCAACATGGCATACATCATATGTTGGCGGGAGACAAATTCCTCCTCTACTTAGCACACTCATGGTAGGAAAGTGACCCACGCCACATTACCGAGGAATAAGGCGACCCTAGTGTGGGCCCCCAACCACTAGACCCAAGCACAGTTTCGCCTCTACTCGTTCTTAGCTCCGAACATCTGATAGAGATCACCAGCCTTCACTTTTAAACTGCAAGTCGTTTGCCAAACCATTCTATCTAAAGAGTTGACCTTGGGGATTGGAGCAGCGGTGATCCTCTCTGCTAGTCCGCCACCAAAGAGCTGGGTGATGAGGGTATTGTTCCACTTCCTCTTCCCCGGGGTAAACAGCTCACAAACTCGCACGTCAGCACTAACCTTAGTGTTAACCATTGTAGGCTACTAAGGTAGAGGCAAATTAGATAACTATGCATCACCCATAACCCTCACGACCTGTCCATCACCAATAGACCATTTGACATTGGCCATGGCCGTCGTGTTATGCCCACAAATCTCCTTTCAGATGAAGGAGCTATTCAGACCAATACGCAACATCATAGGAGACATCCATGGGCTATACGTGGCCCATATAATAGAGTGCCACAGGCTCTCCGGCTCTAGCATATATCTTGTAGCATAGCTGGCCATCAATGCCTCCCTCTTAGCACGGAATGAACTCCAGACCTCCTTCCCATAGGGGTAGACACATCGCCCTCTAGGAAATCAGGTGCACTCTATTAGTCCTGCCATTTTCCCTAGAGGAAATTTTGAAACATCTGTTTAACCTTCAATAAGGAGGATTTTGGAAGAACAGTATTAACCATAAGATAAATCGAAATAGAACTAAGCATAGATCTCACCAGGGCGACCTTGCCCATGATGAAAGAGCTCTAGACTGTCAACCCTCCAACTGCACCTAAACCCTTCGCTCCAGTACACTATAGTCAGCTCTTCGCAGTCCCCTCCCAGAGATCGGAACACGCAAGTACTGCCAAATCCTAATATGTTCCTTGATCCTCAAGTAGTCTCTCACAGTGGCCTTCAGCTGCGGCTTGACCTTCAGGCTAAAGTATACAACAAACATACACAAATTCACCAGCTGGCTCGAGGCTGAACAATATTTCTCCAAGACCCTCCATAGGATCACTGCATTCCTTCTGGTGGCCCATGCAAGTAGCAAACAATTATGAACAAACAAGAGGTGGGACATCGGTTGGGCCCCCATGGCCGACACAAAAATCTCCAAGCCCTGGCTGATAATGGTAGCTCGAAAGGCTCGTGATAGCACATATGTACAGATAATAAATAAGTACATAGATAGGGGGTAGCCTTGGTGCAGGCCACCCACAAAAGTGAAGTAGTTCGTCAGTGTGTTGTTGACTAGGATAGCATAGAAAGGAGCCCGCACATAGCTAAGAATCCACACACCATAGAGTCCAATGCTCTCCAAAGCATGCACTAAGAAATTCCAGCTCATACAGTTGTAGGCCCTTTCCATATCTAGCTTGACGACCATGAGACTACGGTGACACGAGGCCTTCTGAAGGTCATGCATAAATTCTTGAGTGATCAACACATTATTGATGATGCTCCAGCCACCCACAAAAGCCCCCTGCTCTAGGATGATGACCCGAGGGAGGACATGCTTCACTGTAGTCACCAAGACCCAGGCAATACCTTGTACAAAGTGGTGCAGAGATTGATCGGCCTGTAATGGCTGGGCTTCCTAGTATCCTGCCTCTTCGAAATGAGGGTTATGAAAGTCTTCCTTCAGGAATCAAGCATCTCTACAATTATGATAAATTATTGTATGGCATCAACCACCTCATGGTGAATGATCGCCTAATACCTTCGGAAAAATAAAAGAAACCCATCAAGGCCAGGGGCCTTGTCTTTTACCATGGAGCAAAAGGCCTCCCGAATCTCATCCTCTAATACTGAGCTAGCGAGGATGGCGGGCTCATTGTCGATGACCCTCTCATCAGCTGGAGAGATAAACCCCCCCCCCCCCCCCCCCAATCTAGTTGTCCATCTTGAGCTAAAGAATTGAAAAATCTCATGTCATGGTCTCAACACTGTCAGTCAACTGGCTGTTGCCATCCCACAGCCTCAAGATGTTATTCCTCCTTTTGATGATCGTGGATTCATGAAAAAATCTGGTCTTTCTGTTCCCCTCATTTACCCATTGAATCCTCAACTTCTGGTGATAGAAGATCCTCTATTGCCTAAGTAGGGAGTGGTGCTCTATGAAGCATCTCCAGAGCTTAGCCAACTCCTCTGGGGACAACCCCCCATTCTGGACCTCCTTCGATTACGGGTCGATGATGGAAGCCTCAACGCCCTCAATTCTCCTAAAGATATCACCCACCTCCAATCAGTTCTAATTTTGAAGCCTCCACTTTATGAGTTTCAGCTTGCAGATGACCCTATACATGGCATCACCCCAGACTAGTTGTGCCCAAACATCTCGCACAATATCCAATGAACATGGGTATGTAGTCCAAACTCTCTTAAATTGGAAGGGGTCCGACAGGCTTTACTAGTATCAATGCAAATCAAAACAGGACAGTTGTTAGATGCTATGCGAGGAAGTGGTGCATTTGGGGGTTAGGGAACTACTAGTTCCAAAAGGCCATGATAAAGGCTCTATCAATCATTTTCCAAACCCTAGCACACCCAAGACGATTGTTGCACCAAGTGAACCTGGGTTCGATGAAGCTGGGGTCCACCAATCTACTTGCCTCGATGAAGTCCCGAAACTCCCCGGTCTCAATTTTATCCAAGAAGGGTTTACCTCCTCTCTTCTCATGAGAACCCAGAATACAATTGAAGTCACCAGCAACCAGCAAATGAAGCCCCTTCCTGATTAGGTTGGACACGTCACTCCAGAGGATCTGCCACTCCCTATACTCTGTGTTAGCATACATGGTTGACAGAAACCAAGGAGTTCCCCTAGGTTCAGTGATCACCATCATAGCTTGCTAGGAGCAATTATGGAACACATCAATAGCTATGTCGCCCGTTCGCCACAAAACAATAATGCCCCCGGCTAGACCTTGAGCCTTGATGGCATAAAGGTTCCAGGAAGTCGGGAAGCGGCAAGCACAATCCTCCCCACCTTGGGCCTTTACCTCCTGGTTTCGCACCCACATCCCCATTGGTAGCCTTGTCACCCCGAACACCCCCACCTTACTACACCTAGCCTCCTTATGCGACTGCCCGGATTCCAGTGTTGTCTTTACTAGCATCACCACCGCCATGTGCTCCGCCCCGATGTCGAAAGTGAGGGAGGCCAGAGACAACCTCCAAGAACTCCTTCATCGAATTGTGGGCCTACAACCCCACGAGAGTCAACTTCAAAGTTTCTGAATCTTAGAAATAACAAAAGACATCTTAGGATAAGCGGACTCCTCAACTCAATAAAGCCCAAATATCCAAAGTTCTGTAGAACACTATATTCCCATTAGAAGCTTCATGGAAAATAACTCTGGTTTTGGATCCGGTAAAAATATGCCTTCTTCTATTAATTCCCTCAAAAAAATTTTAAAATCCTAATGGTCTATGAATCTCCAATGGAAAAACTAGCTCTAATGATGAACGAGAAACAAGTGTTTCAATGAATCTTACTGGACTGAGGTTGCTAAGAATGATGAATAGTGAGTGATGTTATGAGAGAACAATATGGCAAGATGATATAAAGTTTCCATGTCATTGGGCAAACTTATGAAATATTGCATGAGATTCTACTCTTGAAAACCTGTAACTATCCCGCATAATGATTGATTAGTCTAAAATATCTACACTATAGTACTGGATTAGTAGTTAGAAAAATTGATAGGGAAGAATTACTTGATCTTCTCTATTGTGTTACTTTGAATATATACAATTTAATATAATACAAATCCTAGAAATTTTGGGACAACTAAAAATATAAATTCTATGAGCTTAGGCTAAAGGTGTATACAATAATAAAAGTCAACAATGAAATTGCAAGAATGTCATGCAAAAAAATTTTCATGATTGCATACAACTTGAGAATGGAAATGGATCCCAATGATTGTGGATTGATGAGAGAACACATGCTTGACTAATTTCCTAATAAAGATATGAGAAAAGAATCCCATGATTGTAGAGAGTATATACATGGAAACAGGTTCAGTGATTGTATGAAATAAGCACACCCGTGCTTGACTAGGTTGTCTAATACGAGTATGAAAATGGATCCCAATGATTGTGGAGAGATGAGAGAACACATGCTCAACTACTTACCTAATAAAGATATGAGAAAAGAATCCTATGATTGTAGAGAGTACATGCATGAAAATAGGTCTAATGATCGTGAGAAATAAGAGTGCACATACTTGACTAAGTTGTCTAATAAAAATATAGAAAAATAATCCTATAAATATAGAGAGCTCAAGTATAAAAATGGATCCCACTGATTGTGGAGAGATGAGAGTGCACATGCTTTAGGATCCCTAATACCCCACTCAAGTTGGCATGTGCAAAGCAGAAACACTCAGCTAGCACACATCTTCATGTTTTCTACCAAGCACCTTAATGAGGATATTTGCAAGTTGATGTTGAGATGGAACAAAGGAAGTGATGATGATACCTTTTGTAATTTCTCTCAAACAATATGGTCGTTTAAGCTGCTTGATTGTCACAATATTGTGGTATTGATTGTGGATAAGAAATACCATGATCCAACAGTAAGTATCATAACCATACAAGTTCACATATGATAGCAAGAGATAGTGCTTTAATTCTTAGCCACGAGATACGACTAGGGCCAAGAAAGGTAATATAACCAATTGTTGAACACCTAGTTATTGGATAGCTAGCCCGATCTAAATTTATATAGGCAAAAAGTAATAAATTAAAATTTGAAGATAGTAAGATCCCTTGAAATAGTGAAACCTTTAAGTATCCCAAGATTCAATGAGCAGCATCAAGATATGCACTACGAGGTTAGTGCATAAATTGAGTTAAGATGTAGATTGCATCATGGAAATATCTAGTGAGCGATCATGAGATAGAACGGCCATCCAACGACTGATGATATAGGCTAGGATAATAATTGTTTAGTGTTGTCACCTGGATGACACTACTGCTCAATTAGAAATATTGCTAGCGTGGAGCCAAAAAACCCAATCTCAAAAAGAATGCCAAGGGTTTATTTACTTTAAGTAAGAAAAATACCATCAATGCTTAGAAAAATCTCAATGGGCTAAGATCCTTGATAGGAAACTTAGACTATAAAAAAGCCTAATGGTGGATGCATAATATCTTGTAGCAATAATATCATCCAAATAAACTAGAAGTATTGTGAACGTGTCAACGATATTGGAGGTAAAGAGGGAGTAATCACCATAGGACTGTTGAAATTCTTTTTGGTGAAGAGGTTGAACAAACTTCTTGAACCAATTGCTAAATGGTTGCTTAGGGCCATAGAGTATTTTTGTAGCTTAGAAATATGAATCTCCCCTTTATATGCGAGGGTAGGAAGTAATTTCAAGTAGACATCCTCTTGGAGATTTCTATGGAGGAAAGTGTTTTTGATATTAAGTTGGTAGAGTTGTTATTTCTTTGTAGAACCTACAATAGAAGGCAATGTAGTGTGACCAATTTGGCAATGGGTGTAAATGTTTCATGACAATTAAGGCCTTTGAGTTGTGTGAACCCTTGACTATGAGATGAACCTTGTATCTGTCAATGGTGCCATGAGAGTAATATTTTATTTTGTACACCCATTGGTACCTGATGGGGTGCTTATTGAGTGAATGAGGTATAACGACATAGGTGTCATTCAGTTTAAGAGCATGCAGTTTAGTAATCATGTCATTCAGTTTGTGCTTAACAACCTTGCTGCAAGTACGAGGTTTAGCATGAGAGAGAATAGTACTAAGAAATGCATGACGAGTTAAAAAAAAATTTGAATTGCAAATATCTTAAGAGATGGGATAGGGCTTATATATCAGGTGAAGGAGCACTTGAACATTGTGGTGATGGATTGTTTGACACAATAAATAGGCTCTGAATAATGGAGGTATGAATATAATTTTTCGGTTAATAAGATTCTATGTTAGACACGTTGAGTGACGTGTAGGTGGAGTAGGTTATGTGGGTGTAGTTGGTTGAACAAATTGTACGGCTAGTTCTAAGTTGGATGGGGATGGTGGTATGTTACTATTGAGAAAGTAACTCTTGGAAGAGGTGGAGATGAAGTGGATGTCTATTATTGAACAATATTATTAAAAGATGTAATATGTGTGTCAAAGATATCATTATTATCAATGGAAAAAAAGCATAATGATGTGCTTTTCATGATCCTTATTAGACATGTGGCAAGGAAAAAATCATTTTCATGAAAAATTACATCATAACTTGTAAATATTTTATGTGTTTCCCGGTCACATACTTGATATCCTTGCTGTTCTTAAGGGTAACCATCGAAGCTACATCAATAAAATTCGGGGTCAAATTTGTGAGAGAAGTAGCAATGTTCTTAACACAACATAAGCACCCAAAAATATGCAACTAATCATAAGAAGGTGGAGACTGTAGAAGCAACACATGGAGAGTTTTGCCAGATAAGATACATATAAGCATCTTATTTATAAGATAGACTATAGGTGAGAATACATATGTCCTAAAACTTGATGGGTAAGTGAGCTTGGAATCATAAAGGACGAGCCATCTTGAGGAGATATCTATGCTTACATGTAGCTCTCCTATTTTGTTAAGGTGTATCAATGCAGGTATGTTAGTGCAAGATGTCATGCTCTTGAAACAATGCTTGAGTATCATTTGATAAGAAATCAGCTTCATTGTTAGTTCGAATGATCTTGACCTGATATTGGAACTAAGTTTGAATCATTTTCAAAAAATATTTGAAAGCACAAATATGGAAATGGATCTTAATGATTGTAGAGAAATGAGTGCATACATGCTTGACTAGGTTGCCTAATAATAGTTACATCTATCCTCCTAGTTTGTCTCTTTCCATCTTTCCATCTTTCCATCTTTCCATCTTTCCATTGTCCATCATATGCTGCAATAGTATATTGAACTTCCTTTGGTTATTGATGACATGCATCACCTTTTTTGAGGAGGAAAGTTGACTACTTCTTACGAAGCTTTTTTGAATTCAAATTCAACTAAATTTCAGCAGCATTTTGCTTAGAAATGAGTTTGGCATGTTATGTGATCATGTGGCATGCTATAGACTAATTGAAGGTAGGAGCAAAAAGATTACTTTAACGAGCTAGTTTGGGTTTTCTTTTTATCTCTAGAAATTTTAAGGAGAACACTTGGTGAATGCCATAATTAAGCAATTAGGGATTACCACAATTAATTGCATTCAATATGAAGGACTTATCCAAGTTGATGAAGAAGGCATCTAGTACATGGTCTACCAGAAACATTTTGTTTGATGTATGTATTGCTTTTACTTATTTATTATACTATTTTGGCATGAATGTCTACGGCAGCTTCATTATATTTTTAGATGTGAACATAACTTTTAGTGTTGCTGTATTCATCGAATTCATCATATCAACATTGTATCAACTAGAGATTTTTCAAAATCTTTGCACTATCAAGGGTCATTCTCATCAGCCAAATTGGTGGCTTATAAAAGGAAAGAAAAACTTATGGCTGGTTTGCTCTGATAGTATCACCCATTTCTATTGGGTTTGATTCCGGCTGGTGTCAACCCCTGAGGGATGGCATATATATAGAGCAGAAGCTAGAGATTAACCCCTTCTATTCTGAAAATAAAATAAAAATGAAAAATAGAAGGGAAAAATACAACAACAACAATAACAAAAATATGTTTTGTCTTTCATATGGTAATTTAAGTTAGCGACATATAACACCTCAATTCAAAATTAATCAATATATGGTAAATGCAACTTTTAGTGAATCAAATGGCTCAACAGACTTAGTCGTGTTTATACATATAGATTATGTTCCACCTCTCTCTCTCCCCCCCCTCTCTCTCTCATATGCACATGCACATAAAACTTCCATTTTTTCTTAGCGTAATAAATTTAATCAATGCATTATCTAGACGCCACATTTTCTAGAGTTTATCTTAGTTCATCGATCCGAAAAAAGGCATGAAGCGATAGTACTGGGTTCATGTTACTCAAATGAAATAGATGGACACCATCAAGCTTCCATCCTAAGGTGGCAAGATATAAAAGGTATACATGGATAGGTAGATAGGTAGGTAGATAGAGAATGGATACCCATTGAATTAGAGCCTTGGACTATTGGCTAGTGGAAGTAGGCAAATGATTGGAGTGAGAAATGAGAGACTTGATTGAGTTGGGTGCATTTCCATGTTTTGTAGGGCAAGAGCATGTGGAGGTGCATGCTGGGGGGAATATTAAAGAATCACTGACTAGCAAGAGCATGTGGAGGTGCATGTGGGGGGATGTGTTTGGAAAATCACTGACCAACATTAACATCTAACCATATCATGTATAATGATTAGCAGGTTCAAACAAACACCAATGTGAGCAATCATTATGCCATGGACAATGGATATAGAGCCAGATTTATGATGAAATCATTAAGCCAAGATTGAGATAGGATGCTGGTCATGGGCTCTGAACTTTTCCATGGCTTATCATCGGGAGATGAAGCTTCCTTCAAATAGAAAATTGCCGGCTTTTGGACCTGCCAATTAATGCAGGAAACAATGATCAGATCTTCAAGGTTAATTTGGAAATCTATGTAGGAAAGAGCCTTGGATTTTGTCTTCCAACAAGACATTTCCGGTTCTTTTTAAGTGTAGCTCATATTTCACAACCACAGGTTCTTCCCGTCTGTTCTGATCAAGACATGTTAGCTTCTCGATGAGCTTTAAGACGGATATACTTCGATCAGTTATAGGAGCAAGTTTTCCATTGCATTAGTTCAGGTATGACAAAGATGTTATCTCATTCAGGTTATGTATAAAGTAACAAGCATCCATCTACTTCTTTTGAGGTCTTTTTGAGAAGTCAACTGCTTTTGATTTCAACAGGAGACAGATGCCTACCATGACCGAAACCTTGAGACTAGAATGCGCATGCTTCGGTGTTCTTGCACCGATCAAAATTTATAAAACTAAGTTAAAAACCTGAGTTTGGTTGCCAAACCTACCTGCATCATTAAAGGAATCAATGCCCATTAAAGAATTTAGACCGTAGGGTCCAAGGGTAACTACTGACCAAAACATAATAATTAGGTCATCTTCTTTAGCTATTGAAATTTATTATGGACCGGTTGGTGGTCTGTGTCTCTACATGCATGATTACCTGAGATCTGTTCACAGAAAGGATCTCATTACTGTAACTTTGTTGTAACTGTGTTCTATTCATTAAACCAGAAAGCACTGAACACAAGGTCTCTTATATTAGAAAAGGTTACTCCAAGTTCAGCATAGAATGGGGTGACTTTAACCGATGAAAGCAGGCCATGTATCAAATGCAATAGTACCTAAAATCTAGAAATATTTGATAGGGAAACACTAGTTTTAGAACAAATAATAGAGAGGGCAAACCTCAAACTGAGCAAATAGAGGTTCCTGATAAAGTATCGTTTACTAAAGATTAGTTTACAAATATCATGATTAAGCTAAGTTCATCTTATGTTAATTGATTGAAAATAATGCAAAGCATTCCTCTAAAAAGAGAAAATAGTGCATAGGAAATTTATCATATAATGAAAAATTTACTGAGTGGAAAGATTAAGGCACATATTTTTATTTAATATGAATAAAAGGACCTAACATCTGAACAACTATAGTCGGAGCTACAAGGTCTAATTTAAACAAAAGAGAACCTAGAGAAAAAGAATTTAGAATCATATACACATTTTACCAAATTTTGTTTGAGAACCTATTCCTTATTTCTGCTGGAATCAATAGAATCAGAAAATAAAGCTTTGAAACTAATGTTATTACAACTTAGACTAATGCCACCCTAAACCTAATTAAATGGTTGACCGCATTTAAGGGAGCAAATCGCATGGAAGTGGTGATTGAGTTTTCTAATTATATCATTAGTTTTTAGTGATGCATGCATGTTCATAGTGCAAATCGCAGACCTACCGTTCATTCAAAATCAGCTGAAAGCCCTGTTCTGAAGTTATGTCTGGTTGCTCACTAATCACCATGATAGAAACCATCGCCTTCCATTTCGGTGTGGAGCACCTTCACCTATTCAGTTGCCTCGAAAGCAAAAACTTTCCAGCGTTCTTACAAAATTCAAACTCCAATCATAATTTTAACTACCCTGAGGAAAAGTAGTCCTTGGTTTGACACACACTTTTAACACCATTTCATTACAGCATTCAGTAAAGCAACCTTAATGAGGAAGTCGGTCTTTAATCCACAACAATGAAGCCAAACGAGGACCATGTCAAAAATCGCAGGGGAGACCACAAACAGTATAAAATAACTACTAGAAGTGACAATAAAACAAGTGATTTTGCTTGAAGGGACAACAAAACAAGTGATATTTATGCAGCAGAGAGAATCCAATTCTCCAAGTCTGACCCCCTCCAATGTACCATATATCATCCAAATTCTAAATTTAAGTATAAGGCCAACCATGAGATGCCCCAACTAACCTTGTCTCACATCCTTCCCTTAGAACCCGGAGAAAACTGCGGGCGATTTCTCTTAATAAATATCCTCCCCTACCCTCCAACCATAAAAACTCCAATCAAGCCTTCGCTCCCCAAGCCCACCATTCTCCCATGCCTGCAAAAACACACTCCATTCCATTTAAGCCTTCACAGCTACTACTGCCATCTCCTCTGCAGCACCAGTTATAGCAGCCTCCTTGCCATCAAAAACACACTCATAACTCCCGTTAGGCCTTCGCTGCTGCTGCCACCTTTTCCACTGCAACACCATACATCGCATGATCTCAAGTTTCCCCGGCGTAGGCATCAATATCGAGCATGGAAGTCGAGTCTGCGACGTGCGAGTGCTGCGGGCTGCGAGAGGACTGCACCCAGGATTACATAAGTGGTGTGAAGGCCAATTTCGATGGCGTATGGTTGTGCGGGCTATGCTCGGAGGCAGTGAGAGATGAAGTGAGCAGGAGCAGGAGGAAGGTTTGTGGGGTTCAGGAGGCTGTGAAGGCACATATGTCCTTCTGTAGGAAATTCAAATCCAATCCTGCAGTCCGAGTAGCTGATGGAATGAGGCAAATGCTTAGGAGGAGGTCTGGTGACATGTCGAAATCTGGCTCGGGAGTTTCTTCGAGGAAGTTTGGCAGGTCGGCGAGCACATTACAAGTTGGGGATGACACTTCAGTCTCCATCATCTGATTTGAGAGAGAGTTCTAAGATTGAATTGATATCAGTTTGTTGTGGTGCTTAGTTCATCTAATCTTAGCTCTTCTTCTACTTTCTTCTCTGCTTCTTGTGTCTCTGTATATTGGAATTGATCTCAATGGATCTGGCTTCCTACTTAGAGATATTGCAGGTCTTGTGGGTTTTGAATGACTCTCCTCATGTGTTCCTTACTCGTATTGATCTGATCTGATGAAGATTTATTATCCATCGGAGCTAAATCATTAGTCTGTTTCCGAATTTATATGTTCTTTTATTCTTGTGGAAATTGCACGAGTTTCTAAGTGCTTGACCAACCTTACTTGTGTCCTAGATTGCACAGATTTATGAGACTCAATCCAAAGCCCAAGCTTTTCGTGGGCGCAATAATGGCAAAAATCCTCACAAATCCTCAAATCATATAAAAAGGTTGAATTGGGTTAAGTTTGCTGGTGGTTGCCTCTTTGCTTGTGGCCTTATAAAAGCATATGGCATTGGTATGATGGGGTCAGGCTTGTTGGTTACTCTTTGAACAGTGTTCCCATTTACAAAAATAGTATATAAAAATAGTCTCTTCCATTCTTTCCACCCTCAAATGCAAGAAAAGATTAGAAAAATATAGGGTTAGAGATGCTTAAGCACCCTTGCGGGAGCCCTAATAGTGTACTGAATTTGGGTCGGACCGGATCATAGGATAGAAAACCTACCTCCAAAAATTAAATGGATCAGATCGGGTCACAATTTAGTAAATTCAGACCTAATCCGAAAAATAGAACATGTTCAATTTTAGAATCCGACCCGGCTCTATGGATTCTTTAAATCGAGTCGGATCGGGTCTAAATAAACCAGGTTGGATCAAGATTACGAGTCAATTCGTCCGATTTGCAGTCTTACTCACACATGATAAACTTCCCAAATGGATTATGTTTTCCTAACCGAAGTCTACCTGAACCAAGGACCCAAAAATTTCGACTTCCTGACCCACCATTTGCAGCCCTGCGCAACAAATGGACGGGGAGGACTCAGCGCCGTGCCGTCACTCGTCCGTCAGCACGGGGGCATGCGCAGGCTTTCGCACTCGCTCCGAGGTCTCCCCTCTTTGGGGCGGACGGGCTTAATCTCCCGGCCTCCGGAGGCCAGCACCGCCGTTCCCGAGGCGCCGCCGCCCCGCCCCTACCGTCCTCCGGCTTCTGCCGGGATCTCGCGGTGCCGCTCCGACGTCCTTGGATCCTCTATTCTTCAATTGCACAACAGGAAGCCCGTAAGCCTTTGATTCAAAACCCTAGCGGAAGATACCTCCAGTTTGTTTAATAATAATTTTAGTTTCCTGAGTGTTTGATGTTTTGCCACAGTTACTGACAGGGATAAGCGATGTCAGAACTGCTTTATCGCGGCGCTTCTCTTCGATCAATGAAAGAGGTAATTATATTTGTTCTTGTTCTTTAATTGCTATTTGAATTGGACGCTGAATGACTCGCCCCAATACTGCGACGTTTTTCATATGATTGCTAGTGTTGCAAATTTGCGTACTCGTTTGAATTTTGATATGTTATTGTTAAGAAGTGGCGCAGCGAATAGTTTCGGTTATTTTTTACTACTGTAATTGTCAATGGAAATCGTTTCTTGTGCTGTCTTGAAGGCAACGACGAGATTGTAGTGGTAAAAACTAGCTTCTTTGGGTGAAGATGGTACGCAAGTGGAACCTAAAAGTGTCATGTAACAAAGATCATCCATTGACTGATGTTGCTTCCTCACTACTATACATGAAAAACAAGCAAAAAGAAAAGATGTAGATCACCCTCCCTCACATTCACTTCCAAATTGATTCCCCTAATCAATTTGATATTGTTTCCAATGTCTTTCGCCCAAGTACATGAATAATATGTTCCTCCCGTATTAGAATTCTATTGCTTAAGCAACAAGACTTCATTTTGTTGCTTTCTGGGACTTTGGATAAAATAATTATTCCCCAGGTTAAACCATCTGGTTTACCTGGATGTCTTTGTTTTTTTAATTTTTTTCTAAAGTTATACCTTTACCAACATTCACATTGTTTTTTTGTTCTTGGAGGAACTTAAGCGGTCTTATTGTTTTACAAGCCCGTTCACTCCGAGGCTGGATAATTTCTTTATTGCATTCTGAAAGTGTGCTTTTGATTTGCTTCAAGTTCTCATCATGTTGCTGGATGCTTGGAGCTTCTTGCATTGTAAAGTCTGAGTTAAAATGTTGATGAAGACTTGACATGCATGCTCTGGATGATAGATGTTACCACTATAATACCATTATAATCCCACTTTGCTTCAGATCAACGCTGCTGTCAGGTTTGTGAGGCATCAAGGTTGTGGGTTTTTTATCTAATTTTGACAAAATTTGTCAAAAGTCTTGATTAGCTTTTGTTTATCGAAATTATTCTTATGAACTTGCTTTCTTTTGGAATGATTACTCAACTTGATCGGAGGAACTTTAGTGGTAAAGAGAACACAATTGGTTCGATTAAGATGACAAATAATTTTATATTTTTCTCATCTTTTGGCAAAGAAGAAATAAGCTATTTATGCTACAATATGGAATAGCCTACCAAGTCTCCTTGCAAACTTTAGGATTCTTATTCTAGTAATCAAAGAGGATAACTAATGATGACTAGATGAACGATTGAAGATGGAAATAGACCCAAAACAGTAAGTTTCAGCCATTATCGTTGTTCTATAACAACTGAACAACTTTGTGGAAGCAACTCATTCTTTGTCTTCTAATAAATTTTGCCTCAAGTCCTACTTTTATAGACCATCTAAGTGAAGAAGTGAAGATTTAGATCTTCTATAGACCATACATATCTTGATGCAATAGCTGATATCAATATGGAGCATTGGTGGGGAAGATATTGAAGGACTAACTTAGTTAACCTACTTGACTCATTTCATGTTATAAAAGTTGAAAGGAAAAAGACACTATTTAGTCATAAAATGCTGCCATTATGGCCAATTTCTCCACCTTTTTAAGGAATATAATGTGAGTTTGATGGGTATTACTTGGAATGGGGAACAGCAAGGTCTTATGGACCATCTCTTAGATGGAACTCGCTAAGAGGAAGCATTATGGCAGGTTCATATACTCTATATGATTAATGAAATTTATATTCAAAGAGTCAAGTTAAAAGGATTTGAAGGTAATGGTAGCTCTTCAATCAAACGTTCTTATTACATATGAATGTTCTGAAAGGAAGAGGGAGTAGGCATGTGAAACCTTCGCTTGCTTGCCTTGTAATCAGCTAACACGAAGACAGATAAAAGGAAAAGGACAAGTTATGATCCGTTAGCCTTAATTTAACCTAGCTAGCCCATAACATAGGAAAAGTAGGAAATTCGATCACGTGTAAAGATAGGATATTCATCTTGGGGGGGAAGGGTACCATTATAGATTAATGTACAATTATTCTTTTCTTTTTTTGTTGGGGTGGGGGGTGTGAAATAATATTATATAGTAGAAGCTCTATTAAGACATCTTAGGGCATGTTTGGTTGAGGAAAGTTAGACTCTGGAATGGGAATGGGAATAAATGACTCCTATTCTGGCCATTTGGATGGGGGGAGTCTGATTCCCATTTCGATTCCAAGAGGCAATGGGAATACCTAATCCTCCAAAATCCAATCCCGGCTCTCCCGTAGTATTCAAATCTTATTCCAATTCTGATTCTGATTTCAGTCACAAACCAAATACATTGGGGAATATGGTCATTCCTATTCCTATTCCAATTGATTTCGATTTCGATTCCGATCATGAACCAAACACACCCTTAAAGAAATTGAAATAAGGAAGTGTGTCTCAGTATCCTTGTAACTATATTTTATCTTTGTATACAACTACAATAATACCTCTAATTGTTGGTATTCTTACAAAAGTGTAGATTTGATACAAATCTGTTATATTTTAAATGTTAACAATGATATATCAGCATATAAATCTAATTCTTTTGGTGAGGTGGCCTATGCCAAATCATCATAGGAGAACAATATTGAGACATGGAGAAATTGGTGGAATTAAAAAACAAGCAAAGAGCACCTATGCACAATGCAAAATAAAATAAGAAAACCTGAAATTGTATTCAGAAAATTCCAGACAATGAATGTTTCATAATGTTTTGTAAAAGAATCCATCATTTTTTCTAATTTTCTACCAATTTTATAATGTTCAGCTTTCATTGTTTTGACTCATCTTTCATATTTGATATAATTCCAACGTACTCCTAGTTTGCACAAATTCAAAATTCTCAAGTTAGTTGGATTTAACTTCAATATTAAAACCATGGCTATCCTAGTTTTCTACAAGCATTATTTAAATATAATAAGTTGCAATAGAGAATAATGTATTGGTTGAACAAAATTATTTTAGAAATAATACAGAAAAATACATAATTTGCAATTGTGTTTACATGTGTATTCATATGACAACAAATCTTTATCATAAGAAGTATAATAGAATTTTTAAAAATGTTAGAATAATTGCTTCAGGGGTGGTGATAAGGAGAGGGAGTAGTCCAAAGAGAAACATCTAGATCCCATGCTAGCGATTGGGTAGAATAGATTTTGGAGCTGTGGATGCCCAGACACCAGTCACTTCCATTGAGGAAAATTTGGCAATGATGGTTGGCCAAGAGAGAGAGGATAGCCAAATAGGGAACAACAAAGAGTTTCATAGAGATAATGGAGCATTTGGACATATTTTCTTGTTAATGTTGGGCATTTACTTTAGTAGGAAAGTTTGGCAGCAGGACAGCTTGGTGCCAAAAATTTTTGGTGATAAAGAGGACAAGAGAACCAGTGTTAAAATCAAGGTTCACTAAATCAATATGGGGTCATATCGATCAAAGACTAATTCAGTACAATATCTGTTCGTACTATGCCAAGCCAAGTGTACTAGAAATAGAAGGAGAGAGAGGGAGAAGAGGGAGGGAGAGAGGCATACCTTGTTGGTAGCCACGATGAAATCCTAACACTAGCCATGTTGTTGTTGTCATTGTGGAACCCTAATCCTAACCGGTTTTGTCATTGCAAAGCTGTCGTCATTGCATCATCGTTGAAGAGCATCAAGAGAGAGGGAAGAGAGGAGAGGAAGATCGGGAGAGAAGAATCAAGAGAGAGGGAGAGGATCGCGAGCTAGGAGGGGTTTTTATAAAAAAATAGTTCAGCTCGGAACCTGCATCAACTGACCGAATCGTCACGGTAACTGATTGGTCCAGTTTGAGACTGACGATCCTTGGTCAAAATAACTCAAATTTTAGAGCAGGCACTTATACAAGCATAGAGAAAAGTCTCAGTGTGTTGGAAATTGGATGAAAGCAAGAGTTATGGACACGATGGGATTTAATTGTACAATCTAAAGTCCAACAGAAAGTTTGTCTTTTTTTTCCAGTTTAGTGAAATACATGGAAGTGGGGTCCAAGCAGGCTAAAGTTGGAAGAGGAGTCAAGGGGCACTTAACTCTGGCTTAAGGAAACATACTTTTGATAGGTAATGAATGGTGTAATCATAGGTTATCATGCCTATTCATTACATGAAAGAAAATAAAATATGGAGTTCTTTCCTATGGTTTTTTAAAACCCAGGTAGGTCTATCAGGTTGACTCTCTTGACCTTCCACTTAACATTAATTACTGGTTGGGTTAACCACAAACCTGTAAATTTCATAAAACCCAGTAATTCAAGCGGTTCAATTACTTGAATCATCTAGTCAAACCAATATCAATCTATTAAGGGTGGAATACGTAAGAGAGGGGAAAAGAAAGATAGCCACAGAAAGAAGTTTCACAAATTGCGATCTCTTTGACCACTTCTACCTATCATAATTATTTGCACATCACCGGAGGGGGAGAAGAAGCCAATCATCATGGGCCTTTTGGTCCTAAATTTTTCACCTCTTGATCAATCCCCAAACTCCCTGGCCACAACATAATAGCTAGTGGACACCAACCAAATTAGGCAGGAGTAGAGCCATTGTAGCTCGATTTGTGGGAGCAAAGGGCATCACCAACAAATCTGGTGGGATCGGATGATTAAGTGACCAAATATGGTGGGTTTTGAGGTGGAGCAACCATATCCAACTTCTCCTCTTCCTCCTCTCCATCTTGTGGTTTTCGACAGCCCAACCAGCAAGATCACCTTCCTTTCTTTTATTTTCTAGTTCTTCTAAATTTGACATGAGGTGGAGCCTCCAAATCCAAGAAGATAGATCTCGATGGTTTGGAAAGATACTGGTTGATTTGAGATTTTACAAGGAGAAACATATATGGTGTTGGTTTAGGATTTGGGAAGGAAAAAATGTATGGAACCAGTCGACCCACAGTGAAACTGGGAACCCATGACCATGTTCAGAACGCTTACAGAATTTGCAGAGAGAAAGGATCTTACCAGCATATTATAGCTTCATCTGTAATGAGACAGATAAGATGGATGGAGCACCAGCTTTTGCCCTATTTGGGGAATGTTTGGAGTAAGAGTTGCATGATACAACATGGCATAAATTATCGCTGACCATTAAAGAAGTTAGATGGTGTTGTTACTAGGAATATGCCTTGGAAAACACTTGGTTAAAATGTGAAAGATTTTGAAAGAGTTTTCTTTTAAAAAAAGAAATGCAAGAAATAAAGATAACTCATTTGGTGAATTAGAAGAAGAAGGGGATGAGAATATGAGAAGAGTAAGAATCATATAGTGCCTGTTGTGGCTCAAATATTTGAATTCTGATTGGTTTAGCTATAGTGCCCCTTCTGGCTGAAGTTGGAACAAGGGGTGACCCTTGATTTTTAGAAGAATACTTAAAATTGAGATCCAGTACTCACCTTTATAAGTAATCTAATCTCTACATTACGGGTAAATATGGAGGTATTCTGGCATACTCTTGGGACAAATGGAAGAACAGATAGAAATGAAAATGATTCATCAAAAAGACTTCAAAGAGGTTCAGGGTTCTTAGTGCAATTGCTTGTCTTCTTTCCTTGGTTTGTGTTAGTTAACATTTGGTCCTCTTGTGTGGTGCTCAAATTGGTGAATAAAGACATATACTTATTGGGACTTGATGGTTCTCTTGGAATATGTGGGTTCTTATAGTTCACCCTTCAAAGGCATCTCAAGTGTTAATAACACCCCTTTCCAACATGAACTTTCCAGTAACATGTCAGATTGTCATGGTTTCTAGTTGTGAAGAGGGAAAAAATTGACTTATGGAAATTTCTTTTGGCTGTGAGAATTTTGCAGCCAAGCTTCCTTGAGAGCCAATGCATTGCCTAGATCACTTGGCTGAATCTGTAGTAAATTTTTATTGTTCTGGAAGGTCGCATGGACTGTTTTCCAGTAATCCTGAAACAAAAGTTATTGTCTATATTGACACAACAAGGACAATGTTAAAAGAACATACAGCAGGAACCATCTTATCCATGGAGGTCAGGGCCCATCGCATTCTTTCTCATTTACTGTTTGGCAAACATGGTATTATCTTTTTACTGATGCTCTTTGGTATTAAAGTGAAAATGAATCTTTTTGCAATTAAAAATCCAAAATCTGAATATACAGAAATTAAACAGACCATGAAAATACAAACTAGGCATGTGCCATGGCATCGTTTCCTTTTTCCTTGACAAATTTTTTTAAGCACTAAAGTTGATCATGGTATGAGGAAGTTCATTAAAATTTGTGAGCATGAAAGATGAGTCATATCTAGTATGTTTCTGTTGGGTAATCTTGTTAGCTACTTTGTTTTTTAATTTGCATTATTGACACATGTTTGTTCTTTAAACTGTTAATTACTTGAAGATGAATGAGCAAGTCCTGGTGCATAACTGACTGGATTGATCTACTTTATAGACGATATTTCGCTTGAGGAAGATGCCGAGAGGAAAGTGGGTTGGTTATTGAAACTCATCTTCATGGGAACTGCATCAGTTGTTGCTTACCAGTTCTTTCCTTACATGGGTAAAGGATGCATCGTTACTGATATATTTATCTCATTTTTCTTAATCCTGAATTTTTACCACCTAAAATGATAAAAATACAGGGGATAATCTGCTGCAACAGTCCATCTCACTTTTGCATGTCAAGGATCCCTTGTTTAAAAGAATGGGAGCATCCAGACTGGCTCGTTTTGCAGTTGATGGTATTTTGTCAAATTCCCGCGACCTTTAGCTTAATTAAATGTAGTTGCACATCTCTTGCAGATATCAAGGTCTGCTTTTATGGTGATTGCCTTTCATGTACATGTATTAGTGTTTTGGTTTTTTTCATATCCCAGGACCTCATTGTAGTCCTACAAAATTATCTTATGACAAGTTTTTGAGCTATTGGAGATGAAGTAGTTTTGCTTTGTCATGAAAATTGAATTAATTACCTAACATGGATTGTGTAATAGTTTCTATTTCCTGCTATAATTATTTTCATTTCCATGATGGTGTGTTTCTCATGGTGTATTTTACTATTGGTAGGATGGTACAGTTTAAATTCTATGCATATGGAAACTTTAAGCAATCCATCCGTCATTTACTTGCTACAACATGCAATCACACTTCTGCTTCAGCTGTTTAAATGTTTTTGGTCAAAGTCTTATGAGAAGCCTTTAGTTTATATTTTGTCCTTGAGGTAGTGATATGTTTTTATTAACTTAAATAAAGATTAATGTTAAGGATGTTTGAGAACAGAAACTCACTATTTATCATTTGCTTTCCTGCCGTTAACATTTTAAAAAATTCTTCTTGCTTGCCCCGATTGTTATGGGTTTGGCTTTCCTCTTTTTTGTTTTTCTATTTTCTAATTGGTTTAAAGAAAACAAATTCAGCATTATGTCTGTTCATTGATGAGAGATTGTGCAGGGGTCAAAAAATTAGAAAATGCTCTAACAAAGATTCAGGGCAAACTAATCTGATAGTACTGCTTGTTTTCTCTAGGTTGGAAAAGAAAATTACCGCAAATAGAAGGTATACCTTCCTGTCATGCATGATTCTTGCTATTTGCAGGGGAATTGTGAGTGGAAAGAAGATTCCACTTGCCTTCTAAGTGGACTGTACCTATTGGCTTGTAATTATTATAAGGAAATACCAGGGACGTGTCTCTCTTGATGAATTGTTTCCCATGGGCATATCCAGTTTCTTTTCTCTTTACCTCTTTTCAGTTTGTTTCTTTTTGAGGAGTTCATTGTATTTTTTCACTCGAAGTAACATGATGAATTATAGATTTTGATCAAAGTTTAAACGTTTAATCTTAGGATTTCTGGTCTGAAATTCTCATATTCTTCTATACCATATGTAGAAGAAAGGATTATGAAAGTAGTAGAAATGGGTGGAGCTCAAGAACTTCTGAATATGCTTGAGGCTGCAAAAGATGACAAAACACGCAAGCAAGCCCTGAAAGCTCTTGTTGCTCTTTCTCACTCTGGTGAGTTTTCCAAAACTGTCATGCAGATTTTGCCCACTTTAGTCTATGGTGCCAACATAAATTGAAAATTAGAATTTACTTATTTCCTAGCATTTATGCCAACACCATTGCACCGTGTTGTATAGAGTATTCTCTTAAACAAAGTTTTCCTTCATGTAATTTGCATCAATGGGTGCCCTACCTTTCCTTTACCTGATCACATAATTGAAGTTAATGGTGCATATTTAGTTTGCCTATTGCTACAACTAATACTTATCTTGCTAGAAGACGTGTTAGCAGATTTGGTTATTCCTCTTTGGACTGGAAAGACATGTAGAGGTCTGCATGCAACAGGGAAGCAATAGCTGTGCTTTATAGAAGAGCCGTGTTTGATGTAATGAAGACATGCTGAACTTGTTGGTCTGATGTAATGAAGACATGCTGAACTTGTCATGCGATTTTGGATAGATTAATCTTGATCTTCTTAATCTGCAATCTTATCCTGAGAAAAGCAAACCATGAAGCATTTGGTTCCATGACAATTTATTGCATCTGTTTAAGGAATTTAAAATCATTTGTTTTAACCCTGAAGTTATGTTCATCTATTTTCCCCTGGAAAACTGCAGATCAAGCTGCTGAGGCTCTGCACCAAGCAGGTGCAATCACTACTGTTAGTGCCATACCAAATTCCTCGGAGTATGCTGAGGTTGAAATGTACAAGTCCAACCTACTTAGGAGGTTTCAAGAACTACAACATGCTGCCATTGCATTAGAGGGAAAAGGCAATTGATTGATGCATCAGTTTCAAGTTTTCTCATTTTAGTCCTGATGCATAACCTTTTTTACATGGTACGGAAGTAACTCATTGGCCATTTTTCTTGCTATCTAGTCTTGGAGAACCCTAAAATGTGTCTGAAGTTAATTGTTACTTTACGAGGCTGTGTGCATGCTTTACATGGATTATGAGGGCTTCATCAGAATGTCCTTTGTTGAAATTGATTTTTCTCTTGGACTTTGTAGTTTTCTTGTTCTCATCATATTCTCTTATTCTTATTTGGGAAGGCTGGTTAAGTTATGATCTTGGACAACATATCATACAAGAAGTGACTGAAAGAAATGAAAGCATTAGGGGATGCATGCATCAAAATTGTTGTAAACTGGATCTCAAAGTCTTGGTCTATTAATATTTTGGGAGGCAAACATTCTGTGGGAATTATAGCCATATTTCCACCTCTTGCTAAACCTCCTGTAAAAGCACTAATTAGAGGATGAATTATTCAGGTTAGACAGCTTCTGCTATGATGTGAAAAGGTGGAAAATGGAATTAAAAACTTTCCTTCCTGTAACTTGTGAATGAAAAAATAAAAGAAAGAACATTACTAGCATATAGTAATTAAGAATGAAAGTTATTTAAAGTGGCATCGCCCATACATATTCGAACATCTTGCTATTCCACCTCTCCTTGTGTCTCTGTCAAATCATTAATAAGAGGATGAACTACTTAGAATGGAAAGCTTGTGTAGGATTGAAAAAGTTGGAAAATGGTGGAATTGGAAAAATCTTTTCCTAGTGCTCCTGTAGATCAGAAAAAGCCTTTACTAGCATGTGATAGTGAAGAATAAAAATTATTGTAAATGAAATCTCCCACATAACTTTTCTCCTCTTGCTAATCCACCTCCCTTTGCTCCTTTTTTGTCAAGGCATTAACTAGAGGATGAACTACTTAGAAGAGAGCTTTTGCCATGACTCAAAAAAGTGGAAAGCAGGGATTGAAGACTTGCATTGTAGTGCTCTCATAGATTGACCTCCATTTGTACAAGAAAATGGATAGGATATTATCTGTTGATTATGTTTTCTATCTAAACCTATCTAGTATGGATATAACTTATGGTATCCGATTGATCCGTATCTATATTTGTATCCATCAAAGAAAAGTTGATATAGATATAGATATACCAATAATCGATTCGTATCGAAATATTTGATTTTATAACTCCCATAAACTCCTAAGTATGTAAAAACTAAAGTATTTTTGGTTTATTCTACTTTCCATATAATGTCATACTTGATTTTAATAATCAGGTTTCTAATCCTAACTTATTATGATTCACTAAAGAGTTAGATGGTTGAGTGGATGGAGTTTTATCTTAATTACTTTTCATATAATCATTTATTTGTTTTAAAAAATAGGAAAAAGTTTGAGAGCCGCATATACATAAAATCAGTTAAAAATATGAACTAGAATTACATTTTACCCATAAAATTTGGCTATATAATATATATCGATATCAATATATGTCAATATTCCATTCATATCCAAATCAATTTGCAACAAACAAATTTCATCATCCAATTAGAATCTATGTTTGTATTCGTATTTGTCAAAGAAAAATAGAAAAGTATATGATCAAATTGATTCTGATTCATATCTGATCCTTTTCTGCCCTACTTACATGTGCTAACTAAGAATAAAACTTTTCGCAAATAACATATCTTTTAACATGCAGAAAAATATAAAGGCTGTCACTTCATTCATATGGCTTACCCCGTTCTCATCATCTTTTTAATTTTCCCTAGTTGCAACATATTGTTCATTTATTTAATTTTCTTTCTTTTTTCCTTTATAATCTTCGACCTCGATTATTTCTTAACCAATGCATTTGTGACTTGTAGAAGACAGTGTTGTAAAATTGGTGATTTTGAATTGCGCTAAAGATCCCATCTAATGGAAAAAATTGGCTTCTTTAAGGAGCGCTAGAAATGTATCTTTTCTTGCTTCCTCTCTTATTATAAATAAAAGCCAACTTCTACCATCATGCTAAATGGACAACAATGGTCCTCTTTCAATGGTGGGTAAACCGTCAATCAATGTGGAAGCAGTGGCTTGACAAGTTGAGACCCATTTGCAAGGATACCTGAAAGAAGTGGGCATATTTGATGCCATTGAAACATCTCTGCATGAAATCAGTACATTTTAGACTCAGCCTAAGTATGTTGGGCAAAGTATATGTTATAACCAAAACTACTCATTTTTCAACCAATGCACATTTCATGGATTTGATAATAAAATCTTCTAATATGCAATATTTTCTTTATATTTAGCAAGTCAAAGAACTAAGAACTTAATCCTGTATGTTGTGGTGCTAAAGGACAAGAATTTTATTCATTGTCCAATATTTCCATTGATCTGCTGAATGATTAATATAAAATCACCAACCACTTCAATTTCTCCTTTGCTCCTGATCTTTGTATCATTTCTATTGCTAGAATACAAACTTCATACTCTATTGTGTGCATAGTTGAAATCCAAACAAATATCAAATCACTCTTGGGAGAGATAAGAATTGCGACTGCAACACTATCATGCTTGTTGCTTGCCCATCAAAGTAGACTATCCACTTTTTATTGTTAATGGTGAAGTGGATCATCTGTGATAAGCAATATATCAACATCGAGGAAGTTGGTGTAGAATGGTTGGTAAGCTAGAAGTGAGTGTTTTGCCCAAATGCTCTGATAGGGTTGTCTCTTAATAGCTCTTGAAGGAAAGTGATTTCATGTTATGGAAGGATCATATACCATTTTGTTTTATCTCACGATTAATGCTGATTTGTAGCACATATAATTGAGGTGATCCAGTTTTCCAATCAAGAAAATAAGATAAGCTAGGTATAACGATGAAGCCTTTCAATTGCTCTAATTATGGTTAAGCAAATTTTGCCAATCTCAACGTATGTGGTCTCTTAATATCATTTGCTTGTTGAGATGGCAACAATAAGTACGTAATTAGCTAAAAACATAACTTCTAAACTAAGAAAAGTATATTTTGAAAAGCAAAATTATAGTGCGATACCATCTTATTGTTCAAAATGGATATAAAATACTAAGCAAAGGTGGACTCTGGATCGAATATGAGATACTCTAGAATATAGCTAGGTATAACGATGTAGCCTTTCATTTGTTCTAATTGGGGTTAAGCAAATCTTGTCAATCTCAACGTACGAGTGGTCTCTTAACATCATTTGCTTGTTGAGATTGTAACTATAAATAAGTAATTAGCTCAAAACATAACTTCTAAACTAAGAAAAGTATATTTTGAAAAGTAAAATTATAGTGCGATACCATCTTATTGTTCAAAATGGGTAAAAAAAATACTAAGCAAAGGTACCCTAGAATATATATAATTTGTAAATCTTCGGAAAAAAGAAAAGGGGATAAAGAAAGACCAAGTGAAAATTCCATTGGGCAGGTTGCCCAAGTTCTAGACTGAATTCAATCCGGTTTTTATGTAGGTCAAGTCAGCATCTACAAATCTTTTCTTTTCTTTTCTTTTCTTTTTTTTGGAAGAAAACTGAATACAGTGGGCGTTGCCCCGCCAGTTGGGTTCAATCGGCTGACCCGGACCTGAGATATAACTGACTCAACCAAGCCGGAAAATACGGAGGCCAATTTGGTTCGGGCATTGGGTTGACCAGTCCCAAGTTAACACCTCTCCCAAGAACTCTGACACCAAGAACCGGAAAGCAAGAACGAACAAATCTAATTACTTGGAAGCAGCAGCAGCAGCAGCAGCAAGGGAGGGAGATCACGCAAAGCCGCAAACCGAGCTCGCCAGCACGCGGCCAGATCTCTGATGCCGTCTCCTCTCCATCTCCTCCTCCTCCATTAGGTACCACTCTTTCTCTCTCGGGGGTTCAGATCTACCATTCTATCCGTCCGCAAAGATCCGATCTTTCCAATTCCCAGCATCCCGTCTTCTCTCTTAATCTCCCATTGCAACAATCCTTAGATCGAGACTCATAAGACCCTAGAAACCCTGATGCCTTCCTAGGAACCCAATTGACCTCTGGGCATCCAGATTCTGGCTCTGCCCAACCAGCCCTAAGCTTTTCCAGATCCTGATCCCCCGAAATGGGCCGCCCTCGCCTTCGGAATTCCGCCATCAACCCCATCGAGGAGGAACCCGCGGCAGAGTCCCCCGATGCCGCCAACGCCGCGTCGCGTGCGGCCGCCGCCGGCGGCGGCCGCCATGCCGCCCTTGCATGCATGATCAACTCGGAGGTGAGCGCCGTCCTCGCCGTGATGCGCCGCAATGTCCGGTGGGGCAGCCGCTACGCGTCCGCCGCCGACGACCACCATCTCGAGCACTCCCTCGTCCAGTCCCTCAAGTCCCTCCGCCGGCAGGTCTTCTCCTGGGGGGACGCCCGCCGCCCCTGGAGCGCCGTCGACCCCTCGGCCTACCTCCGCCCCTTCCTCGACGTGATCCGCTCCGACGAGACCGGCGCCCCCATCACCGGCGTTGCCCTTTCCTCCGCCCACAAGATCCTCACCCTCGAGGTGCTCGACCCGGGAGCTCCCGGTGCCGATGCCGCCGTGCACGCCGTTGTCGATGCCGTCACGAGCTGCCGGTTCGAGGTGACCGACCCTGCCTCGGAGGAGGCCGTGCTGATGAAGATCCTGCAGGTGCTGCTCGCGTGCATGAGGAGCCGGGCGTCGGCCCTGCTCAGCAACCAGCATGTGTGCACGATCGTGAACACGTGCTTCCGGGTCGTCCACCAGGCTGGTACCAAGGGGGAGCTGCTGCAGAGGTTCTCCCGCCACACAATGCATGAGCTCATCCGGTGCATCTTCTCGCACTTGCCTGATGTCGGAGATGGCGCAGAGGTACCAACTCTGAGAAAGAAGCCCTCTATTTGCTGGCTCTTTTCTTCTTTAGCTAATATCTGACAGTATCAAGTTGAGGGTTTTGTTTGTTCTGTAGATTGATGGGGTCGGCAAGGATCGGGCCGTTGGGATCAAGCAAGTGGAGAATGGAAATGGAAGCGCCGGGTCTGTGACTGGCTCTGGAGATGATAATTTTGTAGGGGGGGTGGAGGTGACGAATGGTGAGCGAATCATGGTGGAGCCATATGGAATTCCTTGCATGGTAGAGATCTTTCACTTCTTGTGTTCTCTTTTGAACATTGTTGAGCAAATTGGGTTAAGTCCTAGGTCGAATACTATTGCTTTTGACGAGGATGTGCCACTTTTTGCACTTGGGTTGATCAATTCAGCCATTGAACTGGGAGGGCCTTCAATACAAAAGCACCCAAAACTGCTGGCGTTGATACAAGACGAGCTGTTCTGGAATCTGATGCAGTTTGGTCTATCAATGAGCCCGCTTATTCTATCGATGGTCTGTAGCATTGTTCTGAATCTTTACCAACACCTGCGAAGAGAGCTGAAATTGCAGCTCGAGGCATTCTTCTCATGCGTGATCTTGAGGCTTGCGCAGAGCCGGTACGGGGCTAGCTACCATCAGCAGGAGGTTGCCATGGAGGCTCTTGTGGACTTCTGCCGGCAGAAGACTTTTATGACAGAGATGTATGCTAACTTGGACTGCGATGTAACCTGCGGCAACATGTTTGAAGACCTTGCCAACCTTCTTTCGAAGAGTGCATTTCCAGTGAACTGCCCATTGTCTTCGATGCATGTTCTTGCCTTGGATGGTCTGATTGCAGTGATTCAGGGAATGGCCGATAGAAGAGGTAATGCACCTCCACATTCAGAAGAACCGATGGAGCTTGAGGAATATACTCCATTTTGGACGATCAAGTGTGAGAATTATTCTGATCCTGACCATTGGGTTAAGTTTGTTCGGTGCAGGAAGTATATCAAGAGAAGGCTGATGATTGGTGCTGATCACTTCAACAGGGACCCAAAGAAGGGGTTGGAATTTCTGCAAGGAACCCATCTCTTACCAGAAAAGCTCGACCCCCGGAGTGTGGCATGCTTTTTCAGATACACTGCAGGCTTGGATAAGAACCTTGTCGGGGACTTCTTAGGTAACCATGACGAGTTTTGTGTTCAGGTGCTTCATGAATTTGCTGGGACCTTTGATTTCGAGGACATGAATCTAGATACTGCTTTGAGGCTCTTTCTGGAGACCTTCCTGCTGCCAGGCGAGTCACAGAAGATACAGAGAGTTCTCGAGGCTTTCTCCGAGAGATACTTTGAACAGTCACCACAGATTCTTGCCAACAAGGATGCTGCCCTCTTGCTGTCATACTCGCTTATATTGCTAAACACGGATCAGCACAATGTGCAGGTGAAGAAGAAGATGACTGAAGAGGACTTCATTCGGAACAACCGCCACATAAATGGTGGGCATGACCTCCCAAGAGAATTCTTGTCAGAGCTCTACCATTCAATATGCAGGAATGAGATAAGAACCATCCCCGAGCAAGGCATTAATTTTATTGAGATGTCTCCCAGCCGTTGGATTGACCTGATGAGGAAGTCGAAGAAAACATCTCCATACATTGTCTGTGATTCCCGGCCATACCTTGATCATGACATGTTTACCATCATGTCGGGCCCTACCATTGCTGCAATGTCAGTGGTGTTTGATTATGCAGAACATGAAGAAGTTTTTCTAACATGCGTAGATGGGTTCCTGGCTGTTGCAAAGATATCTGCCTTCCATCATCTTGAAGATGTATTGGATGATCTAGTTGTGTCCCTCTGCAAATTTACAACCCTTTTGAACACATCTTTGGTTGAGGAACCGGTTATGGCCTTTGGTGATGACACAAAAGCTAGGTTGGCGACGGAGACAGTTTTCAACATAGCTAATAGGTATGGTGACCATATACGCACTGGCTGGAGAAATATACTGGACTGCATCTTAAGGCTGCACAAGCTTGGCCTTCTTCCTGCTCGTGTTGCTTGTGATGCAGCTGATGATTCGGAACTGCCTTTGGATCCAATTCATGGGAAGCCTCCTCCCAGCTCTCTTTCCACGTCTCATGTTCCAGCTATGGGTACCCCTCGTAGATCTTCAGGGTTAATGGGAAGGTTTAGCCAGCTCTTATCTCTTGACACAGAAGAGCCAAGATCACAGCCAACAGAACAGCAACTTGCTGCTCACCAAAGAACTCTTCAAACAATCCAGAATTGCCATATAGACGGTATATTCACAGAGAGCAAGTTCCTACAGGCTGATTCACTTTTGCATCTTGCCAGGGCACTAATTTGGGCAGCTGGTCGGCCTCAGAAGGTAACCAGCTCACCTGATGATGAAGACACAGCAGTTTTTTGCTTGGAGCTGCTAATTGCCATTACACTGAACAACCGAGACAGAATTGTGCTTCTCTGGCAGGGTGTTTATGAGCACATCGCCAGTATAGTTCAGTCTACTGTGATGCCATGTGCACTTTTGGAGAAGGCAGTTTTTGGACTACTCCGCATTTGCCAGAGGTTACTGCCCTACAAAGAGAACCTGGCCGATGAGCTCTTGAGGTCGCTGCAGTTGGTTTTGAAGCTCGATGCCCGTGTAGCAGATGCTTATTGTGAGAACATCACACAAGAAGTTACACGCCTGGTTAAGGCAAATGCTATTCATATAAAATCTCAGATGGGTTGGCGGACTATCACATCCTTGCTTTCCATCACAGCTCGCCATCCAGAGGCTTCAGAAGTAGGGTTTGAGGCATTGGTGTTTATCATGTCTGAAGGGGCTCACCTTTCACCAGCCAATTATATTCTGTGTGTAGAAGCCTCAAGACAGTTTGCGGATTCTCGGGTTGGACTAACAGATAGATCTGTCCGTGCATTGGATCTGATGGCAGAATCCCTGAATTCTTTAGCTCGCTGGTCTCGTGAGACTAGGGAAGTGGGCGAAGAAGCTGAGAAGATATCAGAAGGAATCAGGGAGATGTGGCTCAGGTTGTTGCAAGCACTGAGGAAAGTATGCCTGGATCAGAGAGAGGAAGTGAGGAATCATGCCCTGTTGTCATTGCAGAGATCCCTGGTAGGAGCAGAAGGAATGTCCCTCTCACCGTCATCTTGGACACAGGCTTTCGATCCTGTTATAGTCACAATGCTGGATGACTTGCTGGAGATTTCTCAAAATCATTCACATAAAGATTACCGGAACATGGAGGGAACCCTTTTGCATGCCATGAAGTTACTTTCCAAGGTCTTTTTGCAGCTATTACAAGAACTCTGTGTACTGAGCAGCTTCTGCAAGCTGTGGCTGGGAGTTCTTAGCCGGATGGAGAAATACGTGAAGGTTAAGGTGAGAGGCAAGCAGAGTGAGAAGCTGCAAGAATTGATTCCGGAGCTCCTTAAAAACATGCTGCTTGTGATGAAGGCGCGTGGGATCCTCGCAAAGAGGAGCACAATAGGTGGAGATAGTTTGTGGGAGTTAACATGGCTTCATGTAAGCAACATTGCTCCATCTTTGCAGTCACAAGTGTTCGCAGGACAGGAATTAGAGCAGGTGGTGCATGCTAAGCCAAAGGAATCTGGTACTCCTATAGAACCTAATGGCAGTAGTTCTGGGCCTCTGGCTGAGGCACCAGCAGATCAGTCTGGAGGGTAAGATCTTGTTTGATGAGTTTGGTTTGTAAAACTTATGAAAATCTTCTATGAAGCAAAATTTAGTGGTCACTGCTGCAAATTAAAGAGGAAATAGATTGGTGAGTAACCTGCAGGTATCATATATACAATTTTTTGTGTGGTTTCTTGTAATTTTTTTGATCCTCAGCTATGCTTATCTTGTTTATAACGGGTATCATTGCTTTTCTGTCCATGAAAGCATGATGTTGGATCCTAATGTGGCTCTGACATCTGAGACTTAGTTGTTTCTTGTAATGTTTTTATGTGAGTATTTGCAAGTATTCATTGGAACAGTGGATGTTCTAAATTTCTTTGTTGGAGGTTCTAGATGAATTTAGAATATAGATAAATTTGTGGTTTGTCAAAGCAAGCTAGACAAATAGACTGTGTTTTGCACATGGCAGCCATGGCTGCTTACATGACCTGCCTAGGCACTGGCCTTAACTTTTTGCATCATATATGAGCATGGAAGACCAAATCAATTTATTTAATTAGTATTGGATATTGCCAAGTCTATACTTCGTATTAACTTATATCTTCTTATATTTTTTTTATTGTATATTAGTTGTGTTCTTATTATTATTGTTATTTTTGTTATTGTTGTTATTATTGATAGGTTGTTATTGTTATTGTTGTTGTTGTTATTATTGTCTTTGTTATTGTTATTATTATTGTCGTCGTTGTTGTTGTTGTTATTGCTATTATATTGTTATTGTTGTTGTTCTTATTAATGTTATTATTTGTTGAGCTGCCATGAGCTTTACATGCCCACCTATGTACCTGTCTAGCACCTAGGTGCTATGCAGGCTGGTCTGCTTTTTTGGTGCCTACAGTCTTTCAAAACATTGCAGCTAGTTTGACCTTGAGTTACCATGTTTCTGTTTTCATCTTGGCCAAGATCTCGGTTTCTATTGGTATTGGGCACCCTCTAGTATGGTATATATGAAAATCTTAGCCCTATTATCTCAATCGATATAAACCGATAAAATCTGAAATATTGACCAATGCGATAATATTCATATAGACCAATATTTTTTATTATGTTTTATTTCTTTAAAGAGGTTTTTGTAACTAATAAGATCTCAAAATTAATATTTCACTATAGTTGATAATCTTGGATTTACATGTATTGGCTGAGATGGTGATATTATGGTGCCAAAACATCAGCCGAGATCTCGGAAAAACTTGATTCCCTCCAAATTTCCCTGCTTATCATATTGGTCAAGAAAAACGGAGGTCTCTGTTCATCTTGTCTCGGCCACTAATCAAGACAACTGATATCTCAGGATTTGGAAACCTTGTTCTGAAAGAGTAGATTTGGATGATAATACCAGTGCATGAGAGTAAAAGATCAAGAGCAAGCCATATTTTATTGTGAATAACTTGTCTCCTTTTGCAAGTGGCAAGTTCAGCATGCCATGCTTTTTTTTGTGTGTTTGTGTTAAGATTAGATCTATTGGGTAATGATATGTTAAGATTAACTCTGCTTGTGCTGCCAGTTTTATTGCCAAATTTTGTTTGGAGGAGGAAGTCTATCATATTGGCAGCTGTTTAGTTGATAGTTGCCAATCTTATGATGTGAATCCTATCAAGATTTATATGCATACTATTGGACAGAAATTTATTGTGGTACTTAATTCATAGTGCAGTGATCATCATCATTTATTTTTTCAGCATTATAGAACATGCAAGATATCATAGTAAAAGCAAAAAAAAATAAGAAATAAAAAAAATAAAAGAAAGAAAGAAAGAAAATAATTAGGAATGACAACGAATACCTGCAAAATTTGTTCTATCCATATCTGAAACTATTTAAAATTCTATTATCCGAATCCATTCCAAACTCGATTAAAAAATTACACAAAAATTTCAAACCTGTTCCACCAACAAACGATAAACTTTACGGGTATCCGAACCTGCTCAATTAATTTTTATTTAGATCAGGTTATTTGGATTGGGTTAGGCACCCGACCTAGATCTTCTTTGGGGTAGTTTCGTGGGATGGTTCAAACAAGAAGATCCATTGGCTTCATATCAAAAACTTGTGTACATAGGATGGCTCATCCCCTTTTTTTTTTTTTTTTTTTTGGTACATTTTGGAGGCTAAGTCAGTCAGTTACATAATAAGAAAAATTTAAGAGTATAAAACAAAACTATAAGAAAAAGAAATGAAAGTAAGGCCAAGAGAACCGTTCTGAATCGGGCGGGTTCGGTCATAACAAGCCGTTTCGGCGGCGGACCAGGACTGTTCCGGTAACCAAAATGAAATCCGTTGTCGGAGGAAGAGAAGGAGGAAAGAGAGGAAAAGAGAGAGCGAGCGAAGGAGAGAGGGAGAGGAAGGAAGAGAGAGGGAGGTGGAGGCCAGCGATCCGCATGGAGGATGCTTCTCCGGACTCCACGACCGAAAAACAGGTCGGATTTTCTGTTTCGTTCGAAACAGGGATCGGCCTCTTTTTTTTATTTTGTAATTTTTAAGTGAAGTCAGCAAATCACTTGTTGCGCTCTGTTTTTAGCCTGGGATCATTATGAGGTCAACTCTTTTATCTTTGGGATTGATTAGAGTTTGCTTAGGGTCGGCTCGGGATCCACTACGACTCATGAAAGAGATGGCTTTCATTGCTATCTATATTCTGTCTATAGCCAATATAGGGTCGGCTAGACTTCTTTAAGGGTCCACTCATCATCTTCAAGGGTCGACTATTCTTCTTCAAGGGTTGACTCGATAAAGTGTTCATATTTGCTATGCTCTGGCTTTCGCCCATGGTCATTATGGAGTTAACTCATCTATCTTTGGGTTCGACTTGAGTTTGTTTGGGGTCAACTCATGATCCACTAGGGTCAACTTATGATCCACGAGGGTCAACTTGTGAAAGGGTTGGTTTTTATTGCTATCTTTATACTGTTTGCAGCCATTCTAGGGTCGAATCGACTTCTTCAGGAGTCGATACATGATCTTTAGGGGTCGACTATTCTTCTTTAGGGGTCGACTTAAGAAAGTGCTTGTTTTTGCAACGCTCTACCTTTCGCATGTAGTCGTTGTGGGGTCGATTCGTCTATCTTTGGGGTCAACTCGAGTTTGCTTTAGATCGACTCATAATCCACTAGGCTCGACCCATAAAAGGGCTAGTTTTTATTGCTATCTGTATTCCATATGCGGCCATTCTAGGGTCGACTTGACTTCTTGAGGGGTCGACCCGCGATCTTCTAGGGCCGACTCGAGAAAGTGCTTGTTTTTACTATGTTCTGCCTTTCGTCTGTGGTCATTATGGGTCAACTCATCTATCTTTGGGGTCGACTCGAGTTTGCTTAGGGTTGACTCATAATTTGCTATGGTCGACTCATGAAAGAGCTGGTTTTTATTGCTATTTATATTCTATCTACGACTTTTCAAGGGTCGATTCGTAATCTTTAAGAGTTGACTATTCTTCTTCATGAATCGATTCAAGAAAGTACTTGTTTTTGTTGTGCCCTGCCTTCCGCCATGGTCAATATGGGGACGACTCGTTTATCTTTGGTGGCGACTCAAGTTTGCTTGGGGTTGATTAAAGATCCACTAGGGGCGACTTATAAAATGGTCGGTTTTCATCACTATCTGTATTTTGTCTGCGGTCATTCTGGGATTAACTCCACTTTTTCAAGGGTTGACTCGTGATTTCCGGAGGTTGATTATTCTTCTTTAGGGGTCGACCCAAAAAAGTGCTTATTTTTGTGGGGTCGAGCCATCTATTTTTGGCGTTGACTCTAGTTCGCTTGGGGTCGACTCATGATCCAGTAGGTTCAACTCGTGAAAGGGCTGGTTTTTATTGCTATCTGTATTCCATCTACGACCATTCTAGGATCGATTCAACTTCTTTAGGGGTTGATTTATGATCTTCATGGGTTGACTCAAGGAAGTGTTTGTTTTTGCTACGCTCTGTTTTTTGCCTATGGTTATTTTTTACAAAAATGACACACATTAATTTGTATGGCTGGCAGGAAAGTGGTGCTGATTTGTTTGCCTATTTTGATGTTCAAAGCTGAATGATAATTCACACCCCTGGCTCGTCGGAGATGAAAGAAAAGGATGGCACACAAATTTGCACCTTCATCTCTACCTTTGTCCAAATTTCTCGCTAGTACTATAATTGGGACCGAGGATTAACTTGAGGGCAAATTCTAACTCAGGCCATTCTATAAATTTTTAATCCTGAAACATCTCGGAATCGACTGGCAAAATAGACTAATAAGGACTCACTATATAGCCGTAAATTGACCGCTCAAAGCTCGCCATAATGACCGATCTAAAAGATGCTCGAAGATTTTTTTTATATTTTAATCTTTCTGATCCGATTGAAGGGGAAGAAGATTTTTCTTCCTTTTTTTGTACGGTCACCTGTTTCGCAACTTGCCTTCTGGGGTAGATGATGACGTGGCAGCAATCCGAGCGAAAGAAAGGCGACGCGTGTGTCCATGGGCATCCCCCACGAAGTAACCTCTCTGTCCCCGCCGGCATCGATCCTATAAAAATCCGGCCTTCTCCTCGCCGTCTCGCTCGCCGCCATCATGGGGGCTGCCGAGGGTGTCCAGCTTAGCCACATCGCCAGGGAAACCTCGGACTTGAAGCGTCTCGCCGATTTCTATCAGGAGGTAGACGGAGGCAAAGGGGAAAAATCCTTCTTCTTTTTCCTTCCCCAGCTAATGGATTACCGCTGAAGATCTTTTCCCTTCTTCTTTTAGGTGCTGGGGTTCGAGAGGATCGAAGCCCCCAAATTCGTGGAATTCGAGGTGATATGGCTCCGTATCCCCTTCAACTCCTCCTTTGCCCTCCATCTCATCGAGAGGAATCCCCAGTCTAAGCTCCCGGTGAGCCCCTACGGCAGCAGCTCATCGTCCCCTCCGTCCCCCGTCGCCGATCCCCGTGCTCTCTCCCGGGGCCATCACCTTGCCTTCTCCGTCTCCAATTTCGACTCTTTGGTCCGAACCCTCAAGGCGAGTCCAGTCTTCCAGTCCCTCCTCTCCTCTGCTTTATGGATCCTGAATTCTTTGTTAGTTAATTCTTTTCGCTTTCTTTGCTTTTTCTTTTTTGAAAATTTTTTATAGGAAAAAGGGATTGAGACGTTTGAGGCGACCCAACCCGATGGTAAGACGAGGCAGGTCTTCTTCTTCGATCCAGATGGTAAACTCTTTCTTTTCCTTTTTCTTCTTCCCGTTTTGCACCTTATATCTGCTCTTCACAACTCGTTCGATTTGTTTTGGATTTGACTTAGTGAGGATTTCGTCCTGTTTTTGATCGACAATTAGTTTTCGAGGAACTAATCTAATCTTCGATTGGATTTGGAGAATATAATACAAACTATTTTCCTTTTCAGTGTGGTCTCTCTGATCTGATTTAAGAGATAAGGTGGTAGATGTCTGTAGAGTCCCAACTTCACGTAACAGCTAACAGCTTAATTTGATTGCACCTTTTCAAGGGTGGTAGAACTGATGAATTAGTGGAGAACACAAGACAGAGCCATAGAAAGAGATGCCATTCATGATATCTGACGAAAGCTTTTTTTCATTATAAACACACAGTTGTAAGAACCAGCATAGAGTTTTATCAGTTTTATAGCATCATCATGGTAATATGACGAAATATGTAATTGTGCATAATCTGTTGAATGCTTATATATTTTCTCAAATTGATGTCTTCATATGTAATCTGTATAATTTTTCTTCGATTCAAGTCTCTTGTACAAAACTAGAAAAAATCAAAACTTTCAGCATCATTTGAGAAAGTCCTATGGCCAACAAAAAAAACTCAAATACAGGTCTTGTTGCTATATTTATCTGCCATATGCAGTTGCAAAGTTCCAGAAGTTATGCCCCAATTGGAAATGTTCTATTTATTATGCTGTTGCTACATCTTCTTGTGGTGTTAAACTTTAAGTATTATATGTATTCCTATTAATGGTTGGAAAGTAGATGAAGAGAACAAGGAAATGGGAGAAGGTTTGGAGTAAGAAAGATGGAGAAAAAGAATGCAGGAAGTCGAAGTAGTAAAAGGAGAAAAAATGAAAAAAGATAGGGAGAAGAGGAGGAGAAGATATGAAGATAGAGAGGGGTTATTGAAACTTTTTGTTTTTCTTGACCCTCTTGTATTGTATTCATTTCATCTCTTTGGAAATGGATTTATGAACAACCCCCATCCTTATCTTGAAAGAAAATAAAGAGAAGGAATAAAAAGGGTTTAGGCTGGGTGAAGAGAGCAGAATGAGTAATAGATCCTACTCAAATCCATTTGAACTGGGCAATGGACATGCTCTCATGGCACCCAACTTTGGTTCCTAACGTATCCCACTCACACATGATGGGCATGGCCATGCCTTTTTCATGCCTAATAACATTACCAAAAAATCCTGAATCCCAACCCAACTTTATATTGGCTTCACAGGTGGTGGGGAGACATCCATGCTGGCTCTTAATTATACGAAGAGTATTGGTTTTCACCAAAGCGACAATTTCTCTTTCAAAAAATCCAGTCTGTTAATTCATTTGTAAAATCCGAGCTAGTGATGACACTGAGGATTCTGTTCACTTCTTGAAGAACTCAAAAACATAAATGAAGTAAAATTCTTAATCCCGCTGATGAATAGGGATTCTGAAGTTTGGAAATATTGATAAGAGAGAGGGCTGTAAAGTAGTCATATGTGCAAAGCTCAATGACTGGATGTGAGGGTTTATTTTCATAGATAACTCTTAAAAATCAACTGAGAACTCTTGCTCATTTCATCAAAAAATCCTGGATTTTGGACAAAAAGGATTAATCCTTTGTTTTACTTCAGATGGTCATAGATGCAGTATGATTGCCTCTAGAGCTGCTCACCCCTTATTAGATTAGACTTTAACCGTACCCCACTTAAATATGCCCTGTAATCTGGACCAAAGATCTATCCTCACTACAGATAATCACCTCATGAATGGGTATAATTGTATCTGCAACTTGGGCTAATTTCAATAGATGAAGTAAATTTAATAACGAAATGTAAAATAAGAACTGCGAAAAGCCCTTAACATACAACATAGACGACATCTGGAGAGCTGATTACGTATAAGGTTCTTGCTTAAGCATACTTATCTTGAAGTAGGGCATCTTTTAGTTTGAGTACTTCGAACTGAACACATGGTGGAGTGGTAAATTGATCTACTTAGGTAGTCAGGAGCAGGCACTATTAGCATCCTACCTAAAATCTTATATATCACTGAATCAGAAGTTGCAATTGTTTGACTTGCGCGTATGATTGTAAACGACCTCCGCCCGTCTATAGGGAGCCTCTTTACACCTTAAATAATATCTGATAAAGTTTTGCAATGTTCTACGCTTGTCTAACATGAGCTAACCCCTGATGAATGAGTGCCGATACTGATAAAATGTCATGAAGACCAAGAAGTCAGTCAAGTGAAATTGACCTATCTTGGTAGTTGGTGTTACTTTACCTCATGCAATCATGGATATACTTGCAAAGATTTTGCTGATATTTCTCAAAACACTGTAGCTCATATAACCTTGTAATTAATTTCAGTTTACTGCTTCACTAAAGCATGTGATGATGCATGTACTAAATAAGATATCATTTCGTTTGCAAAATTGATGTCAATTTTTGATTGTGTGTAGGTAATGGCTTGGAAGTACAAAGTCGGGAAGCCTCTTAAATGTACAATTGGAGCAGAACTTATACAAATAATGAGGAATCTATCTTGTTTTGTACTTGCAGTCCTCAACAAGTAAACAAATACCATGTTTTCCTGATTTATGCACATTTTGTTTTACAATTACATGTTTTCCTCAGCACAGATGTGCTGAGTAGGAAACAGAGGGTTCATGTTAGGTCCTCCAGACAACTAGGATCCACTCAAAAGGTATCAAATATAGCCCTTTCACAATCTCTGCCATAGAATAAGCTGCAAATCTGAAAATTACTGTAGACAAGAGAAACAAGCAAAACAGATTGGTGAAGGCCTTTGGTAAGTGAGTGTTTATAAAATAAATCAAGTAAATTAAGAAAGTGGACCCAATGTTTAGTGCTCTTGGTCCATTTTTTTTATTATCAAGTTGCCTTTTGTTTTCCAAATTGAAGCATTTCTACGGATGAATGTCTTAAAAATGTTGTATTAGTTTCCCGCATGAAGTCTTATTTGGTTGTTCCGATCTCAGACAACTACACAGTTTTAATGGAAGAAGAGCCGAGCACATATTTGAAAAAAAAGGGTTGTGATGGTTGATTAGAGTGTTAAGAAGGCAGTAGGTAAGAAATTGGGAACTGGAGATTTACTACAAAAAAAGTTGCTACGAAATATTGATGTTATCTATTTCTGAAAAATTTTGAGGATTATTTGAGCAAAACGGTTTTTTTTTTTTCATGCTGCTGCCATGAGGCAAAGGGATCTTCTTTTGGTCAAGTCTTTTGAATATATACTAAACCTTTTTTTATTATAAGATATGGTAGGTTACTTATTCTAGCTCTTTCAGATGGGCATGTTCGCTTTCTTCCTTTCTACCTAAGGGCTCGTTTGGTTCGCGGGAAAAGAGGGGGGAAAGTGTGATCAACGGAAAAGTAATGAGAATGCCTCTTGTTTGGTTGGAGTTTTCAAAGGAGAGAGACGGGAAAGTTGTATTCCCATGGAAATATCATTCATATTCCCATATTTTATGGAAAAGTTTTTTCCAATGAGAAACATGGGAAGGTTACTTTCCCATGAGGCGGAAATCACTTTATTTTTACTTTTTTCCAAAAAGATCCTTCAGCATTAAAGAAATATTAAAGAGGCATTAAAGACCTAATTTTTATTAAAGGCATAATAGGAATTATACATAACTTTCTTAGGAAAGTGGATGGCCATCCAAACATAAGCACTTTGGAAATTTGTCACTTTTCTATGGTCAATCAAACATGCCAAAAGTACTTTTCTAGACATCCTCTTTCTGGGAATTTGTTTTACAGGAATCATATTTTTAGGAGGGAAAATGCTTTCCGCGAACCAAACGAGCCCTAAGTTGCACTAGCAGGGAATAGCAAACCTTTATAAGTGTTTCTCTTCATGTGCAAGTAGTTCGCATTTTTAGACATTTCTATTTCAATGAGCCTTTCTCCAAAAAGATGTCCATATTGTTATGCCTTTCGCCATGGTTGGAACTTAGCTGATAAGAAATTTTGCTACCTTAAGGACATTATAGATATGGCCACCTTTAGAAGTTATAGCAAGTAAGACTAAGACAAAATAAATGACCATTATATTTTTGAGTTCATGAGAAGACCTTGACACATCTAAACATGGTTTATAGTGGTTGGATCTTTTTAAATGACATTGTAGATATATTAAACTTTATAATGTACGACATAACTAATCAGCATGATGGTAACTCATGCCTCAACATTGCACTGTTTTCTGAGATTCAATGGTGTATATAAAGTTACTAGGATCTTTTAAATCTTTGTGAAGCATCAATAGAGGTAAGTCAAATCACAACCATGCAAGTGGATCAGTGTAGGATTGATTGTATATTTATTAGTACATATATTGAGCAAGAGTGTAGCTCTAAATTTATTTGTTCACTGAAATTGATGAAAAGTTTGCCCAACCATGTTATCAAGGACTTCTCTTGAGGAAATTACAAGAAGTTCCTACATTCTCAGATTTGGAAATTGATAGGGTTGCAAACGTGTAAGGTTGGACCGAGGCATGTGTCGCCCTAATACCAATTTCATATTGGAGGCATGATTTTAGATTCAAATCCAACCCATTAGCTGATGGAGTAGGATTAGATCAAGTCTATGGAAAGAATTTTAGACCCAAAGGTCAAGGTCAAGTGTGATCCAGACACAACTCGAAATATTCGGATTCAAGTATCTAGCTATTCTTTTATAGCCACATATAGCAATTGATAATAAAATATAAAATCATCAAACGTTTTAAATAAAACAAAAAAGTGCAAATTTACACTTGAATTTTTATTTTAAATTTTTTTATTTCATACATTGATCATTCCAAAATTTACAAACTACAAATTTGAGCATATATGTACATTGATATATGTATGTATGTACGTATATATATGTGTGTGCGCGCGCGCGTGCGCGTGTGTATGTATATGCACACTTGAGGACATTATAAATAAATCTACCAAATCAAATAATGAAATACGAATGTTTAAATGTAATTAAGTAAAAATAGATAAGAGGATATGCAATAGTTGAGATGAAAAAAAAAAAGGAATTAGTTTAAATGAGAGTTTTTTCAATAAATTAGAAAAGATATACAAAGTGAAGGAGAAGGAGGTTTATATATTTTAGATTTTTTTGTCCGATCAGGTTCTGGTTGGGTTATACATATTTTCTTTATCGAAATTAGTCCTAGACGATATATAGATTGGGTTGGGTTGGTTGGATGGAAAAATATAAGATTAAAATCCAACCCAGATTTTAGCTTGGTATAGCTTTGACCTTGACCTAAGCCACAGGTCTACAGCACAGATCATGTGAGATTTAATTGGATTGGGGCGAAGTTAAGTTATGGCTTGACCCATTTGCAGCTCTAGAAATTGCTTACACTTTTGTAAGAATTGGTCCCTTTTATCCTCCTTTTGAGCAACAACTTTTTCTCGCTTTTGTAATGATTATTAGTTTCGTATCATCATCAAATAAAGCAAAAAAAAATGATAAAAAGCTGTCAAAATGTAGCATCACCTTTTTTTTTCTTTTCTTTTCTTTAGAAATTGTTTTTTTTCTTTTCTTTTCTTTAGAAATTGTTTTTTTTCTTTTCTTTTCTTTAGAAATTGCTAATCCATTGCCCTAAAATCCGATTTGATGGACACGAGGCTGCTAACGGATCTATGCTCGGAAGGAAAGAAGATTTGGGCAATGACTGTTGTCTTGCACACGAAAAGAAACAGAACTTAAAGATGGCCGGAGCTAATCCAATCGGGCTTTCTGATACTTAAAGTTAGACTGCGCTCTAAGGAACGATAGAGGAAGGCGGAGATCAAACAAATAGAGAGAGTATATATTTTTGTCATGCGTTATCTTAAAACCTTCTTTTATAGATGAAGAGTGCATGTTCTGCTGGGATTGAGCTCTGGAGTCCGTAATTGTTGGGCAGGAAAGCTATGTGAGCTTTTCCTATCTGCATCAGCTTATGAATTAGGGTCCAATTGAAACTGGTTCCTGCTATGCCATGTGTTACTCCCCATTAGCTAGGCTATTTTGGGGCATATCACGTCTAATTTGATATTAGGCTAAATTTAGTAGATTCACATTTCATCATAACCATGGCTGCAATAAAAAAAAATTATATAATATGCAATACAATAAAAAGTAATGATCAATTTATATTGATAAATTTACCAAGATTTTGTATTATAATTATGATTGAATGATTAATTGTTGGCAATATTTGTCGCGACAAAAAATTTGCTAGCTCCACCTCCTCCTCTTCCTCAAGAAAATACCAATCGATTGTGAGGGATGCCCGAGGAAGGAGGAGACCATCAGCCACGTACTGTTTACATGTCCACAGGCGCTTCAGGTTTGGGGGCTTGCCTTGACTCACCGACAGACCTTTACTTTTACGAAGATATTTTTGACTCAGTTGAGGGACTCAGCTTGGAGATCTGGGATGGTAGAGAGGAGAGTTGTATGAGCATATGTGGCATACCATATCTGGCTAGATAGGAATGCGGGGATCTTCGAGGGCAGAAAATTCTACCCATGATCAGTGGTTGATAGAGCTTTTGCACATGCAGCCGAACTGGTGAGCGTTGCAGTGGAGATCTCACCTAAAGATGATAGGGACATCAGGGGTTCCTCTTTGGCTCTTGCAGCGCCTAGGTATGCGATGGTACTGATGGTATCTTGGGATCCCCCACCCTTTGATTTCTTTAAAATGAACTTTTATGGCAGTGTATCAGAGGGCAGCAGCAGATGTAGCGTGGGTTTGTGATCAGAGACCAGGACTCCTGGCTGATTGCAGTTGGGGGTCGGCGCATATTTGATGGGTCTGTTCTTATCGCAGGCATTAAATCGTGTTTGGTATTGTGATTGTTCTGAGCCTTTTAAAGGCAGTGAGGGCCGAGGGGCCAGCATATCCCAAAAAAAAAAAAAATAAAAAAAAAATAAAGACCCAAGATTTGACCACGTTTGCCCACATGATCAAGCCACGAGTCGGCCTCTCGACTCTCCATCTGCTCTCCAAGTTTGCAACGCGTCGAGACAACATCCATCCACTCAGCTGCATGGATACCCCGCACCGCGTAACCCGGCATCTCTATCTTTATTTATTACTTGCACCGCAAAAGCGCTTTCGTCCCACCAGCCCAAAGGACATGAGCCAGCGGCAATCTCAAAGGGGGCAGGCCGAGCCCGTGCTCCCCGTCTCCGGAGACCCCGTGGCTCGCAGCGAGCGTGATGCCCTCCTCAAACGTGACGACCCCGGGCTCGTCGTCGCCGAGACCGACCTCCCCGGGAAACGCCTTGTCACGGCTTCCACCGGCGGCCAGGTACGTATGAACATGGCTGCACCTTTTCTTTTGCTGTTATTGGAAGGTAAAAACATACACTGATGGAGGTGTAGCTCGTTCGAGGCTTGCATTTTTTCTATCAATTGTTACAATGATGGGGGACCAGTTACCCCTTCCAACTCCACGCTTCAGGTTGTGGCGCAGTTCGCAGTTCCGGCGCCGGCTGCTGGAGGGGCACCGCCGGAGGGTGAACCGGTGACGATGGGGGAGGCACTGGAAGCAGAGGTATTGACGGACGGAGAGAAAAAGGTGGACCGCGCCGACGCGGCGGCGATCCAGGCAGCCGAGGTCCGGGCAACGGGGCTTGGAGGCGTGACGCCGGGGGGCGTGGGCTCGGAGGCGCAGGCAGCGGCGGCCTCCAACGCCCGCGGCGAGCAAGAAGTCAGTCTCCGTGACGTCCTAAGGGATGCGACGTCGAAGATTCGGAGGGACAAGGTGGTCACCCCGGAAGACTCACGGAAGGTGGCGGCGGCGGAACAGCGGAACCGGGGTCAAGGAGCGTCGGAGGGGGGCGTGGCGGCGTCGGTGGTGGCAGCATCGAGGCTCAATGAGAACAGAAAGGCATAGAGGGGCTGTTCAAGTCTCTTCTTCTTTATCAGCAAGCAATGCTTTTAGTGCGTTTTAGTACCACAAATATGCTTATCTTAAGAAGGCCTTTGCATGGAGATATGTACATGCTTTGCTTGAGATGCAGCGAGCTGGAGCAAGAAAGTGAAGTTGGGAAGTAGCAATAAATAGAGAAAGATGTTTTCGTAGCTCAAAACTGTACTTCAGTTAGCTGGCGTGCTTTATTCTTGCTGCTTTTTATATTTCTAGTAATGTGAATATATGGTGGGGCATAACAGCAAGAGTTCCAAATCAAAAGTGCTGTGCATCAAAGTATAATTCATTAAATCTTTATTATCTTTTTTATTTCAAATATTTAAGAACATTAATAGGTTTTACATATTTTTAAACTATGGATTTTCATTTATATAATATGAAAAAAAGTATTAATAATTGAATTTTTATGTGTTTTGTTTTAAAAACAAACTCATTTGAATGAGTGAATTCAAGAGAATCTAGGTATAACTATTCCTAGTGCTTTGGACAATAGATTCCTTTAGCATCCTTTATAACTATATCATTTATAACAATTTCCATTATCAAATTTTCCTTAAAAATTTGATTTACATCCTAACCAAATCTAAACTTTTATATCTGGATAAAAAAATATTAATATAATTAATAGGTTAAAAAACTCGGTCATTATAATTTCAGTTCTTGCAGGATCCAATGGATCCGAACACCTTCCACTCGGCCCCACCTTATCCTTCGCAGGCCACAAACACCATCCACTCCCCCAAAACCCCAAAACGAGAAAGAGGAAGAAGGTGGCAAAAAAAAAAAGATCACTCCAACGCAATCCCTCCTTCCACAGGCCAGAAACAAGCCCAATCCCAGCTCTCTCCGGCCCTTCCGAGTTCTTAGAAAAAGGCTATTTAGCAAGACCAGGAGGAGAAAAAAGGGCAAAAAAAAAAAGGAATGGCCACGGCGACGAGCCTCCTCAACTTCTCCTCCACCACCAAGCCCTTCCTCCTCCAACCCAGCCCACGCCACCAGAAGAACCACCAAGCCCTCCCCCTCCGCCGTCGGGCGGCGGCGGCGGCAACGTACAAGGTGACGATCGAGCACGAGGGAACGGCGAGGACGATCGAGGTGGGGCCGGAGGAGACGATCCTGGGGCGGGCGCTGGAGGAGGGGTTGTCGGTGCCGCACGACTGCAAGCTGGGCGTGTGCATGACGTGCCCCGCGCGGCTGCTGGCCGGCGAGGTGGACCAGAGCGAGGGGATGCTGAGCGACGACGTGGTAGAGCGCGGCTACGCCCTCCTCTGCGCCTCCTACCCCCGCTCCGACTGCCACATCCGCACCATCCCCGAGGACGAGCTCCTCTCCCTCCAGCTCGCCACCGCCAACGACTGACCCTGCTCCAACCAGTGAGCCCCTCTCTCTTCTATTCTATTCTATTCTATTCTTCGGAGCTAGTTTCTTTTCTTGACCTATCTGTTCTACTTAATTTGTGCTAATTAGGGCTGTAATTGGATAGAATTTTGGTGCTCTTCCAAGTTGAAGGTTAATTAGTGAAGTTAATTAGCAAATATATGTGCTGTGCTTGTAGATTTGTATTTGGAAGCTAGGTTGTTTATCTTGTCTTAAGACAGTATGTATGAACAGTGGATATGGAATGTGATGAAACAGGACTCCAATCTTAGTGAAATAATTGAATGTTCACAAAGTTTTTTCCCAGATATACTTTCAAAGATATATGAAGTGAGTTTATCTTGATTGCAACTTGTTCTCTTTTTTTTTGTTTTTGATGAAGTATATTTGTTCGAAAATTACACTATATGGAAGAAACATGGTGGCTATATGTGTGCTAGATTTGGACATTGAAAGATGAAGAAACAGATGGTGTGCTTACTATTAGAGTCGTGGTTCGTGTACATTTCAATTTTTAAGTATACAAGTGTAAGCGAGCGCAGAAGGCTGTAGATTCATTGTTGTGCAGTGTTTATGTCAATTGTGCATCATTTTATGGTGAAATCATGAAGTCTACAACCTACACACAGACTGAAGGTTTTATGATCTCAAATAATTCACATTCATCTTGTCGCCACAACAATGTTTAAAAATGCTGGCCGCATGGAAAAATAAATCTTAACTACTTCAGCAGAACTAAAACACGTCCAATTTTGAAAGTGAGAAACAACAAGATTCTGCAATAAAAAACAAAACAATAAAACTAGGAATTGCTCTGCTATTTGTGTTTGCTTATCATTTCTCTTTCCATATTTGATGGCTTGCATTTTCATATGTCTATTCTGTTATCAGTTGTAAAGCACTTCCCACTCCTGATTGTAAAAGGAGAAGGCTATGATAGATGAAATGGAGGTATTCAGAAAGGACACTACTGGGAATTAGCATTTCAATCTACTTGAAGGAAAAATATGATGATAGATCAAGGACAAGCTTATTTAAGATAGTCTATTGGTGGTCCAGTTCTATTGAAGTACAAAAATCTGTTGGAGTTAGCACAAGATGGCCCTTGTTTCAATCGATTCCCTAGTATTATAGTTCCAAGTCCTTTCAATTGTTTGTTTCATGAAGCTTGTGAGCAAGGTTTACCATCTCGGTACCGGTGCCACACTAGCACAGTGTTGGTGCAATACTATACGATACAAATTTTTTTGGCATACCAAGTATTAGTAAGCCATCCATACCAAATACCGATACCAAATCGGTATAGTACAATACGCCTCATACTGCCCGATTTGGGCTGGTACGGCATATTATGTTTGTGAGGCTTTGAGCCATTTGTTGGCAAGTACTATGATACAAGAAAAATCGTATCTGCTCACTTCATTTCCCGATAGACTTCTCCTATTCTGTCGCTTCGGTTTCCTTTTTGAAATATTAGATTTGGGTGTTGTATGAGAGTCCCACTCTTAGCCCATTTTTCTAGGTACACCCATCTTTAATAATAATGCCTCCACATTCACTCTTTAATAAATAAATACTGAAGAATGTGAATTAGAATAGGAAACCTTTTTATGACATCTTCCTTGTATGATCTTGATAAGTGGGATCAGAGCCTACCATTTAGTGTTCCTCGAATAAACCAACTTGTATTGCATGTCCCAAGGTCTACCTTTAACATGCATGGTAAACAATCTTGTGTTTCAGGACCGGACCAAATGTATTAACGTTGGTCTTTGTTTTTGGATGTGGAAGGCTCATCACACCATGTGACCTCCAAACTCTCTTGTCAATCTTAGTTTCATCTGCCAAATGTTCTCAGTAGATCCCTTTTCACATGGTTATTTGAAGACAATATTTATCAGGTTAGATCTAGGATTCGTCATTTTTTTCTTTTTCTGTTGGGGTACCTAGATTTAGAAAATTGTGAAGATTCCATGAGATGCAATAAAAGCTAGGATGCTAAAGAAGATCCACAAGATATGCAGGATATTATTGGTTGAGTCACTGCCAAATTAATTTACAGAACTGTAATCAAAGTCAATCAGGCCTAACACAACATGCATCTGAGAAGCCAGTTGTTGGGGGTGCATTTTCCTACTATTTTTCCATATTGGTGGCTGGACAACCATTGTGAACAGAGGACTGAATTAAGCTGAGCAGTCCTCTTTATCTCATCTATAATATTAACCTACCTAAGCTCCTGTATTCTTCTCTTTGATTTTCCTCCTTATCTTTGTGCAAGGGTGATTACTGATGATCATCTGGATTCATTAAGGTGTTGAAAACATAAGAGAAATCCCCCCCCCCCCCCCCCCCCCCCCCCAAAAAAAAAAAAAAAAAAAATATGGCTGTTAACCAAATTAGAAATAATTTTACTATTAACATCTAAAAGATTCTAGCATGCAACTGGTGCTGCTTTTGCTGGGATTCTATAGGGAAAAACATGAGGAAACAAAAAAAATTTCTTCTTTTTCAAGTGCATGCCATGGACATTAAGTCTTATATTCTTTTGCAAGCCAACAAATTATCAAAAAACTAGAGAGTACAGGTGCTTGACCTTATGAAAGAGTGAAGGGTAAACCACATTTGCATGGAAAGAAACAGTCTTAAACTTGTGCTATGAATGTTATATCTAATTGCAATATTGCTGTTTCATTCAAGAAACATTATGATTCTGAACAAAATGATAATATAAAAAGGAACATTGGATAGACTACCATCAAGGGTGAAGATGAATGGAGGCTATGCAGTACAAATGGCCTGATTTCATTTATGTGAGACAGATAAACTCCTATTTCTTAGGAAGATAATTGAAACTCTTTATGTAAATGTATATAAACAGGACAGCCCAATGAACAAGACCCCCTCCCACTATTGTGGGGTCCGGGAAGGGTCAGATGTACGCAGCCTCCATGTCCGGTGAGGCTGTTTCTGTATTTTGGACATGTGACCTCGAGATCGTAATAGGGCAATCTTTGATCACCCTCCTTTATGTAGATTTATGAAAGACATTCTTTTTCGAGAGAAACAGTATTTGGTTGAAAACCACTGCCCACTTTCTATGGAGAGCTTGTGTTCTGATGTTGATTCCTTGTTCTTGACCCTTCAAGTGAACAACCATTTTAGACATAGGTTTTCTAAAAGAAATCTGAGGCATGCAGTTACTTTGATCATCCTGAGATGGGACAATAAGCCACGTTAGAGCAGTTTCCTCATGTTTGATGGCATGCAGGTGACAATATTGCAGTATTGTTCTACATGCTGCTGGATATCATGCACTGCCCCATCGTTTTCCATGTTCTTGTTTCTTAGGCTTCTTCAATTTCATAAACCTTAATTGCCAATTTCTAGCTCGTCATATCTCAAAATGTTTTCAGGAAATCAAAAGACATACACTTGGTCAAGCAGTAGAGATTTTTTACAGTTTGGAAATCATTGTTGAGCACAAAATGAATGTGAAGAATGTAGCACTACAGCTTAGGCTGCGAACACATTGTATTATGATGTGGAAACCAATCTTTCCCAGTCTCCATTGTTTCCATATTTATAAAATCATTATATAAAGAGGTAAGTTAATTACTCTATTATGGACTATAGTTCGTAAACCTGATAAGGTTCTTCAGACTACTATGAAGTTTGAAAATAACCGAGAATAATGAAGCAATAAGATCAGCTATATTGCATTCAATTTAATGCATGTAGTTAAGGTGCCCAAAAAGAATGAATCTCTTTTTTCTAGATACACAGCAAGCGAACTAACCCTGATCTCTAAAATATAGATAAATAATGCATTTACCTATCCCTCGTCGTAGATTTGGATATTATCACTGAACGTTAAATCTAAAAGAAAAGAAAATGAATATTTCAGCAAAGAACAAAGTCTGAAGTTGGGAAGTCCTGTTACTGAGGGACGGCTGAAACCTGTCTCTTGACAGACCGAACTTATTGATTGATCAATGCTCGATGAGGTAGACCAGCAATCAAAGTCGTGCAATGACCAGCAAACCTAGTTATCCATCTGCAAACATAAAAAACCTACTTCGATGGAGATGGTATGATAATGTCAACACCTCTAGAGAGGGCCTCAACTGGGATCTGGGGTGTGTTTGGGGTCGCCACCAGCTCTTTATGGCTAGAAAAGTTGGAATAAAAAAAAAAAGAATAAGAAATGCCTAAAAGTTATTTGCATATTTTTGTAAACATTATATGGATTAATATTTGATTTTTTCACTTCGTGATTATTAAATAGAATAAGGAATATATGATATGTCAAATTTAGAGTTAGAAAAGAGTTCATGAGTATTTTAGAGAAATTATTCAAGCAGTCGGAGAGTTTGCCTCGGAGAAGATTGGATATTTCTAAGTGCTCGAAATATATTCACAACAATAGATGCGCTTGGGCATCGTCTCTGTGAGGCTATAGAGGGTATACATTGGCTTCATAAAGTTTGTCCTCTATTAAGGTAGTGGCCTTGCACTGATTCTCTCTCCCAGTCCCACTAGCAAAGCCTCCCTCACTTATCTTAGGGCTCGTTTGGTTCGCGGGAAGTATTTTCCCTCCTAGGAATATGGTTCCTGGGAATCAAATTCCTAGGAAAAGGATACCTAGGAAAGTACTTTTGGCATGTTTGGTTAACCATGGGAAAGTGACAAATTTCCAAAGTGCTTATGTTTGGTTGACCATCCACTTTCCTAGGAAAGTTATGTATAATTCCTATTATGCCCTTAATAAAAATTAGGTCTTTAATGCCTCTTTAATGCTTTTTTAATGCTGAAGGGTCTTTTTGGAAAAAAAATAAAAAAGGAGTGATTCCCACCTCATGGGAAAGTAACTTTCCCATGTTTCTCATGGGAAAGACTTTCCCATAAAATGTGGGAATCATATTCCCATGGGAATACAACTTTCCCATCTCTCTCCTTTGAAAACTCCAACCAAACAAGAGGCATTTTATTACCTTTCCGTTGACCACACTTTCCCCCCTCCTTTTCCTGCGAACCAAACGAGCCCTTAGTGTGCTTTAGGATCCATGAGAAGGGGCACAATAATAGATGATTGTCTCAGAGGGATTTTATCCAACAGGATCAAGGATTTAATGGAGCAGCTGAATATTTTGTAAAAGACTGGAGAGGTGTTTCATTGTTGAGATGTCTAGAATGCAATTAGACATGGAAAAAGTATAGTAAATTATAAGAAAATAAATCCACACATTTGAAATAGGAACACAGATTCCAATTGTATAGGATAACATATCCACATATATTTCGATGTAAGAATACATATTGAGTCCCAATGAGAGATCGGTATTCTACCGATCTACAAGCTTTGTTACTTCTTCTGAAGGTTGTTCTGGTTCACAGTTCGATGTCGGGAAAATGGTTGTAGACTTGTAGTGCAGGTGCTCTCCTAGATTGGTTCCATGCGAAGTTGTGTCCTCCCTGGTATGGATCGGTATTCTACCGATCTACAAGCTTTGTTACTTCTTCTGAAGGTTGTTTAGGTTCACAGTTCGGTGTCGGGAAAATGGTTGTAGTGCAGGTGCTCTCCTAGATTGGTTCCATGCGAAGTTGCATCCTCCCTGGTATGGTTGAAGGTTCTGATCTCTTTGGAACCCTTTGCATAGGAAAGAAATGTACGTCCAGAGACAAGGCTACCACCTTTGCCCTCCAACCTAATGCCATCAGCAACATATTATTGCCATTGCTGATTCTTAAAACCATTATAATAAGAAGCTAAGTAATGAATGAGCCTATGAGATGGGAGAGAGGAGGAGTACCAAGAATTCCAGGTCCATGTTGCTCCCCCATAGGTTTCTCCATTTGCCATCTGGGGAGTGTCTTGGCATTGGACTGAGAAGAGAACGATAAGCGTCTCCAGACCTGCTATCAGAAGAACATATTTTTAAAGATCGTCATCCTATACCATCTATGTGTTTTTTATTTTCTCCAGCCAAAGTAGAGAGAATATATACTGCAATAAATTAAGAAGAAGAGATGATGTAATGTAAGAGGAGGAAAGCATTACCTCTGCCTTGTAATGAGCACTTGGGATCGAACTCTGAGCCTCATGGCCATGCAAGTTGCAGCAAGCAAATTTATCACTACACCACATGATGATGGGCAAACCATTGAATTAGTGATGGGAATGTAGAATATTTTTATGCCATGCTTAAGCCTCTCCCCTAAAACCACCACTAGGTTTACCTGGACGATGTGGAAGCCGGTGATAGGTGGGGCTGGATGGACTCCATCGGCCAGCTCTTTGTGCCACACCATTTTTGAATGTCCCATCAAGCCAGTGAAATGAGCAGCCAGCTCTTCTCCAAATCAAACTTTAGCTTTACCTTATTTCTCATAGGCTATGACAAAACTAATGGAGCAGGGTTTGGCTTGGATTAGCACAGAAAAAAAGAAAAGATACAGGTAGATGTAGACCAAATAAAAGCTTTTGAGAACTAATATTGAAAACATGCTTGAACGAACCTAAACCAGCAGAAAAATCAAACTCTAGATTGAAGGCAGCTTCTTTGGCAACGAACTGACACAATATAGCAGTTGATATCGATAAGAGAGAGAGGAGAGGACATAAACCAGAGCTCCACAGGAGGGAGATGAGAAAATTGGTTGGGAAGAATGATGATCTTGTGTACCTTATTCCTTGGATATATATATTATCTCATATGATACAAATTCTTGTAATTTCTAGGGTAACTAAGAAACAAATCCATGAAAGGAAGTCAGCAATAAAGGATCTGATAAATGCAAAGAGCATAAATATGGAATGTATCCTAATGATTGTCCGCTTTTATAGAGAGCACAATAATATGGACATGGATTCTAATGATTATCCATTGTTGTAGAGTGCACAAATATAGAATCAAATCCTAGTAATTGTCCATATTTGTAGAGAGCATAATATAGAAATAGATCCTAATGATTATCCATGATTGTACAATGCATAAATATGGGCATGGATCCTAATGGTTTTGGAGTGATAAGAGCGAATGTGCTTGACTAGGATGATAATAAGGTAGTGAAAAAGGAATCCCATAATTGTAAAAATCATACAACTATGGAAATGAATCTCAATGACTGAAGAGATAAGAAAGTATATGCTCAACATGTCGCCTAATATTCCCTCTCAAGCCAGCTTGTGCAAAGTAGGAACACCTAGCTTGCATATTATCATGTGAAATTGAACACCTTAGTTAAGATATCTGTGAGTTGATGCTAAAATGGAGCGAAGGAAGTCGTGATGATACCAGTTGGTGATTTCTCTCGAGTAACATGGCAATCTAATGCAACTCGATATATTTGGTCCTCTCAGGATATACTTTGTTGGCTACGATGCGTAAGGTTGCCTGGTTGTCAAAATGGAGTTGTTTCAGCTGTGGGTGACCAATCTAAGTTCTAATAGCAAGCATCATAACCATACAATTTCTTATGTGGCGTTAGCCATGGAAAGCTACTTTGCTTTGTCAAAAGAGCAAGACGCAATGTTTGGTTTTTCTTAGTACACTATGAGATGTGACTGTTGCCAAGAAAACTAATATAACCAGTTGTTGAATGCCTAGTCATGAAACACCTAGTCCAATCTGAATCTATATAGGCAAAAAGTTGTTAATTGAAATTTGAAGGTAGTAAGATTGCTTCAAACAGTAGAGCCTTGAAGTATTATAGAACCTAATTAGCGACAACAAGATGTGAAACACGAGACTGGTGCATTGCAAATAATAGTAAGATAGATCAGCCATCCAACATGTCAACGATATAGACCAGGATCACAAAATAACTATCTGGTGTCGATGGCTAAGAGGTAGTGCTGCTCAATTAGAAATGTTGTTGGTTTGGAACCAAGAAACCAAGTATCAAAAAGAAAGAGTGTACTTTATATGAGTAAGACAAATTTCCATGAGACATCAGGACAATCATTTACACAATTTAATGATTCCTAAGAGCAGATTCTTTCCTTTCACTTTAACTATCTTTCAATTATCTGGTCCGATTATTAATTTGGTATATATTAATGATAATTTAAAATTATAAACTATGATTATAAAAAATCTAATTATTTCTTAATATAAAATTAATTTATTTCTTAAAGTAAAGCAGTTATAGCAATAATTATAGTGTATAGCGAGCGGATCGGTCCTAAGAAAAGATAAGATAAGTATAAGTGATATTTCGAGTAAGTGTTTACAGAATCTTCTTCTGTCCGAAGAAGTGATTCATCGAAATAATTAGTCACCCGTTCCATTGATATGGACACATAGTAAGCAGAATGCAATTATAAGATTGAGCAATATCAATGCCTAGGAAAAACTTGAATGAGCCAGGATTCTTGATGTGAAATTAAGAATGTAGAAAAGCCTAAGGGAAGAAATGGTAGAGGCATTATTCCCTAGAACAATTAATGATGTCATGCATGTAAAAAAGACTATTGTGAGCATGCCACCCTTATTTGAGGTAAAGAGGGGAGTAATCAGCATATGATAGGAAAAATCTAGCTTGGTGAATAGCTTGAGCAAGCCTCTCAAACCAATTATGAGAAGCCTGCTTAAGACTACAAGGTAACTTTTGTAGCTTATGGGAATGTGTCTCCCCTTTACCTTCAAGCCCAAGAGGGAATTTCATAGAGACTTTTCCATGGATATGTCCATGGATGAAGGCATTGTTTGCATTGAGTTAGTGGTAAGTTGCCATATCTTTCTAGAAGCATAGAAAGAAGGTAGTGGATCATAAATAATTTGGCATTAAGTGCAAATTTCTCATGACAAACAAGGCCTTTGAATTGTATGAACGCTTTGGCCACGAGACGAGCCTTGTATCTGTAAATGATGTCATCATCTTGTTTTTTGAATTTATATACCTGTTTGCATCACTTGGGCCGGGTGGAAATGGCACAATGTTTTAGGTGTCATCTAGTTTAAGAGCATGTAGCTCAGCAGCCACATCATCTCTCCAATGTTTGTTCTTGATGCCATCAATATAAATACTAGGTTTGACATCATAGTAATATTAGTGAAAAGAACTACAATGGGATAAAGAATATTTGGAATCAGAAATATATTGAGATTCGGGATACGGCTTATCAACTAGAGGAGCACTTGAACATTGCAATGACAAATCAGTTGATTCAGGAGAAGGGCTATGAACAATGAAGGTACAAACATACTTTCAGATAAGATGGTTTCTTGGTGGGATACGTGGAGTGACATGTAGGAGGAGAGGGTTGGTGGCTGCAATTGGTTGAACAAATTGTACCGTTAGTTCCAATGATCGTTCATCAATATCTAGTATAAGGAAGTATCTTTTAGAGGAGATGGAGATGTAGTAAAAGGCTATTCTTGAACAATGTTACTTGAAGTGTAATGTGTATGTCAAAGATGCCATTATTGGCAATGGAATAAAGGCACGAGGTTATGATTTTCATAGTCCTTGTTAGGTATTATGGCAAAACGAAAATCATTTTTATGAAAATTACATCAGGGCTTGTAAAAATTTCAGGTGTTTCCAAATCATAGACTCCATATCCTTAGTGTCCTTAAGGGCAACCAATGGAGACATATCGATGATGGGGAGTCAAAATTGGTGAGAGAAGTATTGGTGTTCTTAGTACAACATAAGCATCTAAAAATATGCAAATGATCTTAAGAAGATGTAGAGTTCATGAGTAATTCATGAGGAGTTTTGCCACATAAGTCAAGTGTAAGTAACTTATTTATAAGATACGCTAAAATGATAGTATAGTCATACCAAAAATTAGTAAATAAATGAGCTTGGAATCATAAGGCCCAAGCAACCTTGAGAAGGTGTCTACATTTATGTTCCGGTCTCTCATTCTATTAAGGTGTATGGATGCATGTACTTTGGTGCAAGGTGCGATACTCTGGAAACAATACTTGGGTATTACTTGACAAGAGCTCTGCTCCACTATCAGATCAAATAATTTTCAGTTGACATTATAACTGAGTCTAAAACATTTTCAAAAAATATTTGAGATAAGAAAAGATATCTGATTTATGTTTCATCAAAAATATTAGCCTAGTGAGAATAGTTATCAACTATACAAAGAAATTTGGGTGGGACTACCACACTTTCTCCAAATATGACAACATAACAAACCAAAAGGAGTATCATATTTATTTGAACTAAAGTGAAAAAGAAGCTTTGGAATGTTTTGCTAGTTAACACATAGGACACAAAATAAGTCATAACGAACTGAAATATCAGAAAAGGAAGACAAAATACTTGAAGTTCGAAAAAACTGAGGAATGTGCAAGTCTTTGGTGCCGCAATTCTATGAGATTGATCTTTGTTGCAAGTAAATAAAGAGTACGACTAGATTGTTGGCAGAGCCCATTTCTGACCTCATCAGTTATACTTAACTGCTCCCAGGTCAAGTCCTGAAAAATATAAAATATTGGGTGGGAAAGAAAAAAAGCAATGCAATCAAGAGCACTTGCATGCTGGATAACTAAAAGAAGATTGTAATTAAAACATAGGACATGGAGCACATCACTCAAGCTGAGATTGTTTGTCAGGTTACACGTGCGAATATGCGTGATATGAGTGGTAGAGCCATTGGACACGTTAATAGGTTGGAGTTGTGAAACGCTAACCAAGGACTAAAAGGAAAGATAAGGAGGACGCAAAACGCTTAGATGGCCCGAATCAATGATCCTGGAATGAGTGTATTAGAAAGCATTCGGTAGGGTTCGCAAAAGAAGTGGAATAAATATTCAAAGCTTGACATGATCAACTGATGATATTGGGTGGTAGTTAATTTAGAAAAGGCATTGATGGTTGCACTTCCATCTGAGGAGGCGCCATGAAAGCACCCAATTTGATGATCTTATTTGATTTTACAATACACTTCGCTACAATTTATTGCAACTGTTATAACTATATGACGCAATCAAAACTACATGATGACATCGCGTAACAATATCCGGACAGCTTCTTCTTCCTTCTTACTGCATGAGCAATCCCAATTAAACTACATGATGACATCTCGTAACTCAGGGTTGCTCAATCCCAGTTAAACTTGAGAGATGCTGAATTCACCATATTGCATTCATGGAACGGTTTCTGTCACGTACATAGACGACTTCAAACAATTTTCCCTTAAGCAGTAGGCCTCCAAATGTTCGCTTTGATGTATTGTTAATCACAATGAACAATGGGGAGTACCTATTCAAATGTCTCATCCTTTCCCAACAACAAATACATACATACATATATATATATATATACATACATATATATATATATATATATATATATATATATATATCATTATCATGTGTCATCTTTCTACCAAAGTCTTTCTTAAAAAAAAAAAAAATACAGAACAATTCACTATCACAGATCTCTTCTAATGTCCAGTTGGCATTGGCAAATTATATTGCAGTTATAATCCCAATGACCCAACAATCACCATCACAAGAACATGAGCAATCATGGAAAACAAGCGGCAGAAGACGGCAAAACAAAACTGAACATGGCCTTGAGCAAATGATTGATCGGCATGCACAAAAGTGACTCTCCACCTTTTGATAGGGCACTGAAAACATATAAAGCATGCTTGCAAGCATTCTAAAATACTGATTTTCAACTTCCCCGTGCAAAAAATAAGTCGCACTGAAGAATATTAGCGAAGTCATATTTGCTTTTTCAAGCAAAGAGTTAAAAACATAATTCTCAGGATCTACATAACTGGATTGTACCAAAGAATAAAGAGAGAAGCAAGCTATGAACTGGATTTTTCCTAGATGACCTACCAGCCACATGACTTGTCACCTGAAAGACAAACATGATATAAAGAGATGTTAATGAAGAGACACACATGGGAAAATACCAAGTTAGCCATGGGAATCTCGGAAAGTATAAAATGCAACAAGAAGCTAGGTCACTGAGGTGGCAAATATGGTATGCAAAGACTGTTTAATTAGATGGCCATAATCATTTATAGATGAAACTGAAATTTGATTATATGATACCAGAGCCAGTCCTGCAATAGTTCTAACAACTTAATACATCCAGTGTTCAGTCATTAAGGATTTAAACATCTCTGATTGTCATCCATAAACATTTACATGCATTAAGGCAATACAGGATACAAGAGACCTAAACAAGAACTAAAGACCAAGCCATCTAATAAGCACATACAGCCCTACCTTTGTAGTTAGTCACTACAAAATAGGCCATCAAGCAAGACAATTAGTGATTATCATTGACCAGATACTAATCAAAGCCTTGCCGCCACCATTCCTACCGATAATAAGCCTGCTGATACCCCGGCGTTAATCCATTGCTGTAACCTGCCAAACCATTGTTGTAACCACAATAGGCAGGATAACTCATCGGAGCTGATGGGTAAGAGGCACCAAGAGCAGCAGCGGCTACTTCCTCAGTTGGATATGCGTATGGGTCCCTAATAGCTGGCGGGCTTCGGCTGCCATAGACCCCATGTCCTGCTGGCCTATCATAAGGATAGGGAGGGGCAGCAGCCGGATATGCAGCATGGGCTGATGGTGATCGCACAAATGTCGTCGTAGCAGGAAAAGAAGACACATAAGCATTGTTTGTTAGACGACCAGCCTTGGCTGGAGGCATTGGTCCCCCATTGTTGGCTCGTGTGCGCTTGTTGGCAGGACCACCTCCAGATGGCCTTTTCTTCTCCACCTTAGCCTTCTCTAAATTTTCGAGTCGTTTCTGGAGACCTTCCAAGGGGAACTCAGCTTCAAGTTTGTGGTCCTCGATGCATTTCATAACCGACCGAAGAGCTGACTGTTCCTTGCGGCTGCCATTGTTCTGCAATAGAGACAAATGAGGTTCTCTAACTTCGTACAACTATGGAGAACAATATATGAGTCATGCAATCTGAATAAAGCACCATTTAACTAGATTCGGCAATCCAATGTCCTGATTAGACTACTGCTAGCCAAATGATGGGAACATTTGATAAGTCAGATATGCAATAAAATCTCTCAACCTGAAAAAAAATGAATTATGCAGCTGAAAAGAATAATTCAACACAATAGGAAAACATTTAAAAGCACACCTAACTAGGAGACTGAAGATCTAATTGGGAATTCTTTAATTCTAAATATACACAACAAAGCAAATCTAGAAATGAGTAGACATAATACCACAGCTTGGCCAGAGTTGTTGCGGTCCTCTGAACATGAAGATGTAGCCTTCTTGGAATCTTTCAGAAAGGATTTCAGTAATGGTACAGGAGGGAACTTGTCCTGAAGACCAGCCTCATAGGAAAAATTTATTGCATCAAGCTGCTGACCCTTACTAATTAGTTCCACAATTATATCTGCAGATTAAAGCACAATGAATTTTGAACTTAATTATCTGAACAAACATAACAATGTTCTCCCAAAATGAAAAGGCAGAAGAACTGATCTTTGCAAAACATCTTGTTTTACTGCCACCCACTCAATTGAATATTCAAGACCAAAAAGAACTCTAATAGTAAAGACCAATGATACAGAAAATGCAGCTCATACCAAATGATTACACATTTTATCAAATATATATGGTAGTAACAGGAATAAAGCAATTAGAACCGTATGTTTTCATACAAAACTGAAAATCTAGTAATATGTTTAAAAGCTCAAAAATGCTTCCATCCATCAGCATTAGCAGTCTCAGAATCAGGAAACTAAGCCAGCAACACTGGCAATACAGGCCCTTAGTCCAACAATCATAATATATGATGCAAGATCAGATCCGCATGGTAACCTTGAGTGAGACAAGGCTTGTTATAATTACGGGATTATCAAATAGATTACAATGTATCCAAGCCACCATATCCGAACAGCCCAGCACAACCCCCAAGCATTAATTTTATCTAAACAGCAGTGGGCAAAACCTCATAAAAACATGTATTAATGGGAAACTCTTACTGGAAGAATAGATAGCAATTTACTGGGAAACTCTGGGCAAATTGAATTTCTGAGATAATTTTGAAGCATTTGATGATTAATAGAGACTGGAAGCTAACGAATCTGCACACACAGAGCAGCATAATACATCCATAGGCATTACCACCACACACTCAAGCATAAGAGCCAAAATTATTTTCAAAATGTTATAAATGCAAAACATACTGCTCAAGCATCCTGCTGCTGTCATATATGCCTGAGATTATCATATAAAAGTTCCCAAATATATTGTCTACGATAACGTAAAGGCATCCATGATATAACATTCGCAACCAAAAGACAATCTTGAGATGGTCAATAAACACGCGGAGGAACTTGTATGCTGTTGAAACATCCACGGGCCCCACCAGTTCTTACCAAAACAGAATATGACACAAAAGAAGCTAAATGGAATCTACAAGATCAAAAGGCCCTAGAGTATGGCATGAGTACCGTGACCAAAGACTGCCAAGCCAACTTGTACCACTCACCACATGCTTGTTCACACTAATTTTTTAGTTACTTTATATGCATAAAGTGTAATAATCTGAAGATTGTTGAGAAACCTTGCTCCTCCTTGCTTTCGAAGGCAAGAAGATGCAATACCAGACATGTAACATCCTCTTCAACATTTCTCCTGTTCAGACTTTCTTATTGCATCACATATGCGATCAGAGGTGTTCATAAAAGAAGATGGGCATGAAGACGATAAGATCAAGATTGTTGAGAGAGACTTTATTCCCCATCAAATTCTAAGCCAAATTATCCCAATGATGACTGACTTAACACCCCCCTCCCCCCCCCCCCCCCCCCCAATAAGGAGTTTTTCAATTCATAAACTCCTTATTGTTAAGTCAGCCAGATGAGTCCTGCGAAGATATTAACGAGAACCTCTAGTTTAAACATCACTAAGCTTAAGTCTCAATTCACAGCATCCCTCCCTGGAGCAAGAGGCATAGATTTTATAAGAACCATAACTTTTTTTAACAACATTAGTAGGGTCAAAAAAGTGTTTCATTTTTTTCCTTCACAAAGCGCAATCTATAATCCTCACGCAATCTACAAACGAGACAAGAAGAACGATTCCATTATATGATTCAACGGCTAATCCTCGTAACCCTGGGAAGCAGCACCAATAGACAGAGAAATTTCTTTTTTGTTTTGAAGGGATAAATCTTTGAATCAGGAATAAGTCGCCGGGGGGAAAAATACGGAAAGAAAGGAAAGCATACCAGCCATACTATCCTCAAGACCCAAGGAGAGTGCGAGCTTGGGCATCTGCCTCCGCCATGCGAAACTGGCCACGAGCCTCCGGTAGAACTCCCTGTCCTCCTTCTCCACGATCCCGAAGGTCACCACGTGCTGGAGGAACGTATGCGCGTCCGGCGGCTTGGCGCTCTCGATCCCCCCGCGCTGCTCCAAACCCTCCTTCCACGCGTTGGCCATCTCCCTCGCCCGTTCCCTCACGCTGCGCGTCACCAGCGGGCGGGCCGTCCCCAGCTCGGGATCCGCCAGGACGGGGACCAGGGATTCCAGGATCAGCACGCAGGCCCAGCCGAGATCGTTGGGGGACTTCGCCGCCGCCGCCGGTGGCCGGCGATCGACGGGGAAGACCTTGGAGATGGCGTTCATGACGAATTTGGCGGGATCGATGCAGTCGGCGAGGGCCAGGGGGAGCTCAGAGCGGAGAAGCTCGACCTCCTTCCGCTTGGAGACGACGAGGTCCCAGACGGCGTCGGAGTCCATCCTGGTGCAGAAAGATCTGAGCTTGCCGGGGAGATCGTTGGTGTCGTTGTTGTTGTCGACGGGGGAAGCGGGGGAGGAGAGCGCGAGGAGAGCTGCGTCGCAGCGCTCCTGGACCTTGGCGAGGGCGAGGTCGACGGCGCCGTCGATGGAGAGCTCGCGGCGGTGGAGGGAGGCGAGGGAGCTCTGGGTGGAGAGGTCGAGGGACTGGCGCTTGGTTCGGAGAGACTCGGACCTGAGCTGGAGGTCGCGCTCCATGGAGGAGAAGTGGTCGGAGAGCTCCTTCCACAGAAGAGTGCAGCTCGTGATCAGCTCCCGCTGCCTCTCCAGCTCCTCGAAGCTCTCCTGCACCAGAGAGCTCGAGATGGCGGCCGCCGCCGAACCCATCTCTCGATCTCTCTCGATCTCGATATCTTCTCTCTGCGAGGCAGGAAGGGGAGGGGATGGAGAGACCCTAACCCTAACCCTAGCCCTCGAGGAGAAAGGGGAAAGGAAGGAAAAGCATACGCCGGTGGCAAAAGAGAAGAAAAAGAAGCGGGTGTGCGAGGCGATGGCCACGGGACGTACGGTCATAACCTTGACGAATGGGGTGTTGACGCGTGGCGATTGCCCCAATGTAAAGCTTAAGGGGGAGTAGGCTAAGGGTGATCGGTTATTAATTACAGTTAAGGACGAGAAGGGACGCAATGGACCCCGATGTGGTCACCACCGGTGGCGTGGGCCAATAGCATTGAAAGCATACTAGCTGACGTCTCCATCTTACCCAGAGATGCCGCACTTCCCACTTTGCCGTAAAGTTGAAACCTTTCCCGCGCCTATTTATCTATATTATGAATGCATTGCCTATTTATCTATCCATATTTCCTTTGATCACTTACTGTTTTGCAAGAAGCGAAGACAGCCATTTTTAAAATTGATCTCGAAACCAGAATAGTTTCTTAATAATGAAAAACTTATACCTTAACTTCAATTAAATGATCATCATGCCCTTTGACACGTGAGTAAGTTCACCACCAATGAGTAAGGACCGTAACCAAATGCAATCATTTGTATATTTAGCATAAAATGAGGTTTATCTAATTTGATTGCAATCAGATACCTATTTCCTTCTAAGCAAAATACCACAACCCTTTGCTATGGTATATCACGTGGCCAAAATCAAACCAACCAATCAACCAATCATAGGTTGATATATGGCATAGCAGGACCAACTTCAGTTAGACTCGTATTCCTGAGCTGATCCAGATAAAAAAAACTTAGAGATAGTTCTCCACTCGATTTTGGTCTATTTGAATTAAACATCAGAGGAATCTCAGCCAAATCAACTCCGACGACTTTTGAGCTCTTCCTCTCTTCCTGTGTGCAGGACGATAGGCACAGACAGATCTTCCTCTTTGAGCATGAATCCGTCAATGTCCTTTCATCAAACATATTGGATTTTAGTGGTAACATATTAGTGTTGTTTGTAGGAAAATGATGAAAAGATGAAGTCAAGAAGAGAAAACAATACAAAAGGCAATAGATAAGCTCAATCGGATGACAAGCCTGAATCGTATGGCTCATAGTGCGGCCTAAATCCTCAACCTAATCAATAAACACCAATAGTCGCACCTACTAGGTATCTGCTCGTGCAGCAGGTGCAGGTCTTGACAATCTATGTATGGGACCTACTACTTAAAAGAGACCAATCCTCAACCTAACATGTAGAAGCCACCTGACTAGCCAACATAGAGACTGAAAGAGCACTGATGAGATTCATCAAGGCAACCGAGCTCCAACCTATTTAGAAGTGAGCTCGAGCCTTGGGCATGAGAGGGCTTTGGTGAGGGAGACTAACCTGGATAAGAAGATTGAAAAGATGGATAGAAAGATCAGAGCCATGATGGAAATATGAAGGTGAAAGGAATACAGAACTTGGATGAGCTAGAGCTCACCACCAAGCTGCCCTTCATCAAAGAAAGCATGAAGGAACCTCTACCTCCAAAATTCAAGATGTCGCAACTAGAATAATATGATGGCACCTCGGATCTGTGGACCATCTAAAAAGCTTTAAGGCTCTTATGTTGTTGCACGGCACTTTAGATGAGATCATGTATCCATCTTTCCTTGCTACTCTAACAAGGGCAACTCAGTCATGGTGCTCGAGCCTCCAACCTAGCTCAGCTACAGTAGTTCGTCAACCATTTCATTAGCAACATAGGACACAAGAAAACCTCGACAAGTCTATTGGTTGTTAAGTAGAGACTGAAAGAGTCACCCCGCAATATATTGACCATTTCAACATAAAAAACTTAAAAATATGTGACCTAGGCCAGACTGTAGCTATGGGTACAATAGATAACAATCTGAAGAACTCGCACTTCAGGTTCTCTCTTACAAAGAGGCTATCCAAAGACCTGTCCAAGCTCTTAGCTCGAGTTGAAAAATATATTAATGTTGAAGAGACTATGGTAGCTCAGAAGGAAGTGAATAAAGATCGAACTGAGAAGAAGCACAAGGGATGAGATGAGCAGAGGTTCAACAAAAATTAGAGTTGAAAGCCAAGAAGCGACTTGATAAGCTATTAGGATACATCCCGTAGGGATCTGAGAGATACGCCCTCCTCAAAAGATCTTGATGGAAATCAAGGACTTCATGCACTAGCTTAGAAAAATGAGAAGCAGCCCTAGTGAAAGGAATCGAAACAAGTATTGCCAGTTTTATGATAACTACAACCACGATACCGAGGAATGTAGACAATAGAAAGACAAGATCGAATATCTCATCTAAAGGGGGGTACCTAAATTATTATGTAGATAGCCATAGATGCAAAGATGCTGGCTATAATAGGTATACTCTCGAATCGAGGGAGGACAACCGACTTATTGCCAAGGTGATCACCATGGTATTTCTCGCGAAGAGATGCTGTAATTTTTTATATAACATATTACTTAGATGAACTTATTCATTCCTTTCTGTTTTTCTTTAAAACACTTGCCACTTAATAACAAAAATTTAAAAGCTATAATCATCCTTAAGTATATGGTGATCAACTGAATGATAAAAATTTAAAAAAACTTAGTTCTTTATACAGAAGAGACTGTTTGTCTTAATCAGGATGACAATTTATGACCCGACTTGCAACTGACCCATTTTGAGCAAGTTTGGATTTACATAAATAGGTTAAGATCATAAATGAGTCGATCTATTTAGACCCACTTATTAAAACGGTTTGGGTTCTGGGGTTGATCTTTGACTCATTTAATCTACTTTGACTTGTTTGATAATTGGTAGACTTGATTAATCTGTTTATGATTTTTTTTATTTTTTTAAAAATTTATTTAGCTTATTTAATTCATCTTGTTTAATCCGTTCTAAATTTATTTAATTTAGTAAAATCTATTTAATATGTTAAATCAGTTTAATTTGATATGATTGGTTTAATAATGGCTTTTGCAGGCCGGGCTGGATTACCTATTTACCGAAAAAATCGGGTTTTTGAATTTGTATTTTTAATTTTTTTGATAGATGGATTGGAATGGTGTTAAAGATCGGAATCATGTTAATAAATTTTTGATCTCATGTATATTGATCCAATCAGTATCTGACCCAACGCAGTCTGCTTGCCGGCTCTAGGTCTCAATAATCAAAAATTACGTGTCATATATTTTTTGCTTAGAAAGACTGTATCAATGATAGGTTACTAATGGCTAGAATTGCGATTTAAAAACTCAAAATTCCAGTCGAATATGTAAAATTAAAAGGGAAAATCTTTGCCAAAGCATCAAGATAGTCGACATGGGATATCAGAGCCATCCATCATGTCCCTTCAACTGTTTTTGTTACTTTTCCTGAGAAATTTCTGGTTGGAGCCGCTGGTGAAACGGGGGCTCCAGGTCCATCCTCCGGCCACGCCGAAGCGCGGAACTTGGAGGGAAAGAAAGAAACCGAAGAGACGCGAGACACCAGGGGCCAAAACACTTTTATGCACGAAAAAAACCCCAGCCCCGGCCCGGAGGCAGGAGAGGCTCCAAGCCCAACTTCAATGTTCCAAACCGAGTGTTTAAAACCTCCCCAAAGAGCCCCCAAATCCCCGTTTCCTCGTCTCTCTCTCTCTCTCTCCCCTCCCGGGTCTTGATTTCCTCTCTCTGTTCTCCCCTTTCCTCGTTTTGGATCTATTGTATCCTCTCGAAATCTGCTGGAATTCGAGGTACGGCGATTTGTTTCTTCTTGATTTTTGTTTCGATTTCGGGCTTCTATTAGATTTTTTGATCTGTTCTATTGCTTCCGATATTTTTTTTCCCTTTGGTTTTGAATTGATTGATCGATTGGGGGCAGGATGGATGGAGGCGGCCGTACGGGCTTCTTGATTTCTCGTTTCGATCGGTTTTCTCGCTTGGATTTGGTTTTCGAGTGATTGTTTTCATCTGCGTATTGAGATTAGGTTGAGTTGAATTGGGATGTCTTGCGAGGAGAAAGAGAGGGGCATTGGGAAGAAGGGGGGAGGGCCTTCGGACGCTGCATGCGGACCCAAGGTTATCAGGAAGGAGAAGAAGAAGAGGAGGCTGATACTAAGTGATTCGGAGTCGGATGAGTTTCTGATCTGTCCTCGCCGGAAGATTGATCACGGAGGTGATCAGAATGTAGACGGCTTCAGTGTTGGAAAGAAGAAAGATATGGTGCGGATGAATCAGAAAGACGAGATTTTCGTACATAGAAAGAAGGGTATGAGGTCCGATGCTGAGAAGCAAAGGGAAGAAGTGGTCGCTGGTAAGAAAAGAATTACCGATTTAGCTTTAAAGAGAAAGAGGAGAGAAGCACCTGATGCTGAAATCCCGCTGCAAAAAATCAAAATGGATTCTTTGAAATGTGGAAGAGATAAAATTGAGGTAATGGGTGACAAAAAGTTGAAAATTGATTCTTCGAAACGTGGTAATGAAAGAGGAGAGATCTGCATTTGTCGGTCTCCAGGCTCTAAACCAACTGTTCCTGCTGGTATGGAGTGCGATAACATGAAACAAAAACAGATGCTCTCTAATCTTATTGAGAGGGGCAAGATTAGCAAGTCAGAAGCCGAAAATATCAGGTGGAAGGAACGTCTGGGTTGTCAAACTCATCGGACGTCAAAACATAAAAGTGGTACTGCAGCCGCTGACAAGAGACTGGTGGGTGGTATCTCGCTCCAGAAAGGTGTCAGGATTCAAGGCAAAGGAGGTGTTCTGAGGTTTTTACCAAGTAACAAGAAGGTGTCTGGGCTTGAGAAAGTCCATAACCAAAGGGGTGGTGAAGAAAGATCAAAGTCTCTAGGTTCTCCCAGCATTGCTAAACTGGATATGTCTATGCAATCTTCCCTTTCTGCAGACAGAAAAGTTCTGAAAAAATCAAGTTCCACAGATATGCCAAGCAAAAAGCAGTTGCACAAGGGAAAAGTTTCTTCATCAGAGAAAGATAAAGTTCGTGAGCCTAAATCAGAGCAACAAATTTTATCCCCACAAAGAGAATCAAGTTCTACAGATATATCCACGCAATCTTCCCCTTCTGGAGAAAAAAAAGTTCTTGACAAATCAACTTCCACCAATGCAATAGGTAAAATTCAGTTGAACAAGGAAAAAATTCCTTCATATGAGAAAAACAAACTCCATAAGCCAAAGTCCGAGCGAAAAATTGTATCTCTGCAAGGAGAATCAGAGAATTTGGATGGGTCAAATAGCAAGACAGACCATGTGGTTAAAGGGGAGAGTAGCTCTAGTTTAAAGACCCCTCTTCCAACCAAGCAGAGTATCAGTGAAGCAAGTGTGGGTCGTAATACTGCTAAGCAGAAGATTAGAGATCAGATAAGGAAGATGCTTTTGAATGCTGGTTGGAGGATCGACCTAAGGCCCAGAAGAAATAGAAAATATGAAGATGCCGTTTATGTATCTCCCCAAGGGACTGGATATTGGTCAATTACAAAGGCTTATGAGGTGTTTCAGGATCAATTAAATTGTGCATGTGATGATGAGTGCAAGGATTTAATTGAAAAGTCATCTAATTTGCATTCTGCGAGCAATCCCAACTTTGAAGGGACAAGTTTTCAGTCTCCTGCCATAACAGTGAAGGAACTGAGCATGCTGAGGAGGAAGGTGGTGAACAAGAGAGGACATAAGCCGAGGCTTGAAGAATCTGAAAACAGGCTTGGAGACAGCAGAAACAGAAAGACAAAGGAAACATCTAAGATGAGTGACCTCAATAGACCTTTACAAGATAAAATTGCAGGAATTAAAGGGAGAAAAAAGTCAAACTGCACTTCATGCATCGGTGTCTCCACAGCTCATAAACATCTTCAAACAGGAAGAAATAAACAGAGAGGGTGTGCTCTGTTGGCTCGTGGTGCTAACCAAGACGCAGAGGTTGAGATTGATGATTATGTTCCATATGCCTGGAAACGGACGGTTCTCTCATGGATGATAGATTTGGGAGTGGTGCCTGAAAATGGAAAAGTGAAGTACATGAACAAGAAGAAAACACGAGCAAAGCTGCAGGGATGGATCACTAGAGAGGGCATTCGTTGCAGTTGCTGTAGTAAAATTCTTACTGTATCGAAGTTTGAGCTTCATGCTGGTAGCAAACTGCATCAACCATACCAAAATGTATATGTGGAGGACTCCGGACTTTCACTGTTGCAGTGTCAACTAAATGCATGGGAAAAACAGGATGAATCTGAAAGGCAGGGATACTACAATGTAGATATTAATGATGATGATCCAAATGATGATACCTGTGGCATCTGTGGAGATGGTGGTGACTTGATCTGTTGTGATGGTTGCCCTTCAACTTTCCACCTGGACTGCTTGGGCATTGAGGTACAGGAAAATAAGCACTCTATACATTGGCATAACTGTTTATGATATCAAAAGAAATTGAGAGGAGTGGGAAAAAGAAGGTTACCTAAATTTGTGTACCTTTTATTTTCTTTTTCATATTTCCTACAGCATCACTCTCATCCTTGTCTTGTTTGGAGTAGTCTATTTGTTTTCATTGAGTTCCTAAACATTCTTTTTGTAGATGCTACCTGCTGGAGATTGGCACTGTACAAACTGTTCATGCAGGTTTTGTGGGTTAGTTTCTCCTGCTGTTCAAGAAAGTGATTTACCTCCCTTTCCATTACTCTTGTGTGTGCAATGTGGAAAAAAATGTGAGCATTCTTGATCATATTCTCAATTGCATGTTCTTTATAATTTTTCTATTTTTTAAACCTTGATAGCAAGATTTGCCATTCCAATCGGTACTGTACCATACTGGATGTACCATATCATGCCGGTACCAAACCAGCATGCTGTACCGTATCATACCAACACTCGATATACCGAGCTGTATCATACCAGACCGCGTGCTGACACTATAATAGAATGGTACGGTATAGGCCTGGTACCGAGATGGCGAACCTTGCTTGATAAAGTGCAAAATATGATTAAATTTTATCGGTATATTTTGTAGATCATCAACATTGTATTCCTGAGGCAGACGCTATCTCTGTTGGTTCCAATTATTCTGAAACTTCATTTTGTGGGGTGAGCTGCAGAAAGGTATGCCTGATAATTTTATGCTACTGATGTTTATTATCCCAGTCTATTAGGTTCATATTATGGCAATTATATTCTTCCATTAATTCTTTAAATCTCTTGTAGCAAATCTTGAACGTCTCTAGCAGAATTATGGAACTATTTTAGATATTCTATATACTTGTGTACTAACCTAGGGCTGCTAGCTCCTGCATAACTTGAAATTCTATAGCATCCATTTCCAAGTACTCATTCTTCGGTATGCAGCGTCAAGTAATTATTATGTTAGTTGTTTGTTTATATACAAGTCAGGATTGTTTTCTGGCCTAACTCAGTGATGGTTTGCTTTCCTCCAACATCTTGCACATAACTGAAACATAATACTTGCTGGATTTTATGAGTTATGAAAGATCAGAGGAGCTTCTTTACAAAATGGATGCTGCATTATTTCCTTCATAGAATGGAGCTAAGCTTTTGGTATTGCAAATAATTTGGAAAAATCTGACAATAATCACCAAGTGTCATCATAGATTTGTTGAAGTCAAGCTTTCTAAAAGCAGCAAATGTTTAGATGCCCAAGATAGCAGATTGTACCTGAGAAAAATGCTGCTTAGGCAGATGCCCATGTGGCTTGTTTTTAAATTTAAATGAATTTATATTAATGGACATTTGAAAACTAGAAATAAGTCAGTAAAAAATCAAAAAAATGATAAAAACTGTAGAGAAGGTGGATGAGGAGGAGAGAATTCGCATATGTGGTTTAGGCTTATGTGGGCCATTTGGGTGTGTACAGGCTGCCTAAACCTTATGCAAAGCAGCTAGGGAGGCTATTGTGCATATGAAGCTGTGTAGATCGGTTTTTGAGGCTATGGGTTAAATTATGGTAGGATGAGATTTCTGATACTCTCTTTATATCATTGATTGAAATGTGTTGTAAGTAGTCCTATCAAACACTCTTGACTCTGATTATTGTCCTCTACTTTTGTCTTGTTGAATCAGACCTTAATACTCGTGCTTTACGATGGTTAGAGCCTCTTATTATTATTACTCAGCTCTTGGTGCTGCTACGTAGCCGCTATCTAACCAGCCTTTGGGCTCCCGCTATAGGTTAGGGTGTGGTGTAAACAAGTTGTTATCTTAAATTTATTATTAAATGTGCTTTGGGTTTGTAGGAAACATATGCTTGAGTATGGGCATGAAAACCACTTAATTCTTAATAAATTTTTAGTACATGCTAATTGCCCTAACCCATGTGGACCACCTCAAACCATATTAGCTTTTCATATGCACAATATAGGACTTGTATGGAAATCTTGAATTAACATGTTTGTTAAAGGCGCTTATTGTGCAAATTATTTCTCCTTGTTTCCATATATGCAGACTTGTGGTTTTTGGTGTTGGTTCGTGCTAAAAATCTTATTTACCATTTATTTGTGGATGCACCTCAAAAGCTTGATAAATTGTTTGCATATAGAAGCTACGGTGTAATCACCATACAGTAACGAACTAACGATAATAATTTTAGAATCTTTCCATTCTGTGCAAGTAATTTCACCACTCACTTTATGAGCAGCCTGGTCTTCGTAAGTCATTAAATGTTACATAAAATTAAAGAAAATATTAGAGTTCCAAAATAAAACTTAAATGTTTCTTTACTGATTATTTTAAATAAGCCTTTTAGCCTTTTCGTTTAATGTGCATTGCATGTGCATACGTATTAGTTTTGTCATCGATGAACTTGAAGATCTCTTGTGACTCAAGTAAAAAGAGATATTGTAATTTGTCACAACCTGTGTAAAATACTCCTGTCTACTATTTGTAAGATGAGAACCTTGGTTGAAGCTATTGCATTAAAATGGTAACCTCTCTAGTAAACACACCATTCTCATCAGTAGTTATACACCCCTATTAGTTCTCTCGCCCTTCAGATATTGTTTTAGAGATAAACTTAAAAAAATGGAAGTTGTATTAATCAATTTAAACAATAAAGTAATCTGATTGCAACAAATCAAATAACAACTTTTCATTGGATGATGGGATCACTGGCATTCACCAAATACTCCTTTCACTTGAATCATTCAAACACAAGATTTGAAAAGTGACCATTACGGTACAAGACTTCCCCTATCTAAGATGTATCGAGGCATATTTGAGGATGTACAATACTCTATCATACAAAGATATTTCAAACCCTGGGTAAAGCATGAGTAGTTACGGGGTTGTACTGCAGTACATACTATACTGTGCTGTAACCATGTGCCTTTGTATAATGGTATTTCAGACCTTGGTCATACCCAGCAAACATGATTGGATCACAATCATCTGCTATTGTTTTTCCTCTTGAATTAGACTATTAATTACATGCATCATACTTGCAGAATAATTGACATAAATAAAAGAAAATTTGATCGCAATAAAGAGTAACACAAACATTTCATTGGTTGATGGGATCACAACCATGTTTACAAAGCTAACTATTTTATAGGTTACAATCCATGTTCGAGGATTTTATTGAGATACCTAAAATGCTTTGATGCTTGTTTTCTTATTATCATTCCAACATCTGGATCCATCTTTTCAGTTGATCCTCTGTCAGTTGATTATTCCAACTCCCAAATTTGAAAAAAAATGCACGGGCTTTCCTCTTTGTTATGTGATATCAACGTGCCATCTTTAACTGGAAAAATTTCATTGTCAAATGCCTTGTCCAAATTGGTTTGATATACCTAAGAACAACAATTGGATATAAAAGAAAAAACTAGTTTCATTCTGGCATTTGGTAACCTGCATTTTGTTGGCTATGTTTATTCTTGTAATTTTGCAACAGGGACCCATATTCTGCTTCTATTGAACTTTAGTGGAACCATTCTTCTCTACCGTGAAACTGCCTTATGCAATATAAGGGTCACTCTGATACACCTCTCTTTACTGCTACAGGTGTATAAACAATTGCACAAGATTCTGGGGGTCAAGAATGATTTGGAAGCAGGATTTTCATGGAGTATTATTCATCGTTTTGACGAGGATACTCCTGAATCTCAGTTCGTGCCGTCCCAATGGGCTGAATGCAACTCCAAGATTGCTGTTGCTCTTGCAGTCATGGATGAGTGCTTCATACCCATCATAGATCAGCGAAGCAGCATCAATCTTATTCATAATGTTGTTTATAATTGTGGGTAAGTATTGGTTGCACTCTTAGAAAAGCAAATATTTGACATAAACAATTCAGTATATATGTTATATCTTTTTGTTACTGAACTCGATTACTCCATATTCTTTAAACATTACTTTTAGTCTTTCAATACCTTTAAGATTATTGTCTCCCCAAGATGTCAAAGTAGCATATTGTAGCTTTACTTTTCTTGCTTCAAGCAATTTCTGTACAATATGCTTATCATATAGAGCTGATCATGGGCTAGGTCTCGGGCCTAAACTCTATCCATTTTTAATCGGGCTTCGGGCTGGGCCTATTCAAAATTTGACCTTTTGTGTGCCCAAGTCCGGCCCACGACCAGCTTTATTATCATATGTTCTATTTTTATATTTTGCAGGATTTGTAATTTGTACTATAGCTTGGTTCTGTGCCTTGTTTATCATATGGTTGCTGAAGACTTGCCATCTTCCATTTCCTGACTATTCCAGGATATTTGTATCTTTAACAAGGTTTTATATACTAGTACAGAAATTTGTACCATTTTTCAATCAGAATGAAACATTTTCGGTATCTTACAGTTTTGACATATATGCCAAAACCGACAACATCAAAAAGAATGAAAAACTGTTGGAATCGATTGGTACAGTTGGTATGATACCATTGTTATGTATTGGTACAAACTAATATGGCTGCTCTGTACGAGTATGGATGTTTTGGTGTCCCAACATCCATACTAGTGCTGATTTTGTGTTGAAATAGTAGGGTACAGATGGTACCATCCTATTTTGGCGATTTTTGAATCCATGTTCTTTACAATTTCTTTCTTGAGATGTTAAAATTTTTATTTTCCATCACTAAAGGCATCTAAGGTATTACTTATAGTTAGGGGTGGCAATCTTGTCCTGGACCCATTTACTAGATGATCCAACCTGGACTCGACTCATGGTATAGGTCAGCCAACACTGACCTGTAGGTCAGGTTAAGTTCTAGTCAGAACTCCTTAACTTGTTTGGTCATAGAGGAGAGTATATATATAATAGTATTTTTTATAATAAATATATATAACTTTATGTAGTGAGTGTTTTGAGCCTTTAGATGTTGACCTAATGGCTCGTAATTTTGAAAAAGAATAGATGGAACAGGTTTTGTAGTGTATTTGTTGTTAAAATGTTTAGTTTCTAATTACAAAACAGCTTATAATATAACTAAAAAAGTTTTGAGAAATTAACTTCTTGTAAATTAATCCATAGACTATGAAAAAAACGTAGCCTATTATCTAGGTTTTGCCAAATTGGTGCTGTGACCTATACTGGTTGGCTACCGGTATGGTATGGTACGAGTCCGTACCTTACCGTGCCAGAGCACCGCGAAACATGTAGAGGGAGTAGTAGGACGAGAGCGAGGGAGGGAGAGGCGGGAGAGAAGGAGAGGAAGGGGGGAGAGAGAGAGGAGGGGGAGGGGAGAGAGGGAGAGAGGGGCCTCCGCTCACCTGAAAGAGAGAATGCTTTGATGCCATCGGGGAGCAGGGTGGAGACGGGTGATTATGTTGTCGACGAGGATGAGGTCGGGGAACAATTGGGGAGCAATCATGTGCTGATTGATGTCAAGATGAAACCCCAGGCAAGGGAGAGGGAAGGGAGGAGGAAGGAGAAAAGGGAGACAAGGGGGAGGCCTCCGCTCACTTTAGAGAGAGAGAGGATGGTTTAATGTTGCGGGGAGTGGGGTGGAGGTGAGAGTGGAGACATTGTCGATGAGGATGAGGTCTGGGAGCAATCGTGCATGGATCGACGTCAAGATGAGACCCTAGATGAGGGACAATTGCTGACGGTGAGTCAGACGCAATGAAGGAGGGATTGTGTGTTGGTGAGAGTGGAGAGAGCTGGAGAGATCTCTTGAAGGCTCTCGAAGTGGCGCAGATGTCTCAATGAAGAAAAAGAATCAGATTCAAAGCATTGGATTCGGGCTGATTTGTAACCCGAACTGATGTACACGGTCGGACTGTTGTAGGTCGGCGTTAGTTCGATTTGGGTTGGTTCAACATTCCTACTTCCACCTGGACTTTCAAGTCAGCAAAGCCTAGCTCGAAGTTGAATCTGCCCGAATAGCACCTGCCCACTCCTTGCTATCAGCCCTAAGCATGCAAGGTATGCCATCTTGGTACCGGGCTCTGTACTTGTGCCATGCCATCACTGTATCGGTATGGTACGGTACGGGGCCGATTCGGCATATCGAGTGTCGGTACACCCTCCATACTATGTATTAGTATTGAACCGGTATGCTATGATACACCCTGTATTATCCAATTCAGTATGGTACGGCGTACCATGTGTGAGTGCTATCATCTTAAGGTTTTAGGTCATCAATACTGAGTCGGTGGCCATCATGTAAACATTGTTTAGTTTAACTTATAGAGTCTCTGATGCAACATTTCAAGTTTCACCAGAAATTTGAAACGAAACTAATATGGTTTGAATTTGACTATACCAGATCTTAAAGAGGTTATGATTTAGGAGCTTTGGCTGAAATTAAGTCATGAGAGTGATTTTTTTTTTTCTGATTGAGGATTTAATTGTATACATGAATTATTTATGCTATTTTTTGCTGTATCTTTGCCTTTTATATTTCTGAAGTGCTTCCTCTAGATTGCACTTATTTTACAAGTTTTGAGAAGATTTGGAAGCACTGCTCTTGAGGTTCCAAATAGTTTTTGTAATTTTTTTGACATAAATTTGGCTATATTAATAATCATTTAAATTGTGATTTCTTAGTTTTCCATCAAATGGAAAATGGTATACTACAGTCTGAAGATATTGACATTTATTTTTTTTAAAAGGTTATTTCTTTTGACTGCCACAACAAAATTAATAAAAATAGTTTATATGATTTTCAACTAAATCTGTTGAAACTCAAAAATGAAACTCATTTTGTCGAAAAAATGAGCTTTTGAATCTTGTCCAATAATAATAATATCATCATATAATCCATTAGGAGATTTAATTTTTTTTTCACCTCGTCATCATGTAGAAATTGCAAATAACTTTCTCGAGCAATGAAACTGTACATAAGACTTTTAAGACCAAAGTCAGAGCAAAACATAGCAAGCTATACTTTACTTTTAGGGCTATTCCCTCCTTTTGGTCTTGAGGAAGAAACTCTTCTCCTTAATCACATCATCACGTACAGCTACATGACTAACTAATTGTATAATCAGATGCAGTCTTCTGCAAAATTAGTTAGGAAGATATCTGATTATTAAAATAGAAATAAAATAAAGAGAAACTAAACTAACTTTGAGGGCTGAGACAGCTACTTTCCACAGAGACAGCATGCGGAATTTTCGTATTTCACTTTGGTTTGTTAATTATTTAGTAATGCTAGTATGGATTCAAAGTTTTTCGTGAAACCACAAAGTACAAGGCGAATAGGACTGGACCCTGACAGACTGAAATAGAGCTGCAAAACATGAAACACCATGTATTTTATTTGATTGTAAAATGATTTTTTCCCTCTTCATATTAATTAGTAATCGTTAAATATATAACCACATAATAACTAATTTTGCTTTCTCACCCTGTAGTTAATCACTTTATTCACTCTCTGGAGTCATCAGAAATTGCTCTTTGCTGGTGCCATATTTCTTTCACAATTCTATACTATCAAGCTATTGTGACACCCTCAATCACTTGCTTCTGTAGGTCAAATTTCAATCGGCTGAACTATAGTGGCTTCTATACTTTTATTTTGGAGCGAGGGGATGAAATAATCTCTGTAGCATCTATCAGGTTGGTGATTTTTTTGTATTTATGTTTCTTTTGTGGTGAAGATATATTGACAGCAGAATACATGAAGATGGATTTTAGATCTTCTGGGATTGTAATCATTTACACATGAAGTAAAAAGATTGTTCAGATGGTTTCATGCTTAAAATTCTTTAGTACAGTTTGTTTTCAGAAGTGAAGTATTGGTGCAAATAATAAGCTTTTCCCATTGTGTCTCATCTGGTTCTGAAATAAAATTTTGAGGCCATTTAGGGGGGAGTTTTTACTCCTCATTGCAGAATTCATTCAGTGGGCCTTAATGAAAGATGGGTTTGCTTAACTAAGGACTTGGATCTTTACCTTCGTGTGAATTCTCCTATAGTCATTATGTTTGAAGCTATTCCCTAAATGTGCTATTTCTTTAAACATTCAGTTTAAATTATCATTTTTTTCATTCATTATCTGAATTTCTATTTCTTTTATTTTCTGTGTTAAAATAGAATTCATGGAACCAGGCTGGCAGAAATGCCTTTTATCGGGACAAGAGATATGTATAGGCGCCAAGGGATGTGTCGTCGACTTATAAATGGAATTGAATCGGTATGTAACCTTGATTTTACTACCATTTCAAAGAAGAGTAGTGTAGCCAATATATTTTGTTTTCATTTTGGTCAAGGCGCTCTCTTGTTTTTCCTTTTGCGTGCCACTAAATTGATAATAGTTATCAGCACTATAGCAGTTGGGTATTTTTCTACCTTTTGAGGCTATCCACAACAAGGTTTTACTCAATTTTTTTTTTTTTTTCAATATTTTTTGGTTTTGGGGCAATATTTGAGATATTGTGGTTGTTTGAATTATAATTTCAAGTCTATTTTGATATTTTTTTATGTCATGTTGGTGTCGATTGACCGTATGATTGATTAGTGAATGTAATTCTAAGATAATTGATATAAAGAATTAATGAGTACTATATTTGAAAAAATAAATGTCAAATTGATTTGAAGTACATAATTCGTGCAACATTTAGTATCCACATGGAGCATCTATGTCGCTCATAGATATTAGATTCCTGATCATAGTCCGTGCCTGGAGTTTGAATCCATTCGGATAATATGCCCACCCCTCCATCCATAATCTGAGCCTTTTGGCTAGCCACCTTGATACCAATCAGAGATTGGATACTGGGCCGACCATCCCATCCGAGGGAAGATCGACGCAACAAAATCTGGCTGACGCTGTGGAGGGCAGTAGCCACTTGTATATGACACCTCAGACAAAGGATATCTGTATGGGTTATGCCGTGGCCGTGCAGAATAGGATCCAAAATACAATTTGGATTTGGATACGTTCAGAGACCCTACTTCGCATGCTAGATCATTTGCAGCAGCATTGCCAAGGTTCGTAATCTCGGTATCTAGTTCCGTATCGGTACGTTACTAGTTGGTTGGTACGGTACGATACGCACCCTATACCAAAATAGCTTCCAACCAATTTTCTCAATTTTTATCTCGGTACGCTTCGATACAGGTCGGTACATTTTGGTACGGATTGATACACACCTTGGTACGCCTCCATACAACTCGGTACATCAGTATGCTCAGTAGTAGAAGTTACAAAGAAACCGAAAAGTATCGATGTCGCAGGATGGCTAAAGCAACTGAATGAGATTTTACAAGAGGTAGTTCTACTATTCCTAAGGTACCACAACATCAAATACAACTCAGAATCAAATTCTGTAGCCAATTCAAAATGCACGAGGTCGGACATGATGCTTCTAGTGTGGAGAACTAGGCCATAGAGCTACAGATTGTAAGAAGGCAAAGGGGCGAGAAGGGAAGCAATTATTGATTGTTGAAGATGAGGAAGAGGAACCTACAAGTCATGAAGCCATGCCTACTTTTGATGACTATGGGGATGAACTAGAGGAGATTGCACTTGGAGATGTCAGGGAATCTTTGGTCGTTTGATAAACTTACCTTGCACCACAATATGAGACAGAGGATGATTGGCTGCAGGATAACATCTTTCACACTACGTACACAATTAGGAAAAAGGTATGCAAGATGGTTGTTGATAGTGGTAGTTGTGATAATCTAGTATCAGAAGAGGATGTTACCAAGTTGCAGATGAACAAAGAAAAGCATCAGCATCTGTATTAGCTAGTCTGGTTAAAGCAAGGTAGTGAGGTTGTCGTGTCAAAGAGGTATTTGGTATCATTCTTTATTGGCAACAAGTATAAAGATCGAGCTTGGTGTGATGTTGTGGCGATGGATGCTTGTCATCTTCTACTGGGACGTCCTTGGCAGTATGACAAAGGTGTAATGCATGACGGAAGGAAGAACACTTACTCATTTGTCATTAATGGGACCAAAATTGTTTTTGTACCATCCAAGGAAGTGATATCTAAGCCACAACCCAGGGGGGTAGCAGTTTTCTTTCTCAAGCACAATTTACTGAGGTTGCTTTAGAGTCTAGCATGGTCATGGTTTTATCGGGAAAGGAACCCATAGAAAATAGTGGTGTTCCAGAGATAGCTCAACCCTTTATTCAGGAGTTTGCTGATATCTTTCTGAAGGAGTTGCCATCTAGGTTATATCCCACTTCGAGATATCCAACACAACATTGACTTGGTTCTTGGAGCTAGTCTCTCAAATCAAGTCTACTATCAAATGAGCCCTATAGAGCATGCGGAGTTGTCCAGGCAAGTGAATGAGTTTCTAGAGAGAGGGTATATACGGGAGAATGAGCCCTAGTGCAATCCAGCCAGTGTCTGTCGAGCCGATTGAACTAGTGGGCTCCGGTACCGGTTTGGTACCAGATGGACCTGATGCCGAACCGGAATGAAAAAAAAATGCCTGACGTGCGTGCGCAGACGCGTTTTAGTAAATGCCACTCTGTGGCATTATTTTTGAGGCCGCGTGGGCTCGCGCTCGTGCGCGATGCTGTGGGCTCGCTGCCCTGTGCGTGGGCGTGGGGAACCGCGCGGGAGAGAGGTCCCCTGCATGTGGAATCGCACGCGGGCACGAGCGATTTCCTGCTTGCGCCGGCGCGGGCGCGCTGCCCCGCGCATGGAAAGATTTTTTTTCTTTTCTTTTTTTTTTCTTCCCTTCTTCTTCCTCCTTCCCGAGCTCTCTCCTCTCCTTTCTTTCCCTCTCTTCTCTCTTTTCCTCTCTTTCCCCCCTTCTCCCGCGAGCAAGGAAGGAACTGTTGGGAGGGCCGCGCGCGTGTCGGTGTGCTCGAAAGGGGGTCGGCTTGAGGTACGTCGAACCATCTTCTTCTCCTCCTCTTCTTCTCCTCTTTCTCTTCCTCTTCTTTCTTCCTCTTCTTTCTTCTTCTCCTCTTTCTCTTCTTTCTTCTTCTCCGCTCGGTTTCGGCCCCGAACCATTTTATGCGGTTGTACCGCACCGGTGGGGGTCGGTATCGGTGCGGTACGTGCTGAACCGGCCGGTACGGGCCAGTTCAACAGACCATGAGTCCAGCCCTCCTAACTCCTAAGAGGGATGGAACTTGGCGCATATGTGTAGATAGCGGGGCCATAAACAAAATAATAGGTAAGTATCGCTTCCCAAATCCAAGGTTAGACGATATGTTAGATCGGCTATCTAGAGGTAAGGTGTTTTCAAAGGTAGATCTAAAGAGCGGGTATCAAGGATAAGGCTAGGGGATGAGCGGAAAACAACCTTCAAAACATGTGAGGGGTATCAACTGCACCTAGTACACTCATCAGGGTCATGAACAAGGTGTTGAAACCATACAGTGGAAGGCGTGCAGTTGTTTATTTTGATGATATACTCATATGTAGTCGAAGTGCAAAGGAGCATATGTACCACTTGCGTGAGATACTACGGACCAAGGTTTACCAAACCGGTCCGTACTGGCCGGTACGGGCCAGTACGGACCAATTCAGCTTGGGATCGGTACCGAATCAGCATGAAATCCGATATCGGTAGCTTATCGTTGGAAAACCGGTACGGACTGGTATGGAACCGGTATGAGATTAGCGTGAATCAATGTTGGATCAGCGTGGAATTCGAAAGTGGTACGGGACTGGACCGGCCGGACTGGTACCGTACCGGTCCAGGCCGCCACCAGTACGCCGACCGGTACTGATATGGCAGACCTTGCTACAGACATTTCGCAAAGAGAAGTTATATAACATTGTGAAGTACTACATCATTATGGTTAATAAAGTATTATTTTTGGGATATGTTATATTTGGAGATGGTGTTATTCTGGACTAGTCCAAGGTGTAGGCTATTGTTGATTGGCTAGAAGAAGGCGGGTCAATTTGAGTTTCCATGGGTTGTCTTCCTTCTTCTGCATATTCATTTGCAATTCAGCATAATTATGGCTCCATATATGGATTGCATTAAGAAGGCGGGTCAATTTGTGTTCACCCCTGATGCTACATAGAGCTTCATGGAGATTAAGGTGAGGGTATCAATGCTCCGATATTGGCTTTACTAGATTTTGAGCAAGTCTTCAAAGTGGATTGTGATGCCTCCAACGTGGTTATTGGGGCAATCTTGAGCCAGAAGGGGAGGCCAATCATTTATTTCAGCCAGAAGTTGAGTAGATTCGTGCTTAATTATCCATTTACAATATCGAGTTTTATGCTATGGTGCAGACACTCAGGCATTACTGGCACTATCTTTTGTATTAGGAGTTCATTTTATATTCTGACCATAAGGGTCTCAAATATCTCTATGGCCCAGACAAGCTTAGTTTACGTCATGCTAAGTGGTCACATTATTTGTAGGAGCTTATGTTCATGCTTCGGCACAAATCACATGCACAAAACCAGGTAATTGATGCTTTGAGCTGCTGTACTTGTTTGTTTACCACCATGTGTGCTACTATAGTAGGTTTTGATATTTTCAAAGATATATTGGCTACCAATCCATACTTTGCTGGCATTCTCAATGAAGTGCAAGCTTAACAGCAGGATGACTTTTAGTTACAAGAGGGCTTCTTTTTTAAAGGGACTTGCCTATGTGTTCCGAAAATCTGAATTGTTCATTGAGGCATAAAATCCTACAAGAGCTGCATAGAGAGGGCCACGGCGTTCGTGACAAGACATATTAGCTTGTGTCCATACAATATTATTGGCCTAAGCTAAGGAGGGTTGTAAAGAGATATGTCTGAGCGATGCCATCTGTGCCTGGTGTCTAAAGGGACAACAACAAATGCTGGATTATACATGCCATTGCCAATGCTAGATGCACCATGGACCTACATCAGCATAGACTTTGTATTGGGGCTCCCAAGGAGTCAACGTGGCTTTAAGTCAGTCTTTGTGGTGGTGGATTGTTTTTCAAGATGGTCTGTTTCATTGCATATAGGAAGACAATGGATGCATCTGTCATTACATAAGTATTCTTTCAAGAGGTGGTATGGGTACATGGAGTTCCGATTTTAATCACCTCAGACCGAGACCCCAAGTTGGTATTTTTGGAGGAGCTTATGGCAGAGACTAGGAATAACTCTTTCATTTATCAGTGTAGATAGATGGGCAGACTGAGGTGGTGAACAAGAGTTTGGGCAACACACTATGAATTTTGATTTGTAAGAATCTGAGGTATTAGACACTTACCCAAGCAAAATTTGCATTCATTAGATTCATCAATAAATTGACAAATTTCAGTCCTTTTCAGATTGTGTATGGTTGGAACTTAAGATGTGCTTTGGACGTCGTGCCAATCCCACAACTAGGATGAACTAGCATATGAGCTGAAGATATGGTGCAAAAGCTTCAAGATATACAAGCCCAGGTGTATGAGAAGATTGAAGAATTAATAGGAGTTACAAGGAGCATGTTGATGAGCATAGCGATGGGTGATATTCGAGGTTGGTGACTATGTGTGGGCTATCATTACTAGGGACCGCCTACCAACTAGAGAGCAGGGAAAACTTACTCCTCGTAAGGTTGGACCTTGTGAGATTATAGAGAAGATTAGCGATAATGTCTACCACTTGAAGCTACCGAGTCATATTCGCACCTATGATGTTTTTAATGTCCAGCTCCTCATGCCATACCATGGTGATACATTTGATGAAGAATTGAATTTGAGAGCAAATTCTCTCCAACTCAGGGTAATTGATGCAACATTGGGTACAACCAGATGACTTGCTAGATCATGCCAAACTTGCTCACGGGATTTAGAGTTTTTGGCCGGATTTTTTTATGAACTTTCCATTAGGGACAATATTGAATGTTAACCAAGTTTCCATATGTGTAATAGAATAACTCTAGCATGTTTTCTTATTGTTGAGTCCTATTTCGAGTATGATTCTGTATTACGTTTAATGCCTGAATTAGGGTTAGAAGACCATGTCCTATAAATATGCATCTAATGTATTGTAAGGGGTAGCTTTTTAACATATTAATAAAATATTTTGAGAGAATTTTCGTACCAAGGGAAGGATTTTTCAATTCAATTTACTTCTATTTGCACGTTAATTTTTGAAATGCAATTGCATCGAGCAAATCACCCCTTCTTCCTTTTTCTACTATGCAAGTGGCATGTCCAGAACAAATTTGAGGAGATTGCCTTTGTGATAGAAACTTATTTGCCGGAGCTCTCTACTAAGGACTCACTAGCAAGATGTGTAGTTGGTCACTTTAAAAGAGGACTAATGCAAATTATAGAATTTGTTGAGCTTGCAGTGTAGTTTTTAGAAAGTTTGGACTTTGTTGTGGATCATGGTATGCTGAACTGGCCCGTATCGGCCGGTTCAGCCTGTATCGGACTGGTCCGGTGCAGCTGTGGAAAACGGTTCCGGCCCCAAAAGGGCCAAAACCAAGCAGTACAAGCCCGATATTGGTGCGAACTAGACCGATTTGCACCAGTACGCTCGCCCATGCGCTGGGAACTGCGCTCGCATGGGCGCGAGCTGGGAACCGCGTTGTGCGCGGTTTCACGCGCTCGGAACCATGCCCACATGCGGTTTCCTGCGCTCTGAACCACGCCCGCGCGAAACGCTTGGTTAACAACAGGCTCGCTCGGTGTATTTAATGCCATAGAGTGGCATTTAGTGCCACTCTTGGCATTTAAAGTCCTCGCGCGCGTCCGCTCGTGCGCGAGAGTTTGCACCCACGTCTGCCCGTGCGCGAGAGTCCGTACGCACTTCCGCATGGAAGAACTGGCCGGTTCGGTACCGGTTTAAACCAGTTCGAACGGGAACCATACCGGTCCGGTAGGCGACTGGTACACCTACCGGTATCGGTACGGTGTACCTTGTTGTGGATGTTGTTGGATAAAACAAATTAAACTCCAAGTTTGTATAGTCCTTGCCAAAATCAGAACGACCATGGAAAAGTTTGCCCGTTGGATTTTCTTGTCAAATTTTGTTGAATTATCAACGAAGAGTTGGATATGATTCTATTCTTATTGTCGTATAAATGTTTATCCAACATGACACTCTTCATAGCAAGGTTTTAAGTTCCAGCAATACCGGAAGGTATAGAAAAACTTCATATCAATATGGTATCTAGACTTAAAACATGGTGCGAGTGTCGTGCCAACACCAGAAGTGTACGATGTGCTGGTGTGGGGGTCTGCTATATCGTATTAGTATGGTCCCGGTACAGGGTCCAGCTTTTAAATTGCTTCATAGCACGCTTTAACACATTTTATATGACTGCTTATTTCTTGCAAGTGTTATTGTCTTATCATGGAACTCTATTCCATTGTATCTTGTTGCACGGAGACATAATTGTCCCAAGCTACTTTTGAGAGTTTATGGCCAATTTAGGGACAAATTTCATTTTTTGTGGCGCTTATCATTTAAAAAGTATGATCAAACCAGAGTAACCCTTCAAGACTTTGGTCTTGCTTCTAGTAAAATCAACATTTCAAGCTAGTATTTTAACCTATAATATCACATTGTTAGCACCCTAGTTGATGACTTCACTCAACATATTCAAGATTTACAAGAGGATATCTGCAAGATCATTGCTTGAGCAGTCAAGGGTATCTGTAGAATCGACTTTGAAGGGCCTATAATTTATTCAATAAGGCAATAGGGTGATCAGAATGATTTTCTATATACTTTAGTTAAATATGCAGTTCAACAAGGTATCTTTTTGTGAAGACCCCTATGTATGGTTATGTTATGGGTTTGGAAGGTTACTGAATAATATCTCTTTTTTTTTCTTATTTTCTTTTAGAAGTTCATTTTTGACTCCATCTTTTCAACTACTATCTCCATCAAGAGTTTGAGGGGCTAAATGCAACTCTTCTGTTCAATGATTCAATATTGAATTCTTATCTTCTTTTTGCTAATCAAAAATTCTGTTCCTTATGTATCTCCATTGTTATATTAAGTATGACACATGTTTTGCACTCAATGTTTGTAAGGTTGATCCTTTTTCCGTCCTCTGAAACTCAACTTTCAGTGTTTGTTATTTGTTTAGAACTTAAGGTCACGATTGCTTATCTTTCCTGAGTCTGCTGATTATTATTGTGTTGGACCGGGGCTTGCAAATTGCAAGTAGAAGGGCACTGCTAAGATCAGCTTTTTTGAGTCGTGGGTGTGAATTGTAGGAAAAAGTAGAATCAATTCTCAACATGTGGCCGTGTTAGGGAATTGACAGGGCTTCTGAAAATGCAAACGAGCATGTATGTTTTAGTTACCAAATGGTCTCTAATCCATGCAGTGACTTATACCTAAGATGGGTAATTGATTCCTTATGTTTATTTGATAAAGTTGTTGAATTCAGATATACATGACTATATCCTAATAGACTAACATACTTGCAGGATTTCAAAATTTGTGCTTTTTCTACAATCTTATTTTCAATTTATCATCTCAGGCATTTCCTGAAGTCTGATTCTGTCCTTGCAGTACTGTGATGATGTAGGATGCCTTCAAGGATCTTCGTTATGGGGCTTTAAAATCATATATGATTTTGGCTATTTCTACAGTTCTTATAGTCAATTTGTAATTTTTTTAGATATATTCCCCACCCCCTTCAGATGAGACGTGTTGCTATGAAATTAGTTATACTTCATACTCTTTGGTTATATCTCTGATTCTTCATAAATTTTCTTTTCTTGTGGAAATATTTTTTTTATCTTATTTTCAGGCTCTTTGCTCTCTCAATGTTGAAAAACTGGTAATACCTGCTATATCTGAAATGAAAGACACCTGGACTACAGTTTTTGGCTTTAAGCCTCTTGAAATTCCGCAAGAGAGAGAAGCTAAGTCCATAAATATGTTGGTTTTCCCTGGTACTGGTCTGCTACAGAAGCCATTGTTTAAAAAACATTCAGATGAACAACATAGAACTGCTTGTGTCGCTGACAAGGTTGAATCTGATATAAAGCAGCATCAGATGCTTGAGGTGGCAAATGAATCTCCTGCACTCTCTATTCCTAAGACCAACTTCCGTGGTTCTAATGGTGACCATCATGAACATCAAGTGAAAGATGTAGGAACTAGCTCCCCTGATTGTGGTGGTTGTGTTGACTCTGCTTCTGAGGTGCTACCTGTATCTTCCGATGCTCATGGATCTGAAGTTCAAACTCCAAAATATAAATCTTCAGAGACCACAGATGTTGTAGACTTGCATGTTCATCACGATTCTTTCTATCAAGATGATCCTGTGGCTGAAGCTCAATCTCAAGAAAATTTTTCAATTGAACCGGACACTGCTTTATCTTGTAAGGTTACCATGGATGATAATCATGAAGTCAAGATTGTAAATGCTGGTATGGTAGCGAAGCTGCATGACATTAATGATTCTTTATTACAAAATACTGAAGCAAAATGCATGTCTCCATACAGTACTTTATGCACCTTGCAAGAAGCTGGAGAGAATACTGAACCTACTATTCCTGACATAGATGGTAATCAGTTGCAACATAATGTTGAGGCTCATTTCACATCTGCGGAAATTGTTGCTCCTACACTGCAAGAATGTACAGGGAATAATCTACAACTTCCAGTCTGCTCCATGAGGTGTAGCTCAGATCATACTCATCACTGCAGACCTGAGGAGACTGGCAAATCTAAATCTTCATTTTCAGTAGCGAGTAGCTTTCAAGAATCTAGTGAGCTTATTTTGGATGGAAATCATGGTGTTGATGATCCAGTTCCTACTTCCGAACGAAACTTGGTAGCTTTTGATGAAAGCTCTGGATGCTCTAAACCTGGAGATTTTGATGGAACCATAGTTACTGTGGCAAAAGAATCTCTTCTAATTTCTGCACAGCCTGATATTCATGCTATTAATGCGGATGCAGTGCCTGAAATTCATGAGGTGAAAACTGAATTTGCAGCTGTTGAAGGTGAAACCTATGCAAATGTTGAGGATTCTGAGCCTTATGCTATAGTGAATGCCGGTAGACTTTTGAATATTGCTGACGGAAAAGAAAGTCTTACTTCTCCTGGGATTAGCTTAACTCATGATTTTGATATAGTCAGTATCTGTCCTACTAATGACAATAGTGTTCAAGTTTCTGATGAGAGATTTGCTCCGCATGATTCTAAGTTGCTTGACAAAACAATTGGATGTCATAATTTGTCTCATTATGTTGCCACTGGTAAGCCTCATCATGAAAATCATGACTCCCTCAAAACCTTGCATTTATCTTCTGTTTCTGAGTGTGTTCCTTCTAAAGGTGGGGATATGCTGAAAAACTTCCATGAAAGAAACTCTGGTTTGTTTGAACAAAGTCCTTGTGGTTTGGGTGAAAATTCTGCTCAGCATGAGATGTCGGTCAGAGTTGGTGAAATTAAGGGTGCTGCTTGTGAACCAAACATCTTATCTTGTGGAAATATGAATTCTGAGGTACTGGGTAAATCCCAGTATACTGATGTGGCTTGTTCTTTGACACCAGATGCTAGCATTCATATTTTTCAGCCTAATTTAACAAGGTCAAGTGAGCCTGCTGTTGATGTTCCATTTGAACCTGATCGAGTTTGTTATGAAGCTGCAAATGATATTAGTATTCTAAAAGATGAGGTAGCTCCTGTCAGTACTTTTCTTTCTGGTGGCCTAGGTTCCGTTCACTGTGCTTCGGAGGTGCTGACAAAGTTAGACAATGGCTCCGACTCCAATAATGGATGCTGATATGAGCATTTTACAGGATAATATTAGAATTTTGACTCTCATCTATGTAATTGCATGGGATGTGACTGTTTGCCAGTGGGCTTGATACCTTTGAGTATGAGATCTATGAGGTGGTTAATGGACCCCAAGCAGGGAAATTGTCTCGTTTCAGGCTGTGATTATTCTAGGTGATAATTAGATAGCAACAGTTTATGCCATCTTTCATTGACTTTATTTAGCAGTTAGAAATGAAACTCTACAGTAATTGTGTACTCTAAGAATGGATGGCTCATTGAAGATACAGCATTTTATGGTGACTGATAGCATTATCTATCTCAGTAATGATCAAGTTTCTGTTAGAATTTATTTACCATCACTCCTGAGACATCTTCAGATGAGCTTCTTGTGCTTCTTTTGCATAGGGAGTTAAACATTTTTTTGGTAAGGCACTAACTTTCATGGTTATCAGTTGACAAATGATTATAATTAATTTATGCATTGCTAGTTGCAATCTTAATTGGAGTGGATTACTTGAAAGTTAAGTACATATGAAAATCCTTGTTTTTTCTGTTGTATGTCTATCAATTTCTTCCCATTATTCTAGTATAAAGTATCCACAATGGCTTGAATTAAGAACACTGAGCTGAGTAAAAGTTCTCATTTTAAATTATACCACTGAATCCTAGTATTTGGTCCTCCCATGATCTCACAAACTACACCGACCATGTCATCATTCACTTTAGTTGTACCATATGTGTTGTCTTGTTACAGACATGTAAATAATTGATTGTAGACAACCCTATGTGATAGATAAAATATGTCATAACTGTATTGCTCTCTTGTTCTCCTTTCCTTCTGCTGCTTCTTTTCTTCTCCAGGCTAAAGAGCCTCTTGTTTTGGACAAGAACTTATTGGCCTCTCAACATCCAAAGGCCCCTGTATCAGCAGATTCTTATCCGATGGTGCATCTCTTGAAAGTGCATCATTTGAGGGCCTTACAACTTCAGCAAGATTTGTGGCTTGGGCACCTTTTGGTTGCCTACTTGAACATGCCTCACTTTGACTAAGGCAAGTTGCTGAGCTGGCGCTTTGCTGCATCTTACATCTTAGGCATGCCTTTAACAACATGGCTGAAGGATGCATTGGGAAGTGAAAATGGAAGGTGACAATCTAACGGCCATTAGATTGCTTACCAATAATGCGTCTCTTGAAGGCACATTTTCTTGGAGCCGCATAACTTCAACAAGTTGGTGCCGAGGTTAATAGTCTTGATACCAAACCTCCTACCAATGAGCAATTGGTACCACCGGTACCAAGTATCTGTACAGGACATACCTCTGCAAAAACACTCAGTATGGGGGGTGTGCCAAGTCTCAGTACCCTACTGGTTCTGTACTGTACTCCCCATGCTGAGCTGTATGGTTCAATAGGTCAGTACTTTGTTTACTTTTAGGGCACCTACTTTGAAGGTGCTTTGCAGTCCTACTATTAAGATAAAATAAGCAAGTCGTAGAAACAGGTAAAATTCCACATTTGATGCACAAAAAAAATATGTAGAAATACCAGAAATTAAGAGCAACAGCTCAAAGCATCAATTCTTCTATAAATATTTGTTTCTAGTAGTCAGAGTGCATATGCAAGTGCACATGGCTGGTACCAAAGATTTTAGGCATTCAAAAAAGACTAGCATATGCTAGATGTAATATGTCTTATGAAATTGTTAAGATTTTTTGGTATTTTATAAATTACTATTATTTTCCATTTTTAAGGGTATGGGACTCTTTCAATAGAATTATGGAGATTCCAAATAAATGGGAATTTGTCCTTTGAATACTTAAAGTTGAGCTATATTACGATCCCTTTTTTATGAAGTTTTTCATGATAGAAATTCTTAAATTGGAAAATTTTGACATCGTTTATTTTATAAGGATGTTTGTTGCTTCTTTCCACATTGAAAATTGAAGTTGGCACCCTCTCTCCTTAGTGCTTGTGCTAGGAGAGGTGAGTTTGTCTCAAGAAGGTGGCACTTCCACCACTATTCAGGGAAAAAAGAAAAGTTTGAATCTTATTCTTAGCATGAAGGATATCATCTTCTCCTTTTTCTTAAAAAATAGAAAAGATTTGAAATTTTGTCTCACAAATAAAAGACAAAAAAGGACTTGCACATTAGACTCGTAAGTCTGTCACTCATGCAATCCACCATTTTTCACAATTTATCAAAAGATTAATTATATTGCTTGCATCATTTGGAAAGTTTTTGATGTCTCTATCCTTCATAAGTTTAGCTGTCTTTTGGTCATCTGATAAATGTTTAAAACTTTGAATAATTCAATCCTGATCAATGATAGCAATTCACCTCCATAACTTTACCATGTTAAATTCTATAGATGTTCGTTATCAAGATTTTTTCCTTTCATGGATAGAATGCTTTTTAATTAATTTACTAATTTATCGATGGACGATTTGCATTGGGAAATGCATCATGTTTTCTTTTGATAACATGCATTTCAATCGATGAAAGCTAAACCCCATGCCATACATTGTAAGCACAATAATGCTTGTAATTCTTAATTTGGAAAGAAACCATAATACATTTGAAAGGTATAAGTAGGAAAAGATGGCATGAATATGTATAGAATTCATTAAATCCTATTAAATCCACATAACGTTATGGATTGGCCTATTATTTGTGAGTTACAATGGTTTGGCAGATTCACATGTCGGTGATTTAATCAAGTATGAGAATTGTGCTCTTGATAATGGTCGGGATATGTGTATTCATCAATTTATCTTCGATCAAGTCACATCCCTAATTGGGGTTCGGTTTGGTCTTGGTTGAGCCTATTGAGTTTCAATTTCATAAATCTCAATGGTTTTGGTTCAATTTTACATCAGAAAAGGTAAAATAGTAAAAAAAAACAAGCAAGCCACTATCAAAGGGCTTCAATCTTTGAAATTCCTAAAGTTTATGTTTTATTTTCTAGGAAAAATTGTTGATGTTGAATTTTTCATTTTGTCTTCTTTTAACTTTGAAAAGGAAAGAAAAAGAAACACATGGCCAAATTGACACTAGTTAACCAATCAATATGAACAATGAGCTAATGGCCCCAAAATGATGAGAAATTTGACTTATATCAGTTGGTTTCAGCTGAAACTCAGTTTTAATGGTAAGTTTTGGCAATCAGTTTTGGCTAGTTCTGCTGAGATTGATCAGTTTCAGCTGTATCTCATCCAACTGATTATGAGATTCAAGCTCAAATTCACATACCAAAACTCATAATCTTGTAAATCTCCTCGGAGGTGGCTCAAAATATACTCCTTCAAAAGTAGTTTCTCTTTCCTCAAAAATTCCAAAGTCTCCTTGTGGTTGTTTTTGGGGGGGGGGGGGGGGGTTGCGGGTCTCTCAAATTTTGTTGGAATTAAAAGCTCAACTATTTCCAGTGCTGTTAAAAATTGCAAAAAGGTCCATGCAAGGTATGTTGTCTTGGTATTAGACCTCGTACCGGTGCCACCTTGTTACTGTGTCGGTACAATTAGTATGGAGGCCGATTCAATGTACCAAGTGTCGGTACACCCTCTGTATCACGTACTGGTATGGTACTGTATGTCCTATACCATCTTGTGCAGTATGGTATGGCGTACATTAGGTCTATGTTTAGCCTTTTGAGGATTTTTCTTGAGGGCCATGATTTACTCTACATGAATCAAGGGTACCTCTTGGTAATTCATCTTCTCCAGTTCAGTATTAAGGAAATTCATTCTTTTCTCATACTTAGACTTTTGAATAAAATTAATAAATTTTAAATATCATCGTTTTCTTAACTTTCTTGTTTTAATTTCCGGTGTTTCTTTGCCGATAAAATATATTAAAGTAATCACAAAGAAATTTTGAAGAATTTTTCTTCCTTTGCTACTTGTCTAATATTTAGGTGGATAAACATCCACTTATTTAGTTGTACTTGCAAATAATACATGGTAGATGATGTTTACCCTTGGAAAGCTTTAAAATTACTTAAGGTGTTATGATATGAGTCAAAACACCTTCTTTTAACTCAAAAAGGTTAAAAAACAACCTAGAATTGACATAGCAGACCCATATATACTTGAAATAATGAAGCAATCAAAAAATGATCCCAAATGACACTAACCAAATGATCACTTTGTTTACCATGTATAACCAATTTGGGTCTAATTTAATAGTAACTAGTTGATACCATCGAAACTAAAGGAAACTAGTGTTAACCTCAAAAGTTTGCACAGGTGCCAAGTGTCCGAGTGTTCTCGAGTGCCGTAAACAAGAGCCTCCAAAAATTTGGGGTTGGGAGATGGCATATATATGTGTACAAAGGCGCACATCTATGTAATGTAAACCATCATTTTTATGCTCATACGAAAAATAGATTGAAAAGGGAAGAAGTTTTAATTTATTTGTTAGGTTCATTTAAGGTAATCTAAGATGTGTTAAAATACTTAAATTAATAACTAACTGTGATAACTTTAGACTAAAGATATAATAACATTTCGTTTAAAGTGTTCATAATTGTGATAACTTTAAATTAAAAATATAACAGCATTTCCTTGAAATATCTAGCCAATGTTTGCCATACTACTCTGAACCGCCCAGTTCGGGGTGTACCATACCATACAGGGTCAGAACCATTATGAAAACTTCAATTGGGTAGGTATAGGCCCCACATTGAACCATTCCGCCCCAAACCTAGGTGTGTATCATATCGTACCAACCGACACTGTCTGGTTTTGGGTGGCACCATAATAAAAAGTGACAAAAGGGGGTCTCGATATAGGATGTGTACGATAGCATACTGATCGTATGGTATGTCCATTGTGCCAAATGTTCGCAGCATGACACTTCAAAGTGGATGTTAGCTGGATAATTTCATGTCCTACCATGTTCAAGTGTCCAAAGTGCTGACACTTCCACAAACCTTAAAAATGGAGTGTCTAGGTAACATTATTAAAACTAGCTAAAACCTGAAACGGATGGTCAATTCTGGCTTGGTCAACTTATCTGTTCTAGCCAAAAAAATGAAACCTTTTTGTTATTAAGCATGACACCTCCTTTAAGGACCTCTCTAGTCATCTTTATTTGCTTAGATTTCTACATTGGTCATCCATGGTTCGGTTCCAAGATAAACTATGACCTAAAAATAGATATTAACATCCAAGCAGCACAAATCATTATAGCTATATACTGCAAGGCCAAGAACTCCTAATGAACATTCAACTACTTGAAACACTGAAAGTCAAGCATATATTTACTATGAAAGCCATACAAGCGAGTTGCCCATTTCTACTTGCATTTATTAAATGTTTTACATATAACTATCTGAAAAGCCAATCCTCCTATGATAACCATAAGCTGAACATTTCTCTGTTTTCTGAAATAGAATTCTTTAAAAGGCAACTCATGGAGCCACCCCCCCCCCCCCCCCTCCCCCCTCCCCCCTCCCCCCAAGCTACCTATCTAGACCTTCACAGGTCTAGCTGGCTGAATTTGGACTGTTAAATTATCAGACGTTAATCAGGTCAAGTTAAGGTGTTAGTTGATGAGATAGTCGGGTTTAGAACCATCATAGATCTTTCTTATTGGTGTCCCAACACCTATATAGCTATAATTTTGTTTATTTTTGGTTGGTTGTTTGTCATTTTGCGAAGTTCCTTGTTAAATTAATTTGAGTTATCATGCATGTTCTTTTAGGTGATAGATGATAATACACTAATATAGGTTATCTAGAAGTGTTTCACTTATGTTCCTTACTTTTCTTTACTTTTTGATTTATGTATGGCATTCTAGTTACTGTATGATTTTACATTTTTTTCCCTATTTTTCAAACATGCCATTTAGGTTCCTCTGTAGTCTCTTATGCTTGAGTACTATGTGGTCCCCTACCTGCTTACAAACTACAGAAACCTTTTAAACATTGATAAATACATCTGGTGGACTTGGACGAAACCATGTATTGCACATGACAAAGACCAACTTATGCAAGCACATACTTGAATTAGTCCCAATGGTGTCTCATTTCATCGAATTTGCTTGTTAGGATGAATGACAAAATTAAAATAGGGCTGGAAGTGCATCAATTAGATTAGGTGTGAATCATGCTACCCTTTACTCATCTTCTAGTATCAAGGCCAACATGACCTAAACCAGATGACCTGAACCACTATGTAATCAACTGGGCTAACCCAAACATGAGCCACTATGTGATCAACTGGGCTAACTCAAACCTGACTAGTTGACAAATGAAAGTAGGAAGAATAGGAAGAAGAGGAGGTGTATGAGATAAAGAAGTCATAGCTGGCCACAACAATGTAATGCCATGGGGGCAGGACCACAGGAGATGCAGAGATGATACATGAGGAAATGGGGGCGCTGAATAACTGCAAGGTAGGATGTTCGGGCTTTGACTGATCTGAGGTCATCGTTGATGAGGTGGTAATGTCAAGCATCACATGGTTACCACAAGATGGGACCAAGACTGGTGATGAGGCCAGGTTGAGGTGTTGGTGAAGATAAGGATGGGAGGGTGAGAGAAAAGGTAGAATGTGGAGATAGGGAAGAGGAAAGAAAGAAGTGGGGACAAAAGTGGTAAGATGGTATTCATAAGGCTAAAACCAGATCGGCATTAGTATATCCATATCCATATTTATTTTATTTAACAAATACAAATATGGATACCCGATCCATATTTATTTTGTTAGTTGGATGCATAAATTTATATCTATATTTATTTTAAATGAATACGGATACAAATCAGATACTGGAAATATGGATATAAATACTAATATAAGTCAGATAATTAAACTTTATGACCATAGAATCAAAGATATTACTAAACAATAAATCAAGTTAAAAGCATGTTAATGTGGTCATTTATTTTTCTTAAGAGTCCATGCATGCTGTATAAAATTAAATAGGGTTGCAAATAGAATTGAATATTTGGATACAGGCCGGGTAGTTATCTATTCATATCCAATATCTATTTTTTTTTGATATATATGGATATGGATATGAATACTAGTCGGATGCTCAAATTTCTATCCGTATTCAAATACATTCGAATACGAAAATGAATTCAAGCAGATATTAACCAATCCACTTTCAGCCCTAATGGCGGAGATCGATTTTTGGCTAGGGTTAGGTGTTTCTGTGTAATTATCTAAAAGAAAGATAATATAAATAATGTAACATAGAAATGAAGCTAGAATACTTCTTAAGCTTTTGGAATCAAGTGCTTCCTTGTGAAAATCCACATGTTGATCTGCAATTTCTAAATCGCCTAGAAATTTATTCTCATTTTTTTTGCAAGTCTTTTACCTATGTTTCAACAGTGCACAAAATGAATGGTGACAATATAGCTAGAGAGCAAAAATATATTATTGACTTGTTGATCTTGATCAACATAATTTGAAACATTTACGAGTTAAAATTTTGTTGATTTGGATACTCTAGACTACAAATCAAATTAAAACATAATATGATATTGAAAAATTGCCTATTTTGAATCCATTGGATGCATGAGTAAAAGACCTTATAGTAGGAGAATTTTTAGTTTCTAGCCAATTTAGATATAGATCATGATCGATAGTTTGGATTTTTATTTTGAGAGATATATCATTGATTTTTCATTAGGAAGTATTTGGGACCAAATCTTTAAAATCGTTCTAGCTTCACTTGTATAACATGTTTTTAGATATTAATAGATTCAATTTATATAGGATTCTGATTTAATTGGCCAATTTGCTCTCAAACAAATTGGAAACAACTTGCCAGTAGGTAAGTTTTGCTACTTTCTTACTTTGACTCATGTATCCAATTAGTTGGTTCAGGTAGCTCTGGTATGACTTAAGTTGGATAAATGGGTTTCAGTCAAATACTCTAGCCTTAATTGGAGATTATACACCAAGGCATGGTGCTTTCATCTATGTTACCTGGACACTCCACTTTTAAGTAGTCTAGAAGCGTCGACACATCTAGGCACTTGGTCATGGCAGGACACAATATGACACGATTGGATACTCCATTTTGAAGTCTCTTGTTGATGTTAGAAAAACGTGTCTTGAAACTTGGCACTTAAAAAATGTCATGTTGGGGACTCCTAGTTTTAAATACTGGACACTTCAAGCAAAGTGTCCTTGTACTTCTAATATGAAGTTATCAAAATTATACGGACATGTTAAGCAATGCATCATTATATTTTTAATACAAAGTTATTGTAATTATATGAACATGTCAAGTGAAATGTTATTATATTTTGAATATAAAGTTATTGTTGTTAATTATCATTTTAAGTAGCTTTGCACATCTTAAATGATTCTCCAAAATAAATTAGAAAAGTTGCAACCTCATGGCTATTCCATTAATTTATTGTTAAATAGCATCTACGATTCTAAATATTTCTCTTTTTTCTGGGTTAAGCATCAAAAGAACCAAGCATGTTATATACATAGACACACCCCATATATATAATATATAATATCATACATATATGTCCTGTGTCCCTGTGCCTAGATTTTTGTATGTTGCCATGTCCAATGGTTGTGGATATTAGGAAACTTTTTGGATATGTCAACTCTGCTTGTTTTCATCTCTGGCCCTTATAAATATCAATAATTGTACCCGAACTTGCTTGATACTTTACTACCATGGATTTCTATATTTGCTTTTTCCAGTTATCTCTTCTAGCGTTTTCCTTTTGCTATGCAATTTTAGCTTCTTTATTCAATTCATAATCTTAACCAGTATAATGATTTGTGGTCAGATAGATTGGTGATTTGCTGCAGATGGAGCTCTGTGTTCTTATGCTTAGCTGCCAGGCATTTGGATAGTAGATTGCAGTGGATCATTGTTTGACAGAGGCTGCAGAATTTCTAATTATTAGTTCTTCTTTGCGATATGGATAAGTTGCATCTCTTGTTCCCAATGGCAATATCATCTCAGATTTGCCTATCTACTCGAGCATTCAAACTTGTAATTCCTGTAGAGTGAGAAAAGTTAATTCTTTTTATCTAAAGGTATGGTCAAGTGATATACCATTTTCACATTTATTTCATCAATTAATTAGATGGCCTTATCAATCTCATTTAAACACTATCCAGATATGCAGGGATTTGAGAGAGGCACTGATAAAAGCTAGAGATCTCCAGCACAAACTCTAGCGGCTGTACAGATTTTGGGACAATTCTTAGTAAGTGTAGCCAGTATTACGGCACAAGGATGACTTGATCTGACACACACTGTTGACTAGCTACCTATAATGGTTAACTTGCCCAGTTTGGTACGAGGCAGTCAGTTTTGCAGGAATTAATATGGCTGCTCAATTCAGAAAATCGTGCTTGTAATTTTGCAGAGGATGAAATGCTGTTTTATGAAGAAATTCCTTACTCATTTTCTACTTGTACATAAATTAATTTGCGACTTTGTGTTTCTTATATCAGTCTCCACGGCCTGCAATTATATTGTCAGAACATCCTTGTACCAAATGGTCAGAGTACCTGTACATGTGAATCTTTTGATAAAGTTCTATTCAGATCTGAGCTTGGACTACGAGGACATGTAAGCATGTTAGATCCCCAACTATTGCAATCAATTGCTGAAGTTCCAGTAAGCACTTTGCCTGAACATTATCTATGAGCTAGTTAAATGTTCATTGGATAATCCTCAAATAGTTAATGCCAGAGACTAAATATAGGTCCTTAAAAATAAAAATTTAAAGAAACTCCTACTATCAAGCTAAAATAAGCAAGTATAAGAAACAGGTAAAGCTCCACATTTGATGCACAAAAAAAATATGTAGAAATACCAGAATTTAAGAACAACAGCTCAAAGCATCAATTCTTCTATAAATATTTGTTTCTAGTAGTCAGAGTGCATTTGCAGGTGCACATGGCTACTACCAAAGATTTTACGCATTCAAAAAAGACTAGCATATGCTAGATGTAATATGTCTTATGAAATTGTTAAGATTTGTTTGGTATTTTATGAATTACTGTGATTTTCCATTTTTTAGGTCATGGGACTCTTTCAATAGAATCATGGAGATTCCAAATAAATGGAAGTTTGTCCTTTGAATACTCAAAGGCCAGCTATGTTACGATCCCTTTTTTATGAGGTTTTGCATGATAGGAATTCATAAATTGGGAAATTTTGACATCGGTTATTTTATAAGGATGTTTGTTGCTTCTTTCCACATTGAAAATTGAAGTTGGCACCCTCTCTCCTCAGTGCTTCTGCTAGGAGAGGTTCTGAGTTTGTCTCAAGAAGGTGGCACTTCCACCACTCTTCAGGGAAAAAAGAAAAGCTTGAATCCTACTCTTAGCATGAAGGATACCATCTTCTCCTCTTTCTGAAAAAAAAAAGAAAGGATTTGAAATTGTCTTGCAAGCTAAAGACAAAAAAGGACTTGCACATTAGCTACTCGTAAGTCTGTCACGCGTGCAATCCGCCATTTTTCACAACTTATCAAAAGATTAATTATATTGCTTGCATCCTTTTGAAAGCTTTTGATGTCTCTATCTTTCATAAGTTTCGCTATCTTTTGGTCATCTGATAAATGTTTAAAACTTTAAATAATTCAATCCTGATCAATGATAGCAATTCACCTCCTTATAACTTTACCATGTTTAAAATTCTATGTATGTTCGTGATCATGATTTTTGCCTTTCATGGATACAATGCTTTTTAATTAATTTACTAATTTATAGATGGAAAATTTTCATTGGGAAATGCATCATGTTTTCTTTTGATAACATGCATTCCAATCGATGAAAGCTAAACCCCATGCCATACATTGTAAGCACAATAATGCTTGTAATTCTTAATTTAGAAAGATACCATAATACATTTGAAAGGTATAAATAGGAAAAGGCAGCATGCATATGTATAGAATTCATTAAATCCTACTAAATCCAGATAACATTATTTGTGAGTTGCAATGGTTCGGCAGATTCACGAGTCGGTGATTTAATCAAGTGTGAGAATTGTGCTCTTGATAATGGTCAGGATATATACATTCATCAATTTATCTTTGATCAACTCACATCCCTAATATGGATTTGGTTTGGACTTGGTTGAGCCTAATGAGTTTCGATTTCATAAATCTTAATGGTTTTGGTCCAAGTTTACATCAAAAAAGGTAAAATAATAAAAAAAAAACAAGCAAGCTACTGTCAAAGTGCTTCAATCTTTGAAATTCCTAAAGTTTATGTTTTATTTTCTAGGAAAAATTGTTGATGTTGAATTTTTCATTTTGTCTTTTTTTTAACTTTGAAAAGGAAAGAAAACGAAACACATGACCAAATTGACACTAGTTAACCAATCAATATGAACCAATGAGCTAATGGCCCCAAAAGGATGAGAAACTTGACTTATATCAGTTGGTTTCACCTAAAACTCAGTAAGTTTCGGCAATCAATTTTGGCCTAGTTATGCTGAGATTGACCAGTTTCAGCTGTATCTCATCCAACTGTTAATCATGGCTGAAGTTGTACTTTTGTGCAATTGTTATATTCTGATGGCATGATGTCTTCCTCTTCATACTCCCCTCTGCTCACACATCATTATCAATGTCATGATGTAACATTTGTTCCAAAGACAAGGGTAGGCCAGTAAAGTTGATTAAAAATAAAAAATCAAAAAAGAATTATTTATAAATAAGAATATCTCCAGCTATGAGCTAACAACCAACAGTTCACGACACCTACCACTCATTTTAGGCATTGTTTTGGTTCTGCTGCAAATAGGATTTTCTATTAAAACAATGCCAAGACAAATTAGCCTCATGGCATTTCTACCTATGCTGCAGTACTAGATCGCTCCACATCGCTGAGTTACTGTAAAATTAGAGAAATTAATGACATATTCTAAAATAATCGCCTCCAAAATGACATATCCTCATGAGGTATGCCTGCCATTGTCTGGCACATACACAACGGTCTCATGGAGAACTTGCTACTAAAAGGTGCTTACTCAATCTCCTCAGCTTAGAATAGTTTGGGGTTGAGAACATCTTTAACTGCCCATGGCTGAATGACTTGAAAGTTCTATAGTTTTAGTAAGGAAATTGATGAGAATCATTGCCGAAGTCCTAATCTCATTAGGATTTTTATTAGTTAGCCATTAATTTTAATAATTTGAGGATTCAGATACATGTTAAGTTAGATCGAGCCTTAAACTAAATATATTTGAGTTTATTTTTTTAGTTTGAATGGGGTATTAATATTTTTGTCTTTTAGCGGAAGATGTTGGTATTTTTGTTTGCAATGGTGAAGAGAGATATATCAAAATTTTTGAGATGAGGAAGAGAGGCATAATGGAGAAACTTTTAGACTTCTTTATGGGTTGAATGTCTTATTTCAATCTTTATTTTTTTCAAAATAAATTTGTTTTTTTCCTTCCAATTCTTTTTTAAAATAAATTTATTCTGAATTTTGTGCTGGCACGTTCGATCTCTTTCAGAAAAAAAAAAGAAAAAAAGCCGTTCTACTACAAAGAACTGAACTGGTGGAAGAAGAAGTGTGATGCCCGATTTCCATCCAAGCTAACTGGGAAAGTGCTTAGGAAATGGATGGTTTAAGAAGTCTCTTCTTCTTCACTAAATTATTGAGAACTAACACCCTCCTATAAAAGATTTTTGTCGAGTTGTAAACACTGTTGGAGAGAAACAACTAGAGCTTATCAAATGTCATTTAAATCATCTTCTTTAAATTTATTATTCTCTCTCACCGAGGCGGTAGCGGACAGCATTTAGAAAGTGTTTTCAGAGGGAAGGAGCCCCGGGCACAAAGATTTTTGCATCTAGTGTTTCCAACCGGAGAGGAGCCACTCCAAACACCACGTGAAGTCACGCATTGATTTGTGAGCAAGAGAGCAATGATGGAGGAGAAAACCTTTTGGCCACAGCTGTTTGGTCGTGTCGAACCCAATATAATAAATTCCATGACATAGTTTTAGACAAAGAGCCTTACAATAATGATCAACCCCTTCCTAACTTGTAAGGTTGCTTGTCTGGTTGTGATCATAGCACGTATCGCTCTACCTAATACTCTGCATTCAGCTATGAAAATAATCTGTTGAAAAGGCGATCTTTGATCATCCAGCTCTATTTGTTACTATTTCTCTCAAAACTAACTAATCACTAGATCATCTTCATTATATACAAAATCACTATGAAGTTGATCGCCATACTTCAGCTCCACTTCCTTCTCAATACACTTTAATCTGAACCTTAGATTATAGTACATATATATCAACTAATTCAATTACTTTTGTGTCTGGGGGTTTCTCTATGTACGGTAAATTAGGGCAAATGTTGACCTATTACACTCATATCACTAAATAAGACCGTCTATGAGAGAACCTGAATTGTTAATCTCTTGAGATTTTTGGATGATGACCTAAAGTAGAAGCAACATCATAAAATTATTAGATTTGTTATAATCGGTGCCCAAAATTTTTTTGTTCATGTTATCTTTGTTTGCCACAACTGTCCTCTCATGAAAACTTTGAGAATCCTCTCTAAAAATTTTAATTTATAAAACACAAAATATATGATATCTAAATTTTTAAGAGTTGACCCGTAAACATTGTGAATTATCTTAAACTTGTTTTTATTTTTACAGCACTTTATCTTTCGTTTTTGATACTTAGGAAGCCGACTCGTTAGAAGACTGGGTCGACTCGTTAAGTTGCTTTCGACTCTTCAACGAACTCGCTGCTTACTTCTTGGACTCGTTAGATACTGCGGTACTCCATCGCTGGAAAATCCACCACCACCCGAGAGGAAGCGCTGACTTTTGTCTTTTCGGCAAACTTTTCTTCCAAGTTCAACTCGAAAGTATCCCACAGTCACAGATTCACCGTGTGGAAAGCCATGGAGAAGGGGACCCAAACCAAATTTCCCACAGTGAAGTTGGGATCCCAGGGACTAGAGGTCAGCTCTTTTTCTTTCTCTAATCTCCCATCCCATGCTGCTACTACTGCGATGTTCTCTTCTCTCTTCTTCTTTTGGACAGTTCTTCGGAAAAAAGTTGTTAGCTTTCCGTCCTTTTTCAGGTATCCAGGTTGGGTTTCGGGTGCTGCGGTCTTACCGGAATCTTCAACGCGCCGGTGACCGACGAGTCCGGGATCTCCATCGTCCAGGATGCCTTCAACAAAGGGATCACCTTTTTCGACACCGCCGACGTTTACGGAGGTGGTAGCAACGAGATATTGGTCGGAAAGGTCTGAGCTTTTCTTCTTTTTTTTTTCCTGCCTCTCTCTATTTCTATCTCCGATGAAGGAACTAGATTTTGGGTTTTGGAATTAGAGCTGGAAATCTTGAATGCTTGCAGGCATTGAAGCAATTACCTCGAGAAAAGATCCAGTTAGCCACAAAATTTGGCATCGCCAAGTATGAGAATGATGTTCTCGAGATCAAGGGAGCGCCGGATTATGTGCGCGCATGCTGTGAGGCGAGCCTCCTGCGCTTGGGCGTGGAGTACATCGATCTCTACTATCAGCACCGGGTCGATCCGTCCGTTCCCATTGAAGATACTGTAAGCACCGGCTCTGAAATCTTGTGTCTTTTCTGCATGAGATTGCCCCTTTCTTTTTTGGAGGGGGGGATGATGATGATGATGAAAAAAATTGAACCAATTTTCTTGTGGGGGCTGCTTGATAGATGGGGGAGCTAAAGAAGTTGGTGGAAGAGGGAAAAGTGAAGTACGTCGGGCTGTCGGAGGCCAGCCCGGACACCATTCGGCGTGCCCATGCTGTGCATCCTATCACTGCTGTTCAGATGGAGTGGTCTCTCTGGACCCGCGATATCGAGGAGGAAATCGTCCCGCTCTGCAGGTCCAGTTTGGATTCTGCTCTTGAGCTTTTGTTTTTGTTTCTTCTTTTCGATATGCGTATTAGTTTTGCAGCAACATTGTTTAGCTTTGTTATTTGAAGTTTTGGTTACTGCACTGATCTGATATAACACTAACTCATTGGCATAATGCAAAATCATCATATCACAGGAAACGTAGAATTAACCGATTACTGGAATGCATTGCTCCATTCTGTAGTCTATGATCACCTGATAAAGCTGCAAAACAGAACAATATGTAAAAGGTTGCTAGTTTCTGTTGCTACCCATCTACATTATATAATTTTTTTAAGTATCTTTGTAAGATTTGCTCTCCTAGTGGTTCATGGTTAGCGCAGCATCGTTTTAACAACTAGAAGGAAAGGAAGCTTTTGGGTCGAGTATCAAGAAGACTTTTATATGTTGCAAGACTCCAACTTTAGGCATTTCCATTTAATTGTGCTTACGATCGAAATTATGGCAAGAAATGATACTCAAGACCAGCATTGGTTGTTTCAAATCGCAAGGATTGTCCTGTGGAGAAATGTGAATCTCGCATACCCAAAATTCCCCTTCTCAAGCTGACACTGGCCTGAAATTGCCATTCTCTATTTATATTCAGAGCCCCCATATTCTCACATGTCTTTACAGACCAAGTACACCAAGAAACTCCTGCAGATCTTCTTCAACAAGATAAGATTGTATGCATGTCCTTCATATTTTTAGCTAGAGTTATTTAAAATTTGAACAGCAAACTTACCAAAATACCTGCTTAAATCAATTACTAGAGAACCGATTGCTTCTATTCACAAAAGGAGTCTTATAATGCACTAATGACCACCCTTATGGATTTGATATCATGTGGAGAGGAGTGGACACTGCAAGCCAAAAAATCCTCTTCTCGATAAGTGCAGCACTAGGTTCGGGCTAGCTCTTGACCGCACATTAGATATAGAAGAAGGACAACCAGAACTCTCTGGGGCAAGAAAAGATTTTTCAATACTTGTAAGAGACTTAGATGATTACAAAGGCAACCTTATAACAATACATGCATCAACATGAAGACATGGAGCCTATTCTCTAGCTCTATTTCTCTTGCTATCTACAAGGTTGACATATGCAGCTACAATGTGGGTTTGTGGAGGTGTCATGGTTTCATGATAAAAGGAAGGCATTAAATGAAGTAGGTGGATGATGGAAAATAATGGTGGTAGTGGTAGAATTGAGTAACTTTAAATTTTAAATTTGGTGACATGGTAGATTACGGATGGAGGAGTAGGGCTTATGGTTAACATTTGTACGCCTCACACATGCAAGCTGGAATACTGTTAGATTTATTAAAGTGTATTTCTGGAAAGAATATATGGTCATTTTGGCAGGTTATTAGTTAGTTTACTTCATTCTCCTCATTTATGTGTTATCTATTTGATTCCTGAATGCCCATGTTTAACGATTTTAAACTATATGAAATTATTGTACAGCATGAATCTTGTTCTGGTAATTTGGCAGATTATGAGATATAAACACGTCTGGCACTTTTTGACAACCAGGAACCTTGGCATTGGAATAGTTACATATAGCCCTCTTGGCATTGGTTTTTTTGCTGGGAAAGCGAGTGTAGAAAGCTTGCCTGCTGAAAGTCTATTGGTATGATTTTGATTAGACTTTCTTTTCTTGAATTAGTGTTACTGTTATCTCAGTATGCTTTTATGCTTGAAGTCAGATCCTTCTATAGGAGGAGGGGCTTGCTTAGCCCATTACTTATCAATATTTTTTATTAGGCTTACCATCCAAGGTTCTCAGGAGATAACTTAGAGAAGAACAAGATTCTATATGCACGCTTGGCAAACTTGGCTGCAAAGCATCATTGTAGCACTGCTAACCTAGCTCTAGCTTGGCTTCTGCATCAAGGGAATGATGTTGTTCCTATCCCAGGTATTCTTTCTGTTCTTTGTAATCTAAAGTCAATCTTATAATGTATAAAGAAAGATGTTATCTATCGATTCAAGGAGGACATGACGTACCTTCTTGAGCTAGTTATTATCTGTTGGTACCAGCCTATATATTCAATAGGTTCCATGGAATCTCCTTTCTGACAATATTAGAATTTTAAATTACTTTTCAAATTTGTAAGATTCTGGCATTTGTTGGAAGCACGTAGCAATGACAAGTCCAAAATAATGCACACAAAAGCATATTTATCATTTATAGTGGTAGATTATATTTCTGAAATTAAGTAAATAATGGTATTTTTGGTCCCTAAATAGTTCTTTTTTTTTTTTTTTTTTTTTTGACATAGCATTGCATATATTTGAAAAATCAGTAGAGTACTGGAAAGAGAAAATGCTTGGGACAAAGTAAATGGTTCTTGAATTCTAACTGCACTAAAATGTACCTTGGAGTATTTGTAATAACTTTTATCACAATTCTGTTGAAAAATGATCAAATTTGGGAAGAAAAAGGAGTGTATATTATGTTGGAAAAGGGGTCGTGCAGCAGAGAGCATTGCAGCAGCTCGATCGTGAGCATGACCCCAGACAGCAGCAGATCTTGATCAGAAGTCCTGTCACAATAGGAACTCAAATTCCAGATAGTAAAGAACCCTACTGAAATCGAACTCCCGTGCTCCACGTAAGAAACGGAGTCTAAGTCAATCACCCATCGAGAGTGAACATGGTTGAGTGGCCTACTTGGCCAACACACTATTGGAGCTCTTTTTGCTGAGATTCAAAGATACAAATTATAAAACTACCACTTCATCCACTGCCTTTTCACCTAAAGGAGCATCATAGATGTCTTCAGCCTCAGAGAAGAGAAACTATAAGAGTAACAAACTAAATAATTAATTTATCAATTTGCGGTTTGGCTTTATGGATTCTTCTCCACTACTTGTTTCCAAATCCTTCTTTTAGACATCCATCCAAGTTGTCCCCCAGGCTTCCTCTGTTTTTTCATGATTCTCCAAGGATATATCTGAACGCTCAACTGTAGCTAGTTTTGTGGCACTGTTTCTCATGTCACATGTTATGACTTCAACGTCAAGACTTACTACGATTTGATAAGAATTAGATAGAGAAAATATATAGACAAAAGAAAAACAAACTATAAAAATTAGCAGGGTCACCACCAGCAGGACTGCATCCACAATCCATGACACCAAAAGAAGCAACGTCACATAATTGAAAGGAAACAAGCTATCCAGATTTTCCACTATTCTATTGTCATTTAGTGCATGTGTCGTTCAGTTGCTTCCAATCCAGTAGATGATGATGATTATCATCATCGTCATCATAATAATAATAATTGGAATAATACTCATAATCATAATCATAATCATAATCACCATAATGGTGACAGTAACGGTAATAGTAATAATAGTGATTTCAGAGAACTTGTTAAAATGAGTTTTCTTAGAAGGTATGCTTCCAAAAGTTCAAAGTGGAAGTCTTAAAACAACCAGCATATCCAAGAAACTCTAATCCAAAGGGAAATACTCCTGATTGTGAAGTTGAAGGGCAGCCTTGATCTGTTGCCTACTCAAAGCTGTTGGCTGAATTTTTTTCAGGTGACCTCCAATGGCTACCATCATCTTAATGTCAAGTTTGCCTTTCTTCAAATTTGAGATCAAATTTCTTGAGTACTTAATTAAGTAGCTTTAGAACACTATCGATGGCTATATTTATCTCTATCCTGAGCCCAACAACAGGCAATAACCATGACTTCCATAAATTGTTAATCCTAATTATTATCCATGAAAACCTCCAAAGTAAGGAGAATCCATGCATGTGCCTATTATCCCACTATAGAGGCTCTAGAAACATATACTACAACTTAAATAAGTGATGAGACAATAGGGAATTTTGGATGCATTTTTTTTAACAATGTCCTTTTCTAAGTTTCTTTTGAAGAAATGCTTGAAAATTTTCTTGCTTAACCCCCCAAAAAAAGGTGGTCAATAATATTAGTTGTCTTCATCATACATTTCTGCAGGCACTACCAAGATCAAGAACTTGGATGACAACATTGGCTCTCTAAAAGTCAAACTTACCAAAGAGGACTTGAAAGAAATTTCCACTGCTTTGCCGGCCAACGAAGTCGCAGGTCCTAGAACTGCTGGAGCTTTCTTGTCATATGTGTGGCAGTTAGCAAACACTCCTACAAAAGCTGATAATTTATCTTCTTAACATGTTCTTGCAATTCAGGCTTCTGAACTGTTGTCGATGAATATTGTGACCTGAAAGACTGATGTAATGGTGCCAAACATAGGAGCAACTTGATAACAATTCCATGATCTGTGATTTCGAACTTCAGTAAAATTAGATGGAAATTTGCCTCTTAGAATAATTTATTATTCGGTCAGGAGCAGCATAAGTCTTTCAATAGTGAGGTAGGTTTTAAATGCATATGATGTTGGGGTTTCAAGAGATCTGCAATCCTAAATCTCGTCTGAGGATCCTCAAACTGCATATTAAGTGGTAAGTGGGTGTCCTAGACCATCGGTCCAACGATGTCAATGATAAAGATTTGACTGTACGATAAATGCAAATAAAAATAAAAATTACTTTTATTTATGCAAAGTATCGATATTTTTGGTATGGTTGCTTATTTTATTTTATAAACACAAAAAACTTAAAAATCAATCTTGCTTCTAATATTTGATGGTGCTAGTGATGGTGGTGGTGGGACGGTTGATAGTGCTAAAAGGTGATACTACGTTTGCAACATTGATGGTGATGATGTTGATAGTGGCAATAATGATGGTAGTGGTGTTATTAGTGGTGATAACGGTAATAATAGTGGTGGTGACAACAATGGTGGATGCAGTGGTGACAATAGATGAAGGCAGTGTCGAAATGATAGAGGTTAGAGGTAGTTTCTAAAAGAAGTTTGTAAAAATCATTACATAGCAAACCAAAACCAACAATTATAGAATTCTTTATTAAATCAAATCTAAAGTTTTTAGAAAAAACATGAAAATCAATTTTATCCCAAGCAAGAACAAAAACTAAATTTCTGAAAAAAGGAACATAAAAGGTCCTATTTAAATCTAAGACAAATCCAGAATTCAAGACAATCCTGTAGCATCCAACTACTTTGACATGTGAATGTGCTTGATTTTCGGGGACAATGGATCATTCACTTTCAGTTGAAGACCTTGATAGGAAGCCATGCAAGCTGTTGGCAATGTGCACAGATGCACCAGAGTCAATCCATCATTTAGAATTTGAAATATTTATTAAATTGGATTCAAAACACATATAAGAGTAAAGGGTATCTTTCTTTTGCAGCCATTATTCATGCTTTATGCAGTTTTTCTTTAGATGTTCGTTCTTTCTGCAGAAGAAGCATTTACTAACTTTATTGCTGGCTTCACCTGATACCATAACTAATGTTTTTTTCTATTTTATTTGGGTGTACCTTTTTGTTTACCTGCACTTCTACTAACCTGATGTAAAGCAAAGTTCACATTCTCTATCTTCTCCTCTCTCAATCTCTCCTCCTCTTGCACATCTTTGATTAGTAGTTCATTAACTGTCTAATCCTTATTATGTGGATCATAGGAGACCATAAAGAGATCGTACTCAAATAGAAAAGAATTGAGAATAAAGTGGATTAAGAATACATCAGATATGGAAACCTTAATATTATTTAACTGCGCTGCAATATCTCTCATCTCCATAATGCATTCTATATATCAATTTTGCCTGTATATCTCATGAAGACTAATCTCGTCATTAGGGTGCGGGCTTTAGCCTTATCAGAGCTTATAAATTGCTGCTCCACAGCATCCAAAAATTGTGTGCCTTCTCACATGAAGAGATGGATCCTTTAATGTGCCTAGACATATTGGATTTCATTAGGAGCAAGCTGCGACAATCGCAATGCTTCTCCAAAAAAATCTACTATTTTGGTGTACTTTCATCCGCAAGTGGTGAAGGTTCATCCACTCGGAATGCTAGGTAAAAGTCAACACATTCTAATGTGGCGTTATTCCATTCCAAGAAATTTGATCCATTAAGAAAGAAAAGTTTCCTATGCTGCTATCAATGATTGTGAGAATTAATACTGCAAATAATACATGCTCATATTATCATCGATTAATGATACTAAATAACAATTAAACTTTATCCAAAGTAATTTAAATTTTTGCATATAACTTTGGCATGCAACTAGGTGCATCATTATGTCTCTCCTTTAGGCGAGTGTTATAACATGCTAGTGGCTAATCCGATTAATGATTTATCATCATCACTGTTGAACCTAACAAGACATGCACATTGGGTGCAAGCAAATACTACAATTTGGGTATGAAAGTGCCACTTGATCTAATGCACACTCCTACCATCTCAGTTGTCTCGAAGATGAAGATGCTCCTTTAGAAACGACTCAATATTTCAATAGCTTAGACGCAGTTATGATATTTTTAAAACTTTATTAGATTAATTATATTTATCCAAAACTATATATTATAGATAATTTCTAGTTTTTCATGCTCGAGGTCAATTTTGCGATCACACCGAGCAATCAAAATAAAATTTTTCATCCTTTATAAATAGTATCAATCAACTTTGCATACAAATCATAGCATGAATATATAAATAATTAATCATTAAGATCATGATATCATGCCTACAATATTTTATTTGCACGTAAACAAATTAAACAACACATTATTATTCAATCCAAATATGAGAGTAGCAGAAAATTTACAATGGCATATTTAAAGATTTTTATGCAATAAAACTATATGATAGAGACCATAACATAATTATCAGAGAACCACTATGTAAGAAAACTTCATTATAGGGATAAAATAATTATCCAAGGACCTTTGTGTAATAACTTTTATGACAGGGATCAAAATACTTCTTCAGGAACTCAAATGCAAATTTTCCTCTTTTTTTATTGAACTAATCAGATTTCATATTTTGGGTCGAAACCCAAAACTTGAAATTCGTTCCCTCTTTCTCCTTCCAACTTTCTTCCGAACATGAGCGAAGGCAAAAATGGAGGGCTCTGGCGACCCTCTCCCCTGTTTAATCTCCGCCAGTGGACCACCATTTCGTTCTCAATCGGCAGCCATCGGCCTGGATCATCGTCTCAACCGTCAATTTGCGGATGATCGGGAGGTTCCATGGGAAATCTATGGAGGAAAAGGGGGGTTTGCAGTGATCCTTTTCCACACGAGGGTTGGGTGACTTTTCGATAACCGGTGACAACGATCTTAGCTCCCCAATGATGGTCATCACGATCTTTAGCATGTCGGGGCCGGCTAGTGATCCTTTCCCTTAGATCAATAGATGAAGCATGGACTTGATCAATAAATGTTGGGTCCTACTGCTAGAGTAACTTATCATACCGATCATCCCGACCTTATTGGCCATTGATGAATTCTATCGAACGATCTCAGCTTTGATCAAGTCCATGCTTCATGATTTATTGATCAAGTTGTTTAGACTTGACCAATCCAAAGCTGTCAAACACCGTCATTTGGCCAATCGTCCTTTGAGTGTCTAAGATAAAAGAGGTAAGTAATCATGGTACTCTTTATTAGTTTTCAGATTTTCATATATTTTCATGCTTATGATTTATAAACAATATAAAAATAATATTAAATATTGATGATATTATATTTTTTTTAAAATTAAGGAATGCGCATATGATATTATAGAATTTATGATTTATCATGAAATAATGATTCCATGACTGTTATTTTTACTATTAAGGATTTAAGGATTATGAACTTAATAATATAATTTAATTCTTTTCAACCTATTTATTTATGTATGATTTAAGAGCATATATTTTGAGAAATTACAATTTAAGAAAATATGCTTTAATAACATATAAATTCAGAAAATATAATTTAAGAACTATAGCAAAAGGCACTTAGATTGCTATGTATGGCCCCTAAAAGTAGGGTAGATCGACATATGAAGTTAGTTCCATACGATCTTGTTAGTGGGTAATAGTAGTTGATACATGATCCTACCAGTAGATAATAGTAGTTGGTATATGATTTATCAGCGAATAATAGTAGTTGGCATATGACCCTGCCAATGGATAATAGTAGTTGGTATTTTATCAATTACAACCCTTTTAGGGATATCATAGTGACCTTAGCATTTAGTCTAAGAGAAGTAATTTGATCTATGGCATGGTTAAATGGTAAATGATTTATGATTTTATTTATGGAACCATGTATATGAAATATTGATGATTTATGCGTGCATGATTGGTTTTACAACTTGTTTTATCATGTGGTATTATGAAATATTCTATCCTGCAATAATTATTATTTTCTCTATATAATGTATTGATTCTTGCAAAAACTTATGCTTAATCTAGTAAGGTAATATAATGTTTACTTACCGGGCTGTGTAGTTATATCTTTTTTTTATTTTTTTTAGACAAATAGGATCACTAGGAATAAAGAATAGTCTAGACTTGGAATTCGTACTAGCAAAAGCTTGGAGATCTTGTAGTAGAGATTTTAGTCTTTATGTAATCATCACAAATATATCCCATCACCTTATTAGAAGCTTATTGTGAACAACAGTTTAGATCAAATTAAAACAACTAAAATAAATTCTGATGTATGTTAGTATGGGCTATATTTGGCTGGGCGCGATCGGATAAATTCCAGTAATATAAATTAAGACCTCTTTGCATCATTAAATGGAAAAAAAACAGAAAATGATATTTTTCAACCCATAAATGCATTCAACTATTTTAATCGACCACCATACATCACCGTGAACAAAAATCATATAAGGTAGGCATTATAGTATGTCATATAGGGTCGGACTCCTAATTTACCACGTTTCTCCTAGCACTTGTCTTAAAGAGGAAATCCAAGAGTTAAATAAGGAGAGAACTCCTACTAATGAAGCGAGTTAGTCCTGTAACATAAAACAAAAAAAATAAAAAAAAATGCACGTGCCAAGAGAGACCATTTGCATCTTATTTTTTGCTTATCAAGTCTCTCAATCTATCCTTTTTTTAACCAAGCCGTCTCTCCCATCTATGAGGTCTTCCTTTTTCTCTTGAATCTCTTTCTCCTCCTCCAAATCCTTCTTTTTTTTCAAGATCTTTGAAAGAATATGTATACATTTTCTTGTATTATACAAAATTATAAAATTGTGTACTGATACTGATGAACATCATATTCTGAAAAGTATGTATTGATTTATCTACAGGTATATATATTAACTTGCTAGATGTCTAATTTGCTTGGTGTGTATCATCTAACCATATCGAATGTAGTAGTAAAAAGTATGCTATGAAAACTGCATACCGATTTACCTAAAAGTATATACTTGATTACTACTAGTGTATATCAAAGAAGCTTGCAGTATGTATCAAAAAATCAACGAGTGTATACTAGCCAGCTATGTAGTAAATACTGGTGAACATTATATTTTAGAAACTATATATCAATTTACTTGAAGGTATATATCGGATTGCTAAATGACTAATTTGTTAAATATGTATTACTTATTCATATACTGTGCACCGGTGAATACTATGTTCTAAAAACTATGTATCGATTTATCTAAACGTATGTATTAGCTTGCTGGATGACTAATTTGTTTGGTGTGTATTATCCGATCATGTAGTATGTATCGGTAAAAAGCTTGTTTTGGAAAGATAGAAAAAAGATAATGTGACGTGTGACTTTCTTTTTTTTATTATTTTAATCATGAGACTAGCTAATCTGTTAGTAGCAGGAATTTTCGAATTTTGATTTTTTTTTTTTTTTTTAAGATGGGCACCAGAGGCAACGCAGAAAAATAGGAAGCCAGTTTCATATTAGGAAGCCCGTTTGATATTGATTTCTCGGTTGCCCACCCCATATAATTTCCGTTCCCATCGTCGCCAGCTGCTAGGCTAGACGATATAAATTCATGCAAGATTAAAAAAAATGGAAAAAAAGGAAAATTTCGTGAAGACGTCTAGATTCAATGCACGTTCGAGAGTCCAAAGTCCAGTCCTTGCGTCGACATTGAATGCACGTCCTAGAGCCCCAAGTCCAAACCCTTGCGTCCAGATTCAATGCACGTTCCACAGCCCAAAGTCCAAACCCTCGCGGGTCTAAGGTCACTCCCGGCTCCGCTAGATTTACTCCCGTCTCTCTAATTACAAATTTGGACCTAGCTAAAAAAAAAGGGCGTATCTTCAAATCAATAGAAACATTTTAGCCCCTGCTCCTAACGCCGTCCTATCATCTCCCAAACACCAAACAGTCTTTCGACCTCTTCTCCGGCAGCATAGGTGGTGGGACCCACCGTCAGTCTCATGTTCCTACCATACATATAAAGCGATATTGACGCGTCATCAAAAATCTAGGTGCTTGGTGTTTGAGTTAGCACAGCTGCTGAGCTGAGCCAGTTTTGGCTACGTATCTGAGGCTTGGCTTCTTCCTCCGCTGTAAATATAGCATAATCTTTGTGAGGCCCGATCAGTTCTGGCTTCAAGACGCCGAGGTTTTTTCATTGCTACCTCCTCCTCTTCCTCCGCCTGCATTACCATTGCTGCTGGTTGTTGGATTCTCGGTATTCGCTTGGCTTCTTTCTTTCTCTCTGGCATCTTTTTTCCTTTAACTGAAGAAATAACGTTAAAGGGGGGGTTCGTCCAGCGTTACATCTCGACTTCTTCAAGTTTATTTTGTAAATCTTTTGACGATCGGAGGCGTTTTTATTAGCGAAACTTTCCCCCATGCATTCTCAAGGTTTCTGATGCGTGTTTTTTTTCCCCTCCCTCTTACACAATTTTTTTTTATATACTTGATTTATTTTTTTTTCAATTTGTAGCTGTATTTCCAATTATATGTTCTGATGATTAGAATTGTCGTTCTTTAAGGAAGTTCAATTTTTTTGATCTGTTTAACATCTAGCATTGTTCTGGTTTTTCTATATACATAATACCGTTTGTTTGCAGAAAGCATGGGTTTGATTTCATGTGTTATGTGTTCCAACAAACTATTATTTTTTTCATGACCAAATTAGTTCCTTCTTATTTCTAGATTGCAAGGAGAATTGAGGGTTTGTTATATTTTGTATTCATTTTTCCCCCTGCTGCAGTTGCTCTGAACGATGGGAGAAGTAGGTCCTGCAATCGCCAAGGACGTCGCTGAAGTAAGCTTTCTAATTCTTATTCATGTAGTTATTCTTCCTAGCATTTATTCGCACTTAGTTTACCAAATGGTTATTGGTTTAATGAACTAGTTGATTGGTAACACCCCGTTGGTGTACCTAAACAATGTTACGACCGGCTGCGTGGCGCGTATTGCTGCTAAGTTAGAGATGATGGAACCCTGCTCCAGCGTCAAAGACAGGTGATTGCCGTTCATCATTTCCTTCATCCATTCGGCACAGATGATTTGAGGTTTTTTTGTGCTCATGTAATTTTTTTGGTGGACAGGATTGGATATAGCATGATTACCGATGCAGAGGAGAAAGGACTTATCTCGCCAGGAAAGGTTAGCAATTTGATCAAATTATTCTGTTTAACTAGCTGGTTACGACTTACGATTTAGAGTGTAATTCAATCTTTGTGGATATTCGCTAGTTAAAAGGTCATCACTGATATATATTCATAATTCATGTAACTGGATACGTAACAAACACACCCTACTTTTTAGATTCTTGGCCTTAAAATCACAACTAATGCATAAATATTGATCTACATGCAGTGATTGTTCAAGCATTGTTCGTTAACTAGTGATTTAGAATAATTAGTTTATCTATGCATTTGGTTTTAAATAATTGATCTATATCCAGAGTACAAAGGAATTATGCTCTGAAAATATTGAGGTGCCTGCTGCTGCAAAGAACAGAAACTGGAAAGATTAATGCAATGATTGAGTTGGCTGATGTGTTCCTTTTGTTGTGCAACATTTGTAGAGCATCCTGATTGAACCTACTAGTGGTAATACCGGCATAGCGTTGGCCTTCATGGCAGCTGCAAAGGGTTATAGGCTCATACTTACAATGCCGGCCTCTATGAGCCTTGAGAGAAGGATGGTTCTCAAAGCTTTTGGTGCCGAATTGGTCCTCACGGATCCAACTTTGGGCATCAAAGGTGCTGTTCAGAAGGCAGAAGAGTTGGCTGCAAAGACTCCCAATTCATACATCCTTCAGCAGTTTGAAAATCCTACTAACCCAAAGGTAATGTAGAGAATAGAAACGATCTTACAAAATTTACCTTTCAAAAGGAGGCATCTATATACTTCACTTTGTGCTTGTAGATTCATTATGAGACAACTGGACCGGAGATCTGGAAGGGAACTGGGGGCAAAATTGATGCCCTTGTGTCTGGTATTGGTACAGGGGGTACGATTACTGGATCAGGAAGATACCTTAAAGAGCAAAATCCTGAAGTCAGGGTAAGTTCTTCACCATTTGGGTGATCTATGTTACCAACTAGTTCCATATTGCAGCTCTTGGTGAAGTATATTTTTGGTGCCGCACATTTTATGTTCTAGAATTTTACCATCTACTAACTCCTTGTTGCATGGCATGTCTTTTCCTTTGATTTAGCTATATGGTGTGGAACCAGCTGAAAGTGCAGTTTTATCTGGAGGAAAACCTGGTGAGCTGATGCATCTTGGTTTTCTTTTGTACTTTGGGCTGCATTAATTTATGTTGTAGCATATGAAGCAAATATTGGACCAGTCTCTTGCATAGACACATTGCAAGTATATAATTTTTCGGGGAACTTGGATGGTGCACGTGCCCACCTTGACATTTGGAACACATTCGAAAGGCTTGATTTCTGCAAGATTCCCCACTTTTACTGTTCTTGTGCATACCTCTTTTATTTTTTTGTGACTGCATATTTTTTGTTTGTAACGTAATCTTGGAGAAAGTAATAGAAAGGACAAAGTAGGTAAATTTGATACTGTTATCCTTGATCATTTCAGTCCCTGAACATCTCTTTTGGCCTAATTCTAAAATCTTTTACTTGAATTCTTGAATAGGTTAAAAAATAAACTGACAAAAGAAAATAGTTGACATTTGTATATAAGAAAGTCTCTGATACTTGGGTAATGAAGATATTAAATTTTGTAGAACTAAGACTATGTAAAAGACAAAAAAGGAAATACATTTCCGTGTTCAGCATTTTTGAAGTATCACCAATATTTCTCTTGGTGTTGGTTTATATTGTCTCTTAGGTTTAGCCATTTTAAAGCCTGAGAGGTCAACTGGGACAAATTATTTGACCCATCACATGTAAAACATTGATGGGTAGATCATATTAAAATGTTTATGTTTTTTAAAAGAAAATTCTCTAACTCCCTAATGCTGATTTGAGTGGTCTATTTGAATTGTGCAGATCAGATAATTTATTTTCCTATTAGTAACTACATAATATAAAATAGAGGGTGAGCCTTGGTGAAAGGTAAGGTTGCCTCATTATGACCTGAAGGTCCCAGGTTCGAAACCTGAAACTAGTTTGTTCGCATGTAGGGGTAAGGCTACGTACGTCTGCCCCTCCCGAACTCCCAAAATGCTGGGAGCCTTGTGTAGTGGGCATTCTTTAACTAGATTATATAAAATAAGAAAATAAATCAAAATCCAACCTATTGCTGCGAATACCTGATTTGAAAGGTGGAAGGTCATTGGTAGATCCACATGGGAAGGAGAGGTAATGTTCTACAGTTGATGACATACACCCAGGAAAATAAGAAGAGCTCAATGGTTGTCGGAGTTGATCTGGTCGGAGGCCCCCCAGTGCTTAAGTTAGAGGAAAGGGCTCTAAGGCACAGCAGAAGGACAAGACCTGTAAAAGAATGGGGAGTATAGTAGAGTATGTGGTATATGTTTATATGCGTACTTGGTGTATGGAGCCCCTCTTTATAGATGAATAGTCTTTGTCCTACCAGATTTGGACTTTAGAGTTCAAAATCCAGTAGAAAACTGACTCTTGGCTTTTCTTATCTGGATCAGCCCTCCTTCGAACTCAAGTCCAACTAAAATAGGTTTCTTTTGATGCCATATGTTGGCCCATGGTTGGCTAATCAGATTTGGGCCACATCAGTCCTTAAAGCACCTGATCCTCCTTTGCCCCATGCATCTTCCTTTACTATTCTCTATGTTAAGGTAGCTGAGGTAGACAATAACACTCCTAAGAGAGAGACAAGACATCACTGATGGGGGATGACAAGGATGCTGTTGTTGCTTATTAGTTTGTGAAATGCTTTTGCAGGAATTATTGAAGATGTTGTCTTTGGACTTGACCAAGGAGAGAGAATGTTGTTGCTGGAAAGAGGAGGACACCACCTGGGGAGAGTACATTTACAAGGGATTTATTTTTCATGCCAGATTACCCCTAACCAAATAGGCCCTATGTGTTTTTCAAAATTATTTGTTGAGAGATACAAGAAAAATGATATTTTGCAAAGTTATTTCGCTATTTACATCCTTGACCAATCTCTATAAAAAAGGATCTCTTTCAACATTATTATGGTGAGTAAATTCATTATTGAAAACAAGGTTCGCCGTCTCGGTACAGGACCCCGTATTGGTGCTACACTAGCACTATGTCGGCACGGTACAGTACGGGTTCTTGAGAGGTTCAAAGATTTTTTTCCTGTTTTATTTGTCTTAAAACTTTTTTACCCTACTATTGGCTAAACCTAACTGGGTAGGGCTTCTTAGTAGCCTTCCCACCTCAACTCTGAAACTAGTTTCTTGATGGATTTGATTTGCTGAGATAATGTATCCCTCTATCACAAAAAGAGAGAGATTGCTTGCTAGGGGACCTATGTTGGTCTAAAACTTGTAGCATCAGATGTTTTTGATTACATGCTTTGGTGCTGCTGTGATTCATCGTTGTTGGCACGCTTAGGAGATCTGAATTGTTCTGGCTGCTATATTAACATAGTAGACAATTTGTTGGTGAACTTGCTTCTCTTACTTTCTATTGTTATGTTTCTAATACTCCCATGTTCGGTTCCTCTGTCATGACAAATGCACTCAATTATCTTCTGTTTGAAGATGTATAAACAAGAGGAACATATTGTTCTAATGTTTAGAAAGCATGATTCTCATAAATTTTAAGCCATTTTAAGTTAACGGTTTCTTATTTTTTACAATTATAACATGAATCTGACAAAATTTCTTCTCCTCTTCTTTTAAAATGACCAGGTCCACATAAAATCCAGGGTATAGGAGCTGGATTTATTCCTGGTGTTTTGGATGTCAATCTCATTGATGAAGTTATCCAAGTGAGCCTTAAAGGCCACCTAGTTTTGATTTGAACGGAGTTTCTATACATTGTATTCTTTGATACTTGATAGGCTGGTTAGCATTTGCTAACTAGTTATACTTTTCATTTCTTCTTGTAATTATCTTAGTGAAGTGATAGATGGTGTCGTCTATCAACTGTTTCTTGTTATTCTCAAATTTTTAGCATGAATCACCTTAGTTTTTTCTGTGATGTTGTGATTGCCCAGGTCTCAAGTGATGAAGCTATTGAAACGGCAAAGCTTCTAGCCTTGAAAGAAGGGTTGTTGGTAGGTTTGTCAATCCTATTATAGTTTAATGTTTCTATTATATTTATATTATCCCAGCTTCTCTTTTCAGTCCTCTTATCCACAATGAGGGTTCTGCAATCTATGCTTTTCATGTATTTAACCCCTTATTGATTCTTCTGCTGCTTACAGTAAGAGGCATACTCATTGCAGGTTGGAATATCATCTGGAGCTGCTGCAGCTGCTGCTATTAAGATTGCACAGAGACCAGAAAATGAGGGGAAACTCATAGTTGTAAGCTCTTAACTTTCTGATTTCTTCTGTTTTCTTTTCTTATCCTATCAGTATTCCTTGAGAATTTCGTTGGAGACTAGAACCTAATAGTTAAGCAAATAAATTTGTCGCTATGACATGGAATATTGGTTCTGTTCTCACTGACTATTAAGCAAAATACATTTAGGAGCCAGCAGCACCATTTTGTCTTTCTTAAAAAATATAGATAAAATTTTACGAGTTCAGACACACAAAATGCTGCTTGAAAGCTTAGCACTATTGTGGTGCTTGGGCGACCAGTTTCGAACACATTTAAAGGTAGCCATGTATCATGTAATATTTTCATGCCCTCCTTGTATTTAGAAGAACTCTTGTTTGAATCATGTTGCGGTGATTGAATAGGTGGTGTCACGTAACCTGCTCAATCGTTACATATTTGATTTCCTTAACTGTTTTCAGCGGCGACATCATTACTTCCTGTCTACTTTTGTAGTTTTATACTCCTCAGAGATTTTAATCATCCATCAACTTGCTGATAATATCTTCATCACAATCATGCATGTATGGATCTTTAGAACTTGGCATTGCTTGCATAGTTTGCAGTATTTACCTCCGACATTTATCTAAAAAGTCTTTATCATTTAGATTTATATAAAGTTTACCAGCAGCAGTTCTGCTGTCTTCTTGTGTAGTGTATGTACGAGACGCAAGAGAGGTGAAAACTTAACATAGGGTCCAGAACATGATATAGTAAGTACTGCAGCCTGGGCATTGTATAAACTGATCACTATTTTCTTCCAAATGCTTCCATGGTTCAGCTGGAAGCTTGTACCTGCAACTCTTGGATCAACCAATAGCTGGGCTTGTAAATGCGATTTCCCGATTACAAGTAATTGTAGAACATATAGTTCTGTTGCTGACCGCCTTTCTAACATGACTTCACAATTGCTTTCTGTATGATCCATATTATAGCCAGCTAATGATTTTTTAAAAAGAAGAAACAAAAAAAGCCAGCTACTGATCAATATTCTCTTTATGAGTGCAGGTTGTTTTCCCAAGCTTTGGTGAGCGTTATCTTTCGACACCCCTCTTCCAATCGATAAAGAAAGAAGCTGAGAGCATGGATTTTGAACCCCGACGGTGATCTTTTGCTGTCATCATTGTGGAATTTCCATCTCAATAATTTCATGAGAGTGATTTTACGAAAGGTTCTTGCATGGATGGTTGTACCAGAATAAAAGTATGAGCGGACGAATTCAAGACCGGGCCTCAGACAATGAAATGAAGGATTTACTGCAATTTCCTTGACTTTGTTGGTACGCAATAAGGCACTTGCTTTACCTGCCTTGGTTAATTGGCCATAGTATTTCAATTGTAAGGGCACTAGAAGTGCATAAATTTGCCAGTAAAATCTATCATTACTTACTATTATTTGGCATATGCAATGAGCTTGATGCATCTAAGCTAGAGTTTTTAATAAATGATTGGAATCTGAATAATGGGTGAATCTTTAGTGCTTCTTTTAAATTAAACATATGAGTCAATATTTTGACAAAATCCAATAAATTTATCCCATCAACAATTGTAGAATCTTAAACCTCCAAGGAATTCCATAAAATATCGACTTTTCATTTAAATCTTCTTGCTTATTTTACCCACATTGATATCCCTGAATATTTAGTTTTTCAGATACATAACTAGGCATAAATTATCATTAATTTATCCAAAGATAGCAAATGAGAACATTATGCCTGCCCTGTGCTCTTCTGATTACAACCATCGATTGATTACTCTCTCTTAAAGCAGGCATATGTTTAAGCAAATTCTTTGGCTTTATGCGTCTCATCCACTTTAAGGGCATTTTGATAAACTAGTCATGTAGCATGAACATTGGTTTTAAAACAGAAATATGGTGGTGGTTGGAGTTAATTTCTCAGATCATTCTTAAACTCATAGTAGGCTAAGAGTAATTTTTACAAAGCCAATGATAGAAAAGATGATATACAGGAAAGATCACACATCAGCAAGATTCGACAATATCTACTTCTTTCTTAAAAGTCAATGGTAGGCGGCTCAGCATGGGACAAGCGCATAAAACACTTCATTTCTCCATCATGTTGGCGTATTCGGTTAACAATGTACGCAAGCTACATCATCGGTCAACAGCCAAGACTTGGAAGCTTAAGAGGAAATCAATTTCTCCAAGGAGAGAGTAAGAGAGAGAGAGAGAGAGAGGCCTTATTACTATATCTATGCCAAAGTTCTGTTGATGCCGGTATCTTGGATCAGCGTAGAAACCATTATTTACTGTTATAATAGCAGATGGCTCCAAAGTTTCTACTTCCTTGCTTTGGTAGTTTGAAGGAAGAAGAAAAGTTTCTCATTTCTACTCTTTTTTCTCACTCTTCATCGTATAGCTAGATGTAGTCCAATAAGCAATATTATTAATTCTATGCTTTCAATTAAAAAATATATTCAAAAAAATATTAATGTTATATAAAAATCTCTTAGCATTCCTATCGACAGCCACAACATCCAAGCCTGAAAGCGGAAGCTCCTCGCCAGCCGCCAGGCCAGACGATTTAAATCCCTGTCAGAAAAAAAAATATCGAGGAAAAAACAGAGAAATTCCATCCGCGAAAGGGCGAGGCGTCCAGATTCAATGCACGCTCAGGGGCCCAAAGTCCAACTCCTTGCGGGGTCTAAGGTCACTCCCAGCTCCGCTAGATTGGCTCCCGTGTCTCTAATTACAAAAGCGGAGAAATGAAATGCTAGGCACCTGGTTAGTGCACCTAGTAAAAGAAGGCGTATCTTTAAATCAATTAGAAACATTTTAGCCCCCGAACAGCAAACAGTCTTTCGAGCTCTTCTCCGGCAGCATAGGTGGTGGGACCCACCGTCATCTTATCCTCCCACCATACACGGTACATATGATGCGATATTGACGCGTCATCAAAAATCTAGGTCATTGGTGTTTGAAGCGACACAGCTGCTGAGCTGAGCCAGCTTTCGTTACGTATCTGTCCTATCCGCATGGCGTTGGACACGCTTTTTTTCCATTTTTAGATTTTTTTAGTTACCAATTAAAAAACCGTAGGATCGGCTTCTACTGATTCCGTTACGAATAAAGCATGATGTTGTGAGGCCCAATAACGTTACCCAATCCTAGCGTGACACGTTTCTCTTGTGGGTAAGAGAATTGGACCCCGAATTGAAGTGAGATCCTTGGAAATAAAATCCGGCCCTTGGGATTTCCAGAGGCCGCTTTTCTCTGCTTTGGCCTCCTCCTCCGCTTTCATTCTCGTCGCTACTGGTTCCTGGATTCTCGGTATTCGCTTGATATCTTACTTTCCATCTAATTTTCCGGCATCTTTTTCCATTGATTTCACCATCTGTCCTTGTAATTGAAGAATTAACATTTAAAGTGAAAAGAAAAAAAAGTTTCCAAAATTACATCCCGAGTTTTTGAAGTTTGTTTCGTAAATTTTGGCTTCTTGAAGTTCCATTGGTTTCTTTTCTTCTTATTTGTAGATTGTAAGAAGAGTTGAGGGTTTGCTATATTGTGTTTCTATTTTTGCCCTGTTGCAGCTGCTCTGAACGATGGGCGAAGTTAGTCCCACTATCGCCAAGGACGTCACCGAAGTAAGCTTTCTAATTCATGTCCTTCTTCTTCTTCTTCTTCCTCTTCCGCTGCATTTGTTCTTATTCGTCTAGTGTTTGGTCCTGGCGTTTTTTCGCACCTGGTTTACCAAATGGTTATTGATTTAATGAACTAGTTGATTGGTAAGACCCCGTTGGTGTACCTAAACAATGTTACGACCGGCTGCGTGGCGCGTATTGCTGCTAAGTTAGAGATGATGGAACCCTGCTCCAGCGTCAAAGACAGGTGATTGCCGTTCATCATTTCCTTCATCCATTCGGCACAGATGATTTGAGGTTTTTTTGTGCTCATGTATTTTTTTTGGTGGACAGGATTGGATATAGCATGATTACCGATGCAGAGGAGCAAGGACTTATCTCGCCAGGAAAGGTTAGCAATTTGATCAAATTATTCTGTTTAACTTCAACAAAACCAAGAAAAGCGAAAACTAGCTGGTTACGATTTAGAGTGTAATTAAAAGGTCATCACTAGTTAAAAGGTCATCACTGATATATATTCACTAGTTAAAAGGTCATCACTGATATATATTCATGATTCATGTAACTGGATACATAACAAACACACCCTCCTTTTAGATTCTTGACCTTAAAATCAGAACTAATGCAGAAATCTTGATCTACATGCTGTGATTAATTTTTTACATGCTGTGTAAAAAAATAACTAGTGATTTAGTATAATCAATTTATCTGTGTGTACTAAATGATCGATCTATATCCAGAGTACAAAGGAATTATGCTCTGAAAATATTGAGGTGCCTGCTGCTGCAAAGAACAGAAACTGGAAAGATTAATGCAATGATTGACTTGGCTGATGTGTTCCTTTTGTTGTGCAACGTTTGTAGAGTGTCCTGATCGAACCTACTAGTGGTAATACCGGCATAGGGTTGGCCTTCATTGCAGCTGCAAAGGGTTATAGGCTCATACTTACAATGCCAGCCTCCATGAGTCTTGAGAGAAGGATCATTCTCAAAGCTTTTGGTGCCGAATTGGTCCTCACGGATCCAACTTTGGGCATGAAAGGTGCTGTTCAGAAGGCAGAAGAGTTGGCTGCAAAGACACCCAACTCTTACATCCTTCAGCAGTTTGAAAATCCTGCTAACCCAAAGGTAACGTAGAGAATAGAAATGGTCTTACAAAATTTACCTTTCAAAAGAAGGCATCTATATACTTTACCTTCTGCTTGTAGATTCATTATGAGACAACTGGACCAGAGATCTGGAAAGGAACTGGGGGCAAAATTGATGCCCTTGTGTCTGGTATTGGTACAGGGGGTACGCTTACTGGATCAGGAAGATACCTTAAAGAGCAAAATCCAGACATCAAGGTCAGTTCATCACCATTTGGGTGATCTATGTCACCAACTAGTTCCATATTGCAGCTCTCGATGGAGTATACTTTTGGTGCGGCACATTTTATGTTCTAGAATTTTAACATCTACTAATTTCCTTGTTGCATGGCATCTCTTTTCTTTTGATTTAGCTATATGGTGTGGAACCAGTTGAAAGTGCAGTTTTATCTGGAGGAAAACCTGGTGAGTCGATGCATCTTAGTTCACTTTTGTACTTTTGGCTCCATTAATTTCTATTGTAGCATATGAAGCAAATATTGGATCAGTTGCTTGCATCTGTACTTTTGCTGTAATTTTGCATAGACATATTGCAAATATATCATTTATTGAGGAACTTGGATATTGCACGTGCCCAGCATGATAGGTGACGTTTGACCTTCCCCATACCCCGCAATTGGAGGAGCCTTGTGTATTGGGCTGTCCTTTAACTATGTTGTATAAAATAAGAAAAGGAATCAAAAACTATTTTTCCTATTTTTATTTTTCTTAAAAAAATTTACCTTATGGTTGGCTAAACCTAATTGGGTAGGCTTATTGGTTATGCTTATTGGTAGCCTTTCCACCTCAATTCAGAAACTAATTTCTTGATGAATTTGATTTGCTAAGCTCATATAACCCTTTATCACAAAAAGAGACATATTGCTTGGCAGGGGACCTATATTTGTCTAAAAGTTGTAGCATCAGATGTTTCTGATTATTTGCCTTAGTAGTTAGTACCATGGAATGCCGTACCGGCCCGTACCGGCCGGTACGGGCCGGTACGTACCGGTCCGGTCCTAGACCGGTACCGGAACGGATAAAAAACCGGTATTTTCCGGTTTTTTATCCGAACCGGCCGGTACGGCCGGTTTGGGCCCGTACCGGCCGGTTCGGAGCCCGTACCGGTGCGAACCGGCCGGTTCGCACCGGTACGATTTTTTTTTTTTTTTTTAAGAACCACAGCGCCGCGCGCTGTGGTTTTTGAAACCACCGGTACCGGCCGGTACGGACCGGACCGGACCGGTACCGTACCGGTCCGGCCGGCCACCGGTACGCCGACCGGTACCGGTACGGCGGACCTTGGTTAGTACTGTTGTGATTCATGGTTGTTGGCATGATTAGGAGGCTTGAATTGTTCTGGCTGGTATATGAACACAATAGACAATTTGTTGGTGAATTTGCTTCTCTTAATTGCTATTGTTATGTCTCTGATGCTCCCATAATCATTTGGTTCCTGTGTCATGACAAATGCACGTTCATTATCTTCTGTTTCAAGATGTAATAATAGGAGGAAGTTATTGCTCCAGCATACAAAGAGCATGATTCTCATAAATTTTAGAGTCATCTTTAGTATTTCTTCTTTTGACAATTATAACATGGATCTGACAAGATTTCTACTTCTCTTCTTTTTAAATGACCAGGTCCCCATAAAATCCAGGGTATAGGAGCTGGCTTTATTCCTGGTGTTTTGGATGTCAATCTCATTGATGAAGTTATCCAAGTAAGCCTTAAAGACCACCTAGTTTTTGGGTTGAATGGTTGTATTCTTTGATACTTGATTGGCTGGTCAGCATGTTGGTAACTAGTTATAACTTCTGTTTCTGCTTGTAATTATCTTTGTGAAGCGATGTCATCTATCAACTGTTTTTTGTTATTCTCAAATTTTTAGCGTGAATCACTGTAATTTTTCTGTGATGATGTGAATGTCCAGGTCTCAAGTGATGAAGCGATTGAAACAGCAAAGCTTCTAGCCTTGAAAGAAGGGCTGTTGGTAAGTTTGTCAATACTATTATAGTTTAATTTTTCTATTATAGTTCATGTTATCCTGGATTCTCTTTTCAGTCCTCATATTTAGCTGCAAGGGTTCTGCAGTCTATATGCTTTTCACCTATTTAACCCTCTTTTGATTCTTCTGCTGCTTACAGTAAGAGGTATACTCATTGCAGGGTGGAATATCATCTGGAGCTGCTGCAGCTGCTGCTATTAGGATTGCACAGAGACCAGAAAATGAGGGGAAACTTATAGTTGTAAGCTCTTAACTTTCTGATTTCTACTGTTTTCTTTTCCTATGCTATCAGTATTCCTTGAGAATTTCATGGTAAAACCTAATAGTTAAACAAATAAATTTGTCACTATAACATGGAATACTGGTTCTGTTCTCACTGACTATTAAGCAAAATATAATTAAGAGCCAGCATCACCATTTTGTCTTTCTTAAAAAATATAGATAAAATTTTAGGAGTTTAGGTACCTGAAAAATGCTGCTTGAATACTTAGCGGTATGGTGATGCTTTGGTGACCAGTTTGCAACACCCAAATCATTCAAATGTATCCATATATCCCCATTATTCTATCAAAGAGCCTAGCTAACTTTAGGTGCCATAGGGGTAGGACTACGAGATGGGGATATAGCTTCTCCCCGTTCTAATTCAGCTCTCTAGATTCCCCCAAAACCACCTGTCCATTCTTAGCCTGTCTGCAAACCTCTCAAAATTCCACACGCAGGTATGTATGCAGACAACCGGAACGGAAAAAGACCTGGTTCCACACACATGAGACACGAAGAAGGTATGGGACGACCAGTTCACCACGGAAAGCGAATTCGATCCTATAGTCGTCTTCTTTGTTTGAAAAATGCGCAGTGGAAAGGGATGCTAGTCGGCTCGGCGAAGTTGTAGGCCCCAATAGATCAGATCAAGAGTGATTCCTCACCTATCCTGTCAGGGGCCAAGTCGAACGCTCGAGTATAGATTCCCTATGCTCATGTGAACGGCCGGCCCGTAGATCTAAAAGGATCCATCCATAGGCCTGACCGGAAAGTCTCGGCTATCCAAGAAGTCCAAGGTGCATAAGCCTGCTCCTCAATAAAGCCTTACTCATCCTCTTGTTCGATAATCCCTTGGTAATATTGTGATCCCCTCTATTTATTTAGATCAGATTTTGTTGAAATCTTTCTGATGTTGCAGTGATTGAATTGGTGATGTTATATAATATGTTCATTCATTACATATATGATTTCTGTAACTGTTTCCAGTAGCAACACCATTCCTTCTTGTCTACTTTGGTAGTTTTATGTTCATCAGAGTTAATCATCCATCAACTTGTTGATAATGTCCATGGTTCATCACAGGCTTGCATGTATGGATCTTTAGAGCTTGGCATTGCTTGCATAGTCTACAATATTTACCTTCGACATTTATCTAGAAAGTCTTTACCATTTAGATTTTGTAAAAAGTTCATCAGCAGTAGTTCTGCCATCTTCTTGTGTACTGTATGTACAAGATGCAAGAGAGGTACAAACTTTAACATAGGGTCCAGAACGTGATATGTTAAGTGCAGCCTCGGTATTGTATTAACTGATCACCATTTTCTTCCAAATGCTTCTATGGTTCAGCTGGAAGCTTGTATCTGCAACTGTTGGATCAACCAATAGCTAGGCTTGTAAATGCAATTTCTTGATCAGTAGTAATTGTAGAACATAAGATTGTAGTTCTGTTGCTGACCCTTTCTAAAATGACTTCATGATTGCTTAGTGTATGATCCATGTTATAGCCAGCTCATGATTTTTTCTCAACAAACAAAAAAAGCCAGCTACTGATCAATATTCTCTTTATGAGTGCAGGTTGTTTTCCCAAGCTTTGGTGAGCGTTATCTTTCGACATCCCTCTTCCAATCTATAAAGAAAGAAACTGAGAGCATGGTCTTTGAACCCTGAGGATGATTTTTTCTGTCATCATTGTGGAATTTCCATCTCGATAATTTTATGAGAGTGATTTTACAGAAGGTTCTTGCATGGGTGGTTATACCAGAATAAAAGTATAAGTGGATGAATTCAAGACTGAGTCTCGGACATTGAAGTTAAGGATTTACTGTAATTTCCTTGACTTTGTTGGTACGCAATAAGGCACTTGCTTTACCTGCCTTGGTTAATTGGCTATAGTATTTCAATTGTAAGGGCACAAGAAGTGCATAAATTTGCCAGTAAAATCTATCATTACTAACTATTATTTGTCATATGCAATGATCTTGATGAATCTAAGCTAGAGTTTTTTATAAATGATTGGAATCTGAATAATGGGTGAATTTTTAGTGCTTTTAAGTTAAACATATGAATTAATATTTTGACAAAATCCAATAAATTCATCCCATCCGCAATTGTAGAATCTTAACCATCCAAGGGATTCCATAAAATATTGACTTTTCATTCAAATCTTCGTGCTTATGTTCCCCATGTTGATATCCCTGGATATTTCATTTTTGTGATACATAACTAGACATAAATTTTCACTAATTTATCTATAGACATAAATTATGACTGATTTACCCATAGATAGCAAATGACAACAATTTGCTTGCCCTGTGTTCTTTTGATTACAACCATTGGTTAATTACTCTCTCTCAAAATAGTCACATGTTTGAGCAAATTCTTTGACTTTATATATCACTTCATCCACTTTGAGGGCATTTTGATAAACTAGCCATGTTGCATGAGCATTAGTTTTAAAATATAAATATGGTCAACATTTTGTAGATACGTAGGCTATTTCATAGTTTCATCTACTATGTACACAAATAGTTTTGACCTAATATTTTGATATATATATATATATATATATATATATATATATATATATATATATATATATATAATAGTAGATATGTTGAGTCTCAAAGATATGTTAATGAGGAGTGGGGAAGAAAGACTGACCTTAATTTGAGAGCAAAATTTGAGGCAAAATACATGGTTGGCTAGACATCAGCTCGATAAGCCAATGGCTGGATTCAAGTTTGTTGATTCAGTAGTTCTCATTGGGTCCACAATGAATGACTCAGTTATCCTAACTAGGTATTATTGCCCAGACTGGCATTGCGGGCTTTCGCGAGAGCGGTCTCTATAGATTGCTGCTACAAGGGCGAGTTCATTGTGATTTGCTTCATATCATTTTTTTACTAACTTAACCTTCTCACTTTGTTGATCCATTAGCCCCAAAACAGAAGAAGGCTATGGTTAGCAAACCTAGGCCAACTAGCACATCGGCCCCTAGATGGAGGTGAATTGGTAGCTTCAGTGGAAAAGCACCCTCCAACTCCTTAGTGATTTAGTAGGACAATGTGGGGTCAAACAAACCCTTGCCTAGAGCTAGTGATTTTGCCAATGTTGACACCCATCTACTAGTCGAATCCCACCAAGAACTTCTTGGACTTCAAGAGAAACTAGCATATCTACCCAAGGTTCTAGTTGATTTGCTCGACCAACCAACACAAGACCCAGTCCATTCACCCGACTAGCTAGCACAAATTGGGTCACTCGAGGACCCTAGTCAGAGCCTCAATCATCCCTATAGGGTCAGAAAATGGTAGCCGAGGCTGACCAGGTAGACACATTAGAGCCTCCATTAGTGTCCATTCCTCATACAGATCATTCTAGAGTCAACTTCCAAGTTCTTGTTCTCAAGCTCTTTGGCCACTAGCCAGGAGGTTATGGTAAGAAATTAACTTTTGTCTTCCATGTTACCTATAGTCTCAATCTAACGAGTCATCCAACCTGCAGGCTAGTAGTGTCGTGGTCGCTCTATCATCAGCTCACTTGCCCAAATAAAAGCTAGGCTAGTTGCACACTTAGCCATACCCTTCTCGGTCAACATCTCCATCCCATCCAATCCTCTAGCCAAAGTTCTTAAGGCTAGGAGAGCAATATGGAGTGTCATCGATCTTGATCTTAATGACCTAGCCAACCCTCAAAGTTGTTGACACTGTGTTGTAGCCTCTGATCCACCCATTGGTTAAATAGTAAACTTGACCAACTTGAGGACTTGGCTTTCTTGCTTCACCTGGACCCACCAAGCAATAGCCTTAGTTATCGAGGAGGTTGACCAAGAAACCTCATAGAAAGAGGTGCTCTAGTTTGTAGTAGTCATTCTCGAAGATTTACTCAAACCAAGCTAGAATACCTACGACAACCTCTAGGATGAGATTTGGTCGACCAAGTACTTGATTACTTTTTTGAAGACTCGGCTAACCAAAGCTCATGACAAATTGAAAGCTCTAGAGATGACTCGAGCTAAGCAAGAGAGAAATAACAAAGCGAAGTTTAAGGCTCTAGACGAAACACGAGCCCAGCTTGGTAACTACATCTCTCATCTTTTTGAACTTCTCTCTAGGATGAGCGAGGCTAATGAGATGGTCGAAAAGTTACAACATAAGTGGGAGCACATCAAGGACATAGCTAAAAACTTGTGAGTGCCCTCATCTTGTAATCTCCGACTTAAGTATTAATTGATGTATCAACCTTTTGGCCGAAAACAATATATGACTGGATCATTTTTAGTAGCTAATCACTATCGTTTACTTTATTGTTATCAATAACATTGCTTTATTTATGACTCCGCTTCTCAACCGAACTCGAGACTCCTATTCCCATCCTTCCATGGATATCACAAGGATGCACTTCATTCATAGTCAATGTGAAGATTCTCGATAATCTGAATGATCGAATTCCAAACCACATAAAACCTTTCCCAAAAACATCCTCTCAATGTTGCCTCCCAACATTTGAACTTGGTGTGTGTATCAGCTAGAAAGGACTTGGTGGCATCCATTGGTAGGATTGTTCCTTGCAATAGAAGTAGATAATACCATAAAGTGATAGTAGCATCACCCCCTATCTATTACAATTAGGGAATGACCAATTATTACAGTAAAGGCTCATGTCGATGTGGTTCCACTAACATTTCCGCCAATAGATATTTTCAAATCAAAATGGCAAGAAACCCTAGGTTTGAATGTTCATCTAATATTGACCAAAGTACAGACTCATTCGGTCAGGCATGGTCCTATATTCATTTGCAGGATAATTTCTTCCTCATTTGGGTCTATAAATCCTGAGGACTCCATAAGATAGTCTTTGGTCTTGTGCTTTTGGTATGCTGGAATGCCAAAGTTAGGCTTTCTAAGGATCTTGGACATTTTCATATTATAAAACTTGATGGGCTCAATTGCCCTCTCCAAGGTTATGATCGGCCAAGTACACCATAATGTGCATCAAAGCGTGCTATGATGCATAATATCGACCTTCGATAATAGAAATAAGCTTTTTGACTCGTGCTGTTACCAAATCGAAAGATATCTTATGTTGTTTCACAAGTGGCAATATGGTAGCCACTTAATAGGCAAATGCCTCCAATGGGTCATGCTAGCTCCCATCCATGTAAAACTTGAGCTGCATGACCATATCCTACAAGAAATCATCAGATGGATGGATCATCTCCACTTGTGGAACATGACTTTTAAAGCTAGGCTTTCTAGAAAAAGTAGAGTAGTTTGGTCACAAAAGACTTCAACTCCATGCAGGGCCAGAGGAACTTGTCTAGATAATATGGCTTGAGAACTTTAAAGCGCATCGACATGGTGTAGTGGACTCCCTGGTAGTCGTGATGTTTCTCGATGGCATGAAGACAGCTACCTGAACGATCTCAATGGACATACTAGAGAAGACATGTTCGCCACTGGATCCTTCATTAGGTGGGAAGACTAGGGCATGCATTCCTAGCAGGTTAGAGTAAATGCACGAGTGTGTCACCAATGTCAAAAGCAAAAAGAAGGCGAGGGTTTGATATTGCAATCTTAATATCTTGAACCTTAAAAATCTTCACTACTATAACACTACCTATCTAAAAGAGGTGGAGGTAGGTTATACCTATGGCTATGATTCTACTTTAAAGTCTATGAATAAACTATGATAACTAAAACAGATTAAAGGTAAATGCAAGAATAAAGTAAAGATAAAGATAAAGATAACAATGGGTGTCTAATTGGCCAAAAGGTCTTTCTTTCTAATTACATCCCACCATTTGTACATGATATTATAATCGATTTGGTAATTATCCATCTCTAGCGCCAACACATATCCACATCTAGTTTCACTTCTCTAATAGTTTTAGTACCTAGCGCTAACTATTCTCTAGTACCTACATTCTGGTAATCATCAAGTCTCATACGTATCACAAAAATAATACATGAAGGGATTCTTGAAGGACCACAGGGTTTTCTTTATTCAGTGCACTACCATAGGATGTTCCTAATGACAATGTATTTCCAAGCTGCGAAAAAGTTGCTTCTTTTCTTTATTCAAAGGGTCATTTCTAAATTTATCTCCTTTAGTCATCGAGAATATAGAGCTCGTAAGGATGATACTATTAACTTCTATCATGTCTTATCTTCCGTTGTTATTAATGTTTCTGACTTGAAGAAACAATTGGAGGATGTCTTTGGATTAGCTGAAATAAGTTAAAAAAGAAACAAAAAAAAAAAAGGAGATGGAAGCCTTCTGGACTTAGTAGCGTAGGCCCCTGTAGAAAGAGGCAAGAGAAGAACTCTATTCTCATATGGCATGTGTAGATTAATTTATCGTTGGAAACCAAGAAAGCAACTTCTTCAAGATGTAATGAAGTTCATGGAGAAATTCATACTTTGGAAAAAGATTTGAGTCATCAGTTTTCAGATGGTTGAGGAACTTTCAGAAGAACCAAAGCTTTCATAAGATGAATCGGAAAAGCAATTAGCCGCATGGAGAATATCATGCTATCAACAGTAAATCCACTGATATTATTGAAAAGTTTGCAGCTTGCACAAGAGAGTTTGAGAAGCCCCCGTCTTTTCCACTTTCCTTTTAGAATAAATGATAATGTCCAATCATGCATGCTTTCTTCCTTCATATGACATAGCTCCTTTATTTTTTTTAAAAAATAAAAGGGGGAGGTGAAAACTCCGCCCGCTTAGCAGTCCTCACTGGACCTCTTTTTCACTAGAAAATGTTCGATGCGGGTAGACGGGATGACCATCCTTACTCACACTCTCTCCGATCCGTAGGTTGCCCTACGTATGAGTATGTCACCCCAGCGCTACCTCAGTACCGGTAGACCAGATGGCGACTCCACCGGACAGACCCGACGGGGGCATCCGATCTCCACATTTAATCGACGTCCGCACGTTTTGAACCTGGGCCACTCCGATAGAATCTTAGCTCCGTTCCAACCGTACTACCATCTTGGTGGCGACATAGCTCCTTTTGGTTCAAAACAAAATTCTCCTCCTTTTTCTTTGCTTTGCCTCAGTTTGTGCAAGAAAATGTATTTCACACTTAGTTTGTAGAATAATAATATGTCACACTTCATTTATCGCTTAGAAAGTAGATTGCCAGATGTACTCTGGCAAGGGAAAGTTGGCTCATGCCGTTATGGGCTGCCCCGGCCCAAGAAAACTTTCAGCCATAAAGTGGGCTCCCCAGTAAAACCGTTCGCTTCACCACGCCCTAAACCATCAGAGGAATCTCAGCCGTCCAAACGCAGAATCCTACACCGCGCTAGGGTTTATACACCGGCCCGCGCGCGTGGTGAGAGAGAGAGAGGGAGAGAGAGAGAGAGAAATTGAAAGGAAACCCTCGCCGCCGCCCGCGCCGTCGCCGTCGCCGTCGCCATCGCCGTAGCCGTCGCCATGGTCGGTCTTTCTTGTCCCGAAGAGATCATCATAGTTCCTCCAATGTCTCGAGATTCTTTGGATCGATTTTGGGTCGATTGATCGTTTGTTTCTTGTCTTTTGGCGCAGTCGCTGATTGCGAACGAGGATTTCCAGCACATCCTTCGTGTTCTGAACACGAACGTGGATGGAAAACACAAGATCACGATCGCCCTCACCTCCATCAAGGGTATCGGCCGCCGATTCGCCAACATCGTCTGCAAGAAGGCCGACGTCGACATGAACAAGAGGTAAACATCTCTCTTCTTCTCAGCGCGTGATCTTACGATATCTGTAGGGTTTGGTTGAAGTCCAACCGATCCGTCGGCTTCTTTTTTTTTCTTTCTTTTTCCTTTTTCTTTTTCAATGAAAATGCTATTGCTGTCATGTTTTGGAAATGGAAATCTGTCTCTTGGTCAGATTGCAGTATTTTTCCTCCTCATCTGCTTTATCGAAATACTTTTCTGGCTCCCTGATGTTTCGTATACGTTATTGATTCTTCTTTTATTCCCGAAGTTCTTGCTTTAATCTTTTTTGGTTGTCTTGGGTGCTTATTTGG